>NC_086320.1:141034880-141366666 GCF_036172605.1 Pelobates fuscus
TTCCCAAAGCTATGGTGTCCCTCTCACTCCATGGACCAACGCACCCGTTCATTAAAGGGTTATAAAATCTTTGTCTTATCTGTGTTCCAAGGGACATCACACATGTTGGGGAACCTAAGGTGCATGCGCAGCAAGTGCTGCAAACGTAAACCTTCCCTGTAAGAAAGCTTTGGGGATTTTGAAGGCCCTGGATATCCTCATATAAAGTGTGAGGATGTCCAACGCTGTTTCACAGAGCTCAACGCCATGAGAATGCAGGAATCGCCTCTAGTGGCTGTCTGGAAGACAGCTATTAGAAGTTATCCTATCCATTCTCTGAAACTGCAATGTTCTACACTGCAGGGTTAAGACAACAGGGATGCTGTTTTATTCTCATCTTTCTGTTTTATTGGCACATTTTTAAATACAGCTTCTTCTCAACACAATGAATTGCACCCTGAAAAAGAATAGCAAACCTATCGTTTGGAAAATTTAGTCTTAGAGAAGCAGCAAGCGGATTTGTTTGCTGGAGCGAATACTAATGTGTTATCTTCACAACTAGATTATGTAAAAAAAAAAGGTGGAAAAGCGATGCCCATTAGTTTTTCCGAACTCTGTTCTAATGCCTGTTTTTTTCAGTTATGTCCTCAAAATAGACAAACCTTTTACAAAGCTGACACAGGAATCAAGAGGTTCATTGTATATTAAAAAAATGATCAAAAAGGTTTATAAGTTATGCAAGTGAATCCTACCCTCTGGAAGAGCTATTCTTTACTATGACATATAATGCCGTAATCTCATTTATCAATTGACAGGAAGAATGAAAGCCTGATGCCAAGAAGTACATAATAAGTAAAAAATATATAAATTAAATTTACCTTTCGTGAGTAATTTTACTAAGGTTTTTCTGTTGCCAGTGCTACTGGAAATTTTTTAGTGATTCTAAAAAGAGGATTTACCCATTGTAAATGCTACATTACCTTCCTACGCAGCTGCTATGAGCTTACTTTATTAACAGACTTGGATAGTAGATAAATAAGGAATAGTTTTGTATGGAAGGCAAGATGGATGTCCCAATAATAAAAATATTTGGAAAGTTGACCGGAGAACTTTAAATTCATGATTATAATCATATTCAACCATACCTCTACTTGTGAGCCAGTGGTCTGTTTCAGTGGCAAAGGTGACCGACCATGTGAATTCTCACTGACCCAGTCAGCAGCATTCACTTCTCTGCAGAATGCAAGTCAACTGGAGAAAAGGAAAAATGAAAATGTAAACAAAATGAGCAGTGCTAGAATATTTACTCTTGATAGAGTAAAAACATCTGTATCGTTTAGAACAAAAAGTAATATTTTTAATGAAAATCATTTTTATTACCGGTGTCAATTGGGGATTTTAGTTAGATTGCAACATCCATCTGTATTGATCACTGCAAAGAATGAATGCCTAGTTCTCTAGGAATAAAGAGGGTTTATTTATACAGGCCTCTAAAAAAACAAACAACTCTTAATCACAATGTTTTTATTTTAA
This sequence comes from Pelobates fuscus, assembly GCF_036172605.1. Lineage (NCBI taxonomy): Eukaryota > Metazoa > Chordata > Amphibia > Anura > Pelobatidae > Pelobates > Pelobates fuscus. The sequence goes on from NC_086320.1 coordinate 141,036,393, forward strand.
ATAATAAAAAAAAAAACAAAAAAAAAAACTAATTTTGCACAATAGCCGTCTGCAAGAATTCAAGAAAGTAACCTAGCTTGGGACAGTTATTCATAGTAATAATATAATTAAAATCTCAAACAAGTCAGAAATTCCATGTAAATCATTTTAACAAAGTGATTGTCCCAAAATAAATAAATTAATCACACACATAACCCGTCCCATCTAAAACATCGCAGTATTATATACTAGACTTGCGTAAAAATTAGTTTGAGCTGATTTGTCCAAAACAGCGAGAGAACGAGAAGCCTTCAACAAGATCCATATGAACGTGTTCCTAAGTAAGGCCAATTATAAGTAGGAAGTGGGACAAAGCAAGGACTGGTGCAGGTGAGAAATTAGTATAAATCTTAAAAAAAAGATTTCTTAAACTGAAAAAGTAAAATTAAATATACAATTTTTCACTAAATTATATATTCTATGTTGAGGAGATTTTATAAGTTAATACCATAACAGGTTTACATTAATACAATTGCAGTACATGTTCTTGAGCCTTAAAACCAGTAAAAGCCACCACCCCAGTCCATTGTACTACACACACCAAGTGTGTGTAGTACAATGCTATCCCTAGATCTAATAAAGTGATCAGATTACCATTTTATTAACATTAACTGCTGCCATTATTCAAGTTAAAACAAACAATTATAGAAATTAGGAGGTCATGCATGTTATTTATCAATATCTACCGTATATACTCGAGTACAAGTCGAGTTTTTCAGCACATTTTTTGTGCTGAAAAACCCCAACTCGACTTATACTCGAGTCAATGTCTGTATTATGGCAATTTACATTGCCATAATACAGACAAGGGGCTGTGTGCGTTTACTTACCTCTCCTGCAGATCCTGTCAGCTCCCTCCTCCTCCTCCTCCGCGCCGGTCCGGTCAGCTCCCCTGTCAGCTCACAGTGTAAGTCTTGCGAGAGCCGCGGGGTCATAGTGCGGCTCTCGCGAGACTTACACTGGGAGCTGACAGAGGAGCTGACCGGACCGGCGCGGAGGAGGAGGGAGCTGACAGGAGCTGCAGGAGAGGTAAGTGCTTCCTGCCAATGCCACTGGACCACCAGGGAGTGATAGCCCCCCTCCCTGCCATGTATCAAGCAGGGAGGGGGGACAAAAAAAATAAATAATAATAAAATAAAATAATAATAAAATAAAAAATAATAATACTACAAAAAAATTATTAAAATAATTAAAAAAATAATAATAAAAATGCCCACTCCCCCACCAAGGCTCTGCAACACACACACACACTGCACTCATACACACACTGCACTCATACACACACACTGCACTCATACACACACACTGCACTCATTATATACACACTGTAAATAAATATTCAATTAATATCATTTTTTAAGGATCTAATTTTATTTAGAAATTAACCAGTAGCTGCTGCATTTCCCACCCTAGTCTTATACTCGAGTCAATAAGTTTTCCCAGTTTTTTTGGGTAAAATTAGGGGCCTCGGCTTATATTCGGGTCGGCTTATACTCAAGTATATACGGCACACAAGCCATTAAACATGTTGAAGCAATCACAATCCCACTGTTACTTTCAGCATCTATACTACCATTATCAGTTCTAAACTTCACAGTCCAGCAGAAGACGTGTTAGACACTTTTATAGGGCCATAGAGAGTTCAACACCTCAAAGTACTTAAAGTTTTCCAACAAGTAACCCCAACATATTTAAGTGTTGGTGCATGAGTAGAATGTACACCGCAGACAACAACTCCCCTGATTTGACAATTTGTACAAGCAACATTAACTAGTGATTCTTTGTCAATACGTTGCATCAATTAAAAGGACATATAAGCACTGTAACTAAAATATAAATAACCATATCATTAGCATAATAATAAACATATAAACAATGCCCTATTACTGACACATGTCACCAATTTGGATTATCAGTGCACTTGGCTGCCTGTTTTGGTTTTTGTTATTAGACTTGCAAAAATTCAATATTAGGCCAAATAAAATTTCTGTTAAATGGAACCAGAACAAATCAATTCTAAAACTCCAAAAATCAATCTTACCTGTACAGGTAAAACCACAAGAAAAATTATTCTGAATCTATTTGTTTGACAGTCATAAGCTGACCCGAATATAAGCCGAGGCCCCTAATTTTACCCCAAAAAACTGGGAAAACGTATTGACTCGAGTATAAGACTAGGGTGGGAAATGCGGCAGCTACTGGTAAATTTCTAAATAAAATTAGATCCTAAAAAAAATTATATTAATTGAATATTTATTTACAGTGTGTGTGTATAATTAATGCAGTGTGTGTGTGTATGGGTGCAGTGTGTGTGTGTATGAGTGCAGTGTGTGTGTGTATGAGTGCAGTGTGTGTGTGTATGAGTGCAGTGTGTGTGTGTGTGTGTATGAATGCAGTGTGTGTGTGTGTATGAATGCAGTGTGTGTATGAATGCAGTGTGTATGAATGCAGTGTGTATGAATGCAGTGTGTATGAATGCAGTGTGTGTGTATGAATGCAGTGTGTGTGTATGAATGCAGTGTGTGTGTATGAATGCAGTGTGTGTATGAATGCAGTGTGTGTATGAATGCAGTGTGTGTATGAATGCAGTGTGTATGAATGCAGTGTGTATGAATGCAGTGTGTATGAATGCAGGGTGTGTGTATGAATGCAGTGTGTGTGTATGAATGCAGTGTGTGTGTGTGTGTATGAGTGCAGTGTGTGTGTGTATGAGTGCAGTGTGTGTGTGTATGAATGCAGTGTGTGTGTGTATGAATGCAGTGTGTGTATGAATGCAGTGTGTGTGTGTATGAATGCAGCGTGTGTGTGTATGAGTGCAGCGTGTGTATGTATGAGTGCAGTGTGTGTGTGTGTATATGAGTGCAGTGTGTGTATGAATGCAGTGTGTGAGTGTGTGTGATGCAGAGCCTTGGTGAGGGGGTGGGCATTATAAAAAAATATATATTATTATTTTAATATTAAGTTTTTTGTTATATTATTAATATATTTTTTAATTATTATTAATATTTTTTTATTTTAATATTATTTACATTTTTATTTATTTTCGTCCCCCCTCCCTGCTTGTTAGCTGGCCAGGGAGGGGGGCTCTCACTCCCTGGTGGTCCAGTGGATGGGCACTGTGTAGGAGGGGGCTGGCAGAGCGTTTACTTACCTCTCCTGCAGCTCCTGTCAGCTCCCTCCTCCTCCGCGCCGGTCTGGTCAGCTCCTCTGTCAGCTTACACTGTAAGTCTCGCGAGAGCCGCACTATGACCCCGCGGCTCTCGCGAGATTTACACTGGGAGCTGACAGAGGTGCTGACCGGACTGGCGCGGAGGAGGAGGGAGCTGACAGGAGCTGCAGGAGAGGTAAGAGCTCTCTGCCAGCCCCCTGTCTGTATTATGGCAATATAAATTGCCATAATACAGACAGTGACTCGAGTATAAGTCGAGTTGGTGTTTTTCAGCACAAAAAATGTGCTGAAAAACTTGACTTATACTCGAGTATATACGGTAGTTTTGGCTACTGCTTACCAATGCTGGATTGTAACATAGGCCAAAGTTACTCCATGTATTTATATTAAAATACTACTAGGTTTCATGAAGGGAGGGGTGTCACAAATCTTGTGACTCTGGAGCTAGGATTTGCAGGTTAACATAGGAAATTTTGCCATTTATCACCTTACACTTCTAAACATTTTTTATGAAAGACGTGCCAAGACCTGTGTGTTTAAAGTGACTGTATAAGTACCAATACAACTTTAGCTTAGGTGAAGGGCTTGCCTCTGTATTTTAACTCAAGGCTGGACAAATTTGCTTGGAATCTAGGAGCCAGCAAAAAAACAAAACAAAACAAAAAAAGTTAGGAGCCAGGTTTTTCAATGGCAAAAATGCAATTCCTAAAGGGACACTATAGTCACCAGAACCACTACAGCTTAATGTAGTTGTTTTCGTGTCTATAATCTGTCCCTGCACACTTTTTAATGTAAACCTTGTGTTTTTATTTACATTGCTGTAACACTTCTAGTGACAGTCACTCAGACGGCCTCTGGAGTGCATCCTGGGTATTTGCTGCACAGTGCACAGCACTTACGTATCGTGTGTCCACACCCTGCATCAATGCATCTCTATAAGGAGATGCTTATTGGCGCAGCGTGGCGTTTTGCCACACATGCGCTATAGCCTCCTAATGCTTTCCTATGGGATAGCATTGGATTGGCTGAGATCATCAAGATTGATGATCGCCGTCATGGAGGCAGGGCGAACTGCCACGAAATCAGAACAGCATGGGGGGGAAAATGTGAGTACAAATCCCTGTCCCATGTGATCGGAGGGGGTCTGGTCACCTAAACACACACACACACAGACACACATCCACTGTCACTGCAATAATCATGCACATTTATGTGACCCCCCCAGCCTCCCTACCTTTGGGAGAGCTGGAGTGATTCGGCTTTCCCTGTGGTCCAGTGGGGCTTCAGTTATCTCCCTGCACTGCTCCATGGAGTGCTGTTTAGTGATGCCTGGGCCGGAATTGCATCACTGGACAGCTCCCTCACGCGCCTGCTCGTCTGCCTCAAACCTCCTGGAGCCTCCCATCCATGCACACGCCAACGCACTCACTCACAAAGCCGACTGCCCGCGCACGCTGTTTCTGAGCTGGCCTGCCAGCAAACCACCTGCACGCATGCCCATGCTCTTTATAAGCCTGCCGCCTCTACTAATAGGCAACCGACCATCTTGGTGGCTGAATGGGCCAACAAATCCCAGGTGCCAGGACAAGAATCCTAGTCACCATGTTGACCTAGGATTTGTTGAGCCCTGGTTTAACTGGTCAATTCTCTGCCACTTATGATTTAATTGACTTTTTTTATACAGCCCTAGCCACCCCCCCGCTACAGGTTATCTACACATTTCATGTAAAAAGAGATCTAATGTTTGAACTTCCTTTTTTGCACAGTCTGTTTGATAAAACACAGGAAGCTCCGGCAGGCTATTAACCCCTCAACAACAACGGGAATTATCCAAGTTCTGAACCAAAACAAATCCTAGAATGTGAGCTAGCTAAATGCTTTAGGTGTGTGATGTGTTCCTTTCAGCTGAAGTTGTTTTAGTGCTTAGAGTATCCCTTTAAGTAAAGTATACCACCTGCAAGCAGCTAGCATTAATGATTTGCAGATGGGAGCTTTGAGTTTAAGCATAAATGCAAGCAATCTTTTAGCTATCTAATATGTACAAGAGAGTGGAAACAATTATCTGAAAATGTGTTTAAGCTGTACATTTTAACAGCAGTAGAAAGCAATAAGTTTCCCAAAGGGAGAACAGGGTCTTAACAACATACAGATGTTCTATTACAACTTACCACGTTACATTACCAAACATTTCACTTAGACATGAGGATTACATCAGACAAAAATACAAAAAGTCAAGTCTTGACAAATAACTGCAAAATGTAAGACTCTGTACACATTTAGAAGTGGTATAAAACGCACATTTTTAGACCTTGCCATGCTCACCGTGTTACACGTGATTGTTATGGCAGCTTTTTAGAGTGTTTGTTAGTGCAGAATAAACTAAACTCAACTTCCATAATGACACAAATTGTCTTTGTGGGTGATTACGCCCACTTTCTATGGACCCAACCTATATCTGCATTGTTACAACCCAAAAGTTCCCTCTGAAAAGGAGCCATGGGACTCAATCACCTGAGGTTTGTCAATTCGATATTGAGCCAAATAAAATTCCTGTTAAATCAAACCAGAACAAATCAATTTTAAAATTTTGAAGAATAGATCTTACCTGTACAAGTAAAACCAGAGGAAAATGTGAAATTATATTACCGATAGAATATTTAGGACCAGATTATATTTCGGGCATTTGCAAATAAATTTCACTGAATAGTAAACGAGATGCTGAAAATCTATATATGTGCTGCTTATGCTTTTAATGCACAAGGTTCTAAATTGCAAAAAAAATGTATTACTCTCATCTCAAGTTATCTCCATCATTACTTTTAAGTAAGAAAGATTTGTGGAGCACTGGTTTGTAATGTAGGTTATACGTGGAAACACTAGTGACTCTTCAATGAATGACAAATGTTCAGGACCTATTCCCTATTCCCTAGAGTCTCGGAATAAGGCAGAGAGTTACCATAGCAGCTTGGGAAGATCAATGCATATTGAATGTAACTATGGACACAGTATTAAATGTTACTTTTGCTGTGGGTGAGCACGGTAAACCACTTTGCACCATAAATGGCTTGTCAGGAATAATTTGCTCATGCTCTGATAACAGTCAGATCTCTTAGAACGTCGTCAGAGAAAGAACTAGCTGGGTATTTAGTGTGATCAACAATTTAGCTTGGTCTGATAAGAGAACCAAACAACTAAGAGACTTGCAGTTAGAACGCAAAAATAGTAAAAAGGAGGAAAAGAACGAACAACAGATACACTGAATCAATTTCAAATGCTTTGATGTTTTGTGACTCTTCCTAAACATCCAACTTGCTGACAAGAAAGTGGATAAAGGTTAGAGAGGTGCATGATCGCCTGATATGACAAGCACAAATTGTTTTTTATACCATTTGCAAAGTGGAACTCAACAATCACTGCGTACTTTACCCTGAAACTGAAGAAGATGAACAAGTTGTGTCTCTTACAACTAACATACTGTGTTGTAGTTCTAGGGAAGAAAAAAACATTTTTTTTTAAAATTTTGTAGCAATACATTAGCCCAACACAAAATTAAAGACTTATTATTTTAACCTTTGTGTAATCCATACTAAAGAGCTTCTCTTCAAGAAACGGTGAAGAGTGTTTTTTAGAATTATTATATGAATAAGTACCATAAACATAGAAAAAAAATATAGCAATATTGACCATGGGTGGCTGCATAGATATAATTGAAATGTATGCATATTGACACATTTTTTGGCTTATTCCTTTTTTGAAAAATGTTGTGAGGGGGACGGGTACAAGTAATAAAGAATACGACATATCCCTTATCTTGCAGCACTTGAAACTGGTTAAAAAATAAAGTTCCTTACTTCCCATGACCCTAAGTAAAAAAACAGATTGTCTTTTCAAAATCTAGTTGCCCCATATGCCAGCTGAATGTACACACTATGGCTTTATATAGGCATAATTTTTTTTAGCATACGGAAAAATAATTGGGATTTGCATTTCAAGTCCCAGCTGGATTATAGAAAATTGCAATTGTATATAATAGCTATCAAATGAGAATACAATTCTGAACACAGGTTTCATCTCCCACTCAATATCACAAATGGAACCTGGCAAGGCTGTCCTCTATACCCTTTGATATTCATATTGGTGCTACAACCCCCTAGTACAGTATTCTAAAAGAGAACACTCCACAAAATGTCTGCAAACAGCATTTGGAGAGCTAAAACCATCTCTTTACAGAGGTCAGCCATACTAATTAGGGATCGACCGATTATCGGTCTGGCCGATATTCGGTATTTTCGGCAATATCGGTATCGGCTGATAATACATACCAGGACCGCTGGGCCCATGACAAGCCTGGCGGTCCTGAAGGGCCCACAGCAAGCTCTTAGTTACCTTCCCAGCAGCTCCCTTCAGCTCCCCAGTGTAAATCTCACGGCAACGCTCTGCATGGCACACAGGCCGCGAAAGTTAGACAGGGGAGCTGAAGGGAAGGTAAGCAAGAGCTTGCTGTGGGCCCCCACTGCACAGTCCATGCCACCGGACGACCAGGTAATGCTATATCCCCCCTCCCTGGTCAAGTAAGAAGCAGGGAGGAGGGACAAAAAAATAAAAACACACACACTTCCTTCACTATACAAACACAATACACAAACACACTGCATTCATTATACACACACCACACACTACACAAATACATTCATATTTACACTACACACTCACTGCATCCACTACACAAACACACTCTGCATCCACTACACACACACACACACACACTAAACAGACACACACAACTCCCCTGTCTAAACACAATGCATTCACTACATGTGGCATGTATATTATGTGCATTTACCTTTAGAAATTTATTTTTCAAAATGGTAAATGTACAGAATATCGGTAAGTTATCGGCTATCGGCCTGAAAGTTCACAGATTATCGATATCGGCTCTAAAAAAAATAAATCAATATCGGTCGATCCCTAATACTAATGTACCATTCATTCTGTTTTGGTGTATAGATCATGCCCCTGCAGTCTAACTGCTCAATTCTCTGCCATTTAGGAGTGAAATCACTTTGTTTATACAGCCGTAGACGTACCTCCCTGCATGTGACTTGTACAGCCTTCCTAAACACTACCTGTAAAGAGACATCTAATGTTTAAAACTTTCAGTATTGCACAATAAAGAGATTGCTCGTTCTGAAGGATATCACAGGACAGGTATGGTTTAAATTACAATGGTTATACGATGTATTTACAATTGCTACCCTTACGCTTCCCAATGGGTTAAAACTGAAAGTTATATGATGGACAGCAAAGTTGTCTGCCTACACCACTTGGAGAGATCCATCATCACTTTACTAATTGTCTGATTGGCCTGTACCACCCTGTAGCGGATGGTTCTAGGGCTATCCTAAAAGACTGTGGTAAAAATGCAATTCGTGTGTTGTTTTCTTCTATGTGGTTAAACTGTATGTAGGATTCGTATGATTGTTCGGTAGTTTCCATCCGCATTCCATACGAATGGAAATTACCGAACCAATAGACCACCCCAGAGAGAAGTGTGTACCTTATTAGACTTCACACTTCTCTAACCGCAGGTTAATTGGTACTTTGTGCATGTATCTGGGTGAGCGCCGTTCGGTATATGAACACGTGGCGGCGGCCATCTTACGCACGAAAATCTCAGCGGTGTTTGGTCGTCGAGTGTCTGGAACTCAAATTGGACACTCAATTACACTCAATTACCCGAACACAGCTGAGACCTCCAGGGCTCCGTAACTCCCGAACGGAAAGGCTAATCACCGAACAAGTGGATTCACACAAATGTAATGTTAATCGTGGATGGCAGTTGTTTATGTGTGTTTTACCTCCCGAACGGAGACCGACCGCAGGGCCAAAACACATGGAACCTTTTTCGGATACCACCTCGTGTGCGGTCGGTCAAATTACACCCTCCACCTAACTCCCGGACCCCTGGTCCGATCTGGGTGAATTTTGGATATGTTAGTCAACCAGATCAGGGCTACCAGGGGTAACCCAAAGTATTATTATCACTGCTTGTTTTAGGGTACATCCAGAACTCGGAGAAAACTACAGCATGTGTAATGGGATAAGGTGTCACACTGAGGGGAGGAGATGTGTGGGAGGTAACGGTTACACTATTGGATACTGTACTGATTAATGTGAATCCCTCCCTTGCATGTGAGAATGCTTTATAAGGAGGCTGTGTGGATTAAAAGTGAGTTCTGCTCCTGATGCTGTGTGTCATCCAGTCATTGGGATCTGTATGGGGATATTCGTGGATTACTTTGCTTACGGGAATTATTACGTTATGGTATTTTTACTACTTGCTCCTAAGCCTCACTGGGATCTTTAGTGGAGTTAACCTGTGGCATACCAGGCCTCCGCTACACACCCTTTTTGTTTTTATGTTACCTATTTAAGCCATGTATTTTGAGCAGTTGGGACACGTTATTCCTTTATATGTCAATGTCTTTATTGCATTTCATTGAAAACTTCAATGAAAAGTATAAATGAGAAAACCACAAAAACAAAAGAGAATAGAGAGATTCATCCTACAAATGATGTGTGGTATAAACATCTCGAACCTATGGGTAAATAAAAAACAAAACAAAAAAAAACACTAGACACGATAATTAAAGAGATATTTAAAACACTACTGAAACTGTAACGACAGTAAGCCCACCCCCACTGCATTATGTTGTAGTAGTGGAAAACTATTGTTTGCCTTTTCTACAATTTTTTCCCCCAAGTCATAGTTGTGCTGGGGTTTATGAGATGAACTTAGAACTTAATTGAATGGCTAGAATTGGTTAACAGTTGTTAGCTACTAGTGTACAGAGCCGACCGTAGGATAAATATTGGAGTTTTGCAATAGCCATCTGAGCCATCTGTACAATGACAGGTGATTGTTAATATTACATTGTTTTGGATATATTAAATTGTCAAAAATATCTTCATTTATCCAAATCTGCATTTGTGTTAAGAGGCGATATGTAAGCATGGAAAGAGTGAACAAGTCCCAATACCTGAACGAGTGCTCCATCCTTCACAAGCAGGTTCATTGACATTCAAAGAATGGGCAGCTAAGAATCTTTAGATGTTGGTCTTGAGAATAAATAGAGACTTGAGAAGCATGAAACCTTCAAGACAGTCTTGAAAGACCTTGATGAAGTTTAATGTAGATATTAAAGGTCACTGCAAATTAATGTAATGTGGTTCAATCACAAAACAGTAACTTTATAAGAAATAAATATAGTATAGTGCTTTCAGACAAAGTGGTGACCCTCACTAATAGGATATTTTCAAAAAGATTACATATTCAAACAAAGTTATAACTGAGAACTTCACATTTCACATTAAATAATAAGGGGGAGGAAAAATCTTACCCATCAATGGATCTATACTTGTCTTTATCCATACTATTTTGACATCATCATGACACTTTAGTTAGAAGTCTTGCAGGAATGCTTATGTGCTGACATACTCCTATCTAGATTGACATTTATAGAAAAGCTTAGCACTATAAGAGGACTTTGCTACGATGAAGCAAGATTTAGGTTAGGTCACTGGCAGGTCGGTGAATCTATGACCAATCAGTGAAGATTTACTAAATGTCCAGCTCTAGATCAGTCAGGAGGTGGACTGGTGAGAACCCAAAGAAACCAAAAACACATTATAGTGAAAATTAAATACATTCTCCAGACTTTTTAGGGATGACATTATGCAGATTCAACATGTAGTTAAATACAGGTGGTCCTCATTTTGCAACCTAGCTGCTTTACAACGGCTCGCACTTACAACCAGCTCTCTCGCGGAGTAGTAAGTGCGAGCCGATGTGGGAATTAGAAGGATTCCATGCTCTGCTGTGTTCTTCTATGTTCGGGGATATCTCCCCGAACACAGACGAACGCAACAGAGCAGATAATCCCTCTAATCTATGTTAGGGGGAATTTCCCCAAGCATAGATTAGAGGGATTCCCTGCTCTTGTGCGTTCGTCTATGTTCTGGGAAATGTCCCTGAACAAAGACAAGCGCACCAGAGCAGAGAATCCCTCGATCTTTGTTAGGGGAAATTTCCCCGAACATAGATTAGAGAGATTTCCTGCTCTGTTGCATTCGTCTATGCTCAGCGACATTTCCCCGAACATAGAAGAATGCAGCAGGGAATTCCTTAACTCCTCACTTACCAACCAATTCGTCGTAGGAACGGAACCTGGTCAGTAAGTGAGGAGTGCCTGTATTACAAATATTGGCAAATGTCCTTCATCTCAATGAAGTGGTCTGAGAGACATGACCTCCCCCACCACCAGATTTAACCCTGGAAGTGAAAACACTGCAGTGCTGCAGGAATGGCAAAATTTTCCTTGCAGGGTTTAAATGTATCTAAAAAAGTATGAATAGTGGAGCGCTGATTAAATAAAAATAGATGAGAATAGGGTAAACAGATAGGAAACCTAACAACCTATATAATATAAAGCAAATACATTAATAAATGAACCCTTCTCTCCTAATAGATCATAAAACTGACCTTACTAGTACACTCAAGATAAGTTAAAAATGTATTTATTAATAAAATACAGACAAATATAAAAAGAAAACAATGTCTATTGCATATAATATGTCTATTATGAATTTCTAAATGAAAGCCATGTAAAAGTCCAGACCTTATTCGAATGCTCGGCGTCCCGAGTCAGCAAAAACGTGTGATGCTGAAAAAAATATATCAAATAATAGTCCTCTTTGTAGTACAAGTGATGGCTGGTGTCTGACTCCCATCAACACCAGCCATCACTTGTACTACAAAGAGGACTATTACTATTATTGAGTCTTAACCTCGCAGCATGATACCGGCAAAAATATGACACACGAACACGGACGCCACCACCCGTAAACCGCTAACCACCCCCTATAGAACGAGGCGGAGAGCACGACGTAGGCACAACATCACAATCCTAGACGGACAGCGAGCCATGTTACACCACAACAAGGACTTACCTCAGGGGCTCCCTTTCACCACTCCTTCCACAAAACTCTGGCTCCACCTAAGAGACTATGTCACATCAGAAGGCCCCACACTCCCGAACATGGCTCAATATTGTTGCCCCCCAATAGGCTGACACCCCATTGCTCACGCACACGAGAGCACCCGGAACTACCGGCGGCGAGTGGCAACCGAGGAAAACCAGCGACGGGAACTTGTTGCAGTCCCACAGGCTTCCGACACAAAGGACTCCTACCCGAGTCGCCAGCAGCCCTCCAGAAGGGGCACTGGATGAATCCAACCCTATGTTGGATGTCTAATGTCTATTTTTAATGTTTGCATGAATGTTTTAATGGAATTATTGGTTGTTTTAATATCCCTTTTATGTTTAGTCACAAACAGATTTTTCTTGTAAATGCCAGGTTGTTGTTCTTTTCGATATTCATTGCTGCACAATGTCCGTTGTAATTTATATAACTCAATATCCACATGGAAGGGATCAGGTTTCGAGACAGGTACAAAGGTTAAACCTTTGGTTAATACCGAGAAATGGTGTTCTGTCAGTATTTTGTCTGATAAATTAAATATTGCAGTCATTTTTTCGGTACTGGTGACTTTCTTTCTGCCCTTCTGCCCTCTACGGATGATTGATTTTTTCTTATGCCTCGGGTATTTATTCGGGAGGATCCTGGGGATTCGTGAGGTTGAATGTCCTTTTCTAAAAATGGCGTTGGGATAGTGTGTGGTCTATCACTTATAGTGTCAGCATCTGAGGCAGATTCGCCTGAGCTGACATCTATAGTTTGAAATGAAGGTTTGTTGATTCGATGTCTATATCTGGGTGGAGGTTCTCTATTTGGATTTTGCATTCATCTGATGTCATCTGTATACTTGATGATATTGATAATCATGACTGACTTTGGCCAATTTTTGTTTTTTAAACCTAATAAGGTCGTTTTTATACTTATCACCCTTAGTTTCACCCTTGGATCAGTGCATGTCTTTAATAATGTGGGCTTAACTAATTATAATGAAATTAGAAGTATATATCCTCCATTTGCTTAATGGTTTTATTGTTGGCACTTATCCACTGCTTCAGCACTTGTCCGCACACAGCTCGGGAAGTACAGGATTCACTGTATACTACCGTTGCTAAGCAACGCTTACATTGGTTTGACGGTGTAGCGGAACCCTGTTGTGGCTGCCCCTTTCTGTATTGTTGATTGCCCTCACCTACCCTACCTTGGCCCTAAAGACAAATACTGTTCCTGGCCCTTGGATTACCTCAGGGCAGTGTTGCTACTTTAAATGGGCACTTCGGATACCGTCAAAGTGCCGAAGTAATCGTCAAAGCTGTCGAAGTCCACGGCATCGAACAAAGGACCACGTGGCGGCGGCCATTTTAACTTCGAACACCGCCGACCTGTACCATCGACTCCACTTCGACTAACGTCGAAGTACCGGCCACACTTCGAACGGGACTTAGCCGTTTTTATGCCAGAAATTGACCGACCGCACAGCTCAAATCTATGGAACTGTTTTGGGCAGGAAAATGTGCTTGCGGTCGGTCATAAAGGGACCTCCAACTAACTATTGATCTACTGGAGGGATTGGGACGATTTTTGAGAGTATTACTAATTGAAGTCTGCTGATTACGAAAATGCATGTTTTATGTTTGTAGCACGAATATTGTACAAGTTATAGATATTGTGTAAAAGTTATGTTTGAAACTGTATAAGTGGATTATCTCTCAGGCTAAGGGGAGGGAATCTGTGGGTTGCACCCATGATACTATTGGTTGTTTTATGCCTCCCCCTGGGTGTGGCCTGTATGTGTACATTTGTAATAAAAGGCAGGCTGGATGTGCCAGCCAGCAGTTCTGTTCCTGAAACTGTGTGTCGTCCAGTTATTGGGATTGCTGTGGGGATACTGTTGTGTTATTTTGCCTGCTGGAAACTCTGCCTGTGGATTTACTATTACCTTGTTCCTGAGCCTCCCTGGGATCTTTAGTGGAGAATAGCTGTGGGATATCAGCTCTCCGCTACATTGGTTGGCAGCGCTGGGATCCAGACTCACAAGGGAACAAGGATTAATGGAATACGGATGGAGAGTGACTATGCTAAGCTTAAAAGAACCACGCTAAAGGACTTACTGGAAGCAAGAGGGATTGCAGCAAGCAACAAAAAGAAAGCAACCCTCATTGCAGAAGTCATGGCAGAATATCAAACCGAGGGCAGGGCAATCCCTGAACAGCAAAACACATCGGATGGGTCAGGACAAGAAGAATTTCAAAGGCAAGTGCAATGTAGACTGGCCTTTTATGGAGGAAATGCAACGCCAGACATTATTTCCAGGACTATGACCGAGGTGCAAGAATTTATGTTGCGCCAAAGGCCACAACCATCCACAGTAAGGGACACAGCAAATACCAACAGTACAGAGGGTAAGACAAAAATTCCTTACCAAGCTTTTAAAAACTATGTGGAGGCGGAGGAAGACATAGATGCTTTCCTCCAAGAATTTGAAAGACTGTGTGCCTTGCATAAGATCAGTACTGAGGATTGGGTACCTATTTTGGCTGGGCGGTTGTCTGGGAGGGCAGCAGAAGCTTATAGAACTGTACCAGATGAGGAGATCCAGAACTACAGCCGAGTAAAGGAGATTATATTGGCCCGGTATGCCATAACACCAGAGGCATACCGAAGGCGGTTTCGAGAGTTGAAAAAAGCAGATAAAGACTCACATGCCGAGTGGGCTTGTAGGTTGCAGCAGGCGGCCCTTGGATGGGTGCAAGCCAGCAAGGCCCGATCCATGGAAGATGTGATACAAATGTTGCTCATGGAACAATTCTATGATGGGGTAACAACTGATGTACAGGAGTGGGTAAGAGACCGCAACCCTGCATCCCTCACAGAGGCTGCTAGGAAGGCGGATGAGTACCTAGATGCGCGCAGGTCACAGAAACCGGTAGCCCCAAAAGTAACGATGAAATCCTTTGGGGGAACGAACTACCCTCCTGTACCACCCCGACAGCTACCACCACCACCGCCTGCTGTACAACCACGTTTCCGTCAACCTAGCTCCGGGCCCTGTCATCACTGCCAGAAATGGGGGCATTACAAAAGAGAATGCCCACAACTCTGAGACCGATCCTCATGGATACGACCAGGGCCACCACCACCACTGAGAGCCGCTGCCCATCACTACCAGGGGGAGCCACCAGTTGCTTATGGCTCCGCGGTTCCTGTCACCACCATAGAACAGTGGGAGGTACTACACGAAGCTAACCCACTACAAGCCCATGCCAATAATCGCCAGCACCACAGACAGACGGTATACCTGGTGGGAAAAGCAGTACAGGGGCTCCGAGACTCTGGTGCCACTATAACCCTGGTCAAAAGCCACTTGGTCGCTGACAAGGCTAAGACTAACCGGACTATAGCAGTCAGAGTTGCTGGGGGAGCCGTCTACCGGCTGGACACTGCCAATGTCCATTTGCATTGCGGAGCGGGGTCAGGGAGGTGGTACTGGGAAACGATTTGGGAAAGCTCACATCTGCTTTTGAGCCCCAAACCACAACCACTGAGGAAGCACACCCAGTGGTCACCAGACAACAGGCCCGCACCCAGGACTACAACACACTGCTGGAGGTCCAGGTAAGAGAACCTTCCCCTTCCCTAGACTGTGTCCCCTGGTCCCCCCCTAACGAATTTGCGGCAGAGGTGATAACTGACCCTACCTTGCAAGTGTATAGAGATAAAGTCACCTCTGACCACCCTGGGGCAGAGGGGGAAAGATTTGTATGGGAGGGACAGCTGTTATACCGGGAGTCCGACAAGCAAGTTGCTGGGTCAGACCCGATTGTGTTAAGACAATTAGTGGTACCACAGAGGTACCGAGCCGAATTGCTACGGATAGCACACGACATTCCGCTATCCGGGCATTTAGGGGTTAGTCGGACCAGATACCGACTGACGCAAAATTTATTTTGGCCGGGAGTTAGCCAGGAAGTACGGAAGTATTGTAATACCTGTGACACGTGCCAGAGGGTGGGGAAGAGGGGAGACCGGCGGAAAGCAAAACTGCATCCGCTACCGATAATTGAGGAACCCTTCCACCGAATAGCGGTAGATATCATAGGCCCCCTCCAGAAACCTAGCCCTTCCGGCAAGAGGTACATCCTCACGGTGGTAGACTACGCTACCCGATATCCCGAGGCAGTGGCCCTGACAAATATCCACGCCGAGACAGTGGCCGAGGCCCTGATGCAGATCTTCTCCCAGGTAGGGTTACCTAGGGAGATCATCTCGGATCAGGGTACTCAGTTTATTGCAGAGGTCACCCAACAACTCTGGAGGCTGTGCAATGTTAAGTCCATTATTAGTGCCCCATACCACCCCCAGACCAACGGGCTCTGTGAAAGGTTCAATGGCACCTTAAAGCAAATGCTCCGAACCTTTGCGGAGACCCATAGGGACTGGGAGCGATTCCTGCCACACCTCCTCTTTGCTTACAGGGAGGTGCCTCAGGAATCAACGGGGTTTTCCCCATTTGAGTTATTATTTGGGAGGAGGGTAAGAGGACCCCTAGATCTCATCCGAGAACATTGGGAGGGAGACCGGAGTGCAGACGGTACCCCCATTATACCATATGTGTTGGCACTTCGGGACCGACTGGAGGCCCTAACTAAGACAGTAGGAGAAAACCTCCAGGCGGCCCAGACGCGTCAGCGCACCTGGTATGATCGGGGCGCCAGGGACCGTAGCTTCCAGGTGGGACAGAAAGTTTTAATTTTTTTTTTTTTTTAATTCTTTATTTTTTCTGTGCAAAGCATAACAGTGTGCTTGTTATAGCCACGACAGCTGTGACAAGCCAGATAATAACAGTGTAATACGTCATTGTGGCATACATGTGACGGCACAATTTTATAGTACATTAATGATAGCAAGCTACAACATCATAATAGTATTAACAAGCTTACATGTAACATGGATAGTATCACCCTATTGCTCGGTATCAGCCGTGCTGTGGTCTATGCCGCTAAGGACCAGTGTACACTGGTAAGCTAGGCTAGCTATATCTGCAAGCTTAGACTTAAGGGTTAAAAACAAAGATATGGGCCAACGTGCAGATTTCAACGCTGCAGATGCGATGCATTTTATTAACTGTGAGATAGATATTGGTGCCCTACAAACAGGGACAAGGAAAACATGCTTTATGTAGGTAGTTTAAGCTAGCGGCCGGGAAGTGAAACGACCAGGTTGTTTAGAAGAGGTCGTCTCAGATTCTTATGCTTAGGTTACAGGAGTGTGTTGCTCCTTGGTTCTTTCCCTACTAATAGGGGGCAAGCTTTACCTGTGACATATGACCGGTTGGGGAGCCTGGTTTCGGGTTCCCAGAGTAACGGCCAGAGACAGGGAACGGCCACTATATGCAAGGGCTCCATAACCCTGGAGTCCGAGGGGGGGGGGGGGGGGAGAGGGAGGCGTGTGCCTGGACCAAGCAGAGGAACCGTATGGCCGGAACACATTAGTTTTAAGTGCTCACGTATCGGGTAAGAGCCTACCGCTGACTAGGCGCTGACAAAAGGATGCACAATTAGTAAACAAAATGTAGTAAACCAAAGATAGACATGGTTAAATAACATTCCACAGGATCGGTGGGGGAAGTTGCACTGGACAGTGTAACATGAACGGTGCTAGTGTCTAGGAAGGATAGAACCAGCCGGTACATCCTTTAGTTCTTTGCGTTGGCGAGGTTTTCCCCTGTTAAGTGCTGGGTGGGTGTGTGGTGCCGCTGCCAGCAGGAGCCGCCGGTTCCGACGGGGTGAAAGGCTGTATGTTGGCGACATCCCATCGGTGAGTCGTTGCTTTCTTGGTCCCAGCTGCCGGGCGGATGCCCAGAGCGTGGAGTAACTGGGGTGCCTCTTCTGGTGTTGTGAGCTTGTATTCTCGCCCGTTTCGTGAGGCAATCAACGTGCGGGGATAGCCCCATTTATATGGAATGTCCGCCGCCCTTAACTGCGCAGTGGTGTCCTTCAGCGTTGCCCGCCACTGTAGTGTCTGGCGGCTCAGGTCTTGAAAGAATTGTAGGCTATGGTCTTCAAAGACATATGGGGCTTGGCCCCTGACTGCCCGGAGGAAACCGTCTTTATCTGAGCGGGTTCTGAAGCCCATGATGACATCCCTTGCGGAGGCTGGGGCGTTGTTTGGGCGCCCTGGTAGACGGAATAGGCAATCCAGGGTCAAACCTTTGGCCTGTTTGGCCGGTAGGACGGTTTGCAATAGTCTTTTTATGAGAGCTGGAAGTTCGTCCGCCTTCACACTGTCAGGGATTCCCCTCACCTTAATGTTTCTTTGTCGCGCCATGTCTTCTAGTTGCCCCACCTGGGCGCCCAGTTGAGAGCATGTGGCCGTGAGCCCTAGCATTTGCTCCGTCGTGGTAGCTTGTCGGGCGCTCAGGTCCTGTGTCGCCTCCTCCGTGGCACTCATGCGGGCTGCTAGCGTGCTCAGCTCTGTCTTGAGTCCCGCCATTTCAGCCGTGAAGAAGGCCTTTAAGCCAGCCACCATGCTTGTTAAGTCGGCCTTAGTAGCTAGAGGTGGGTTTGACTGCTTCTGTGGAGCTGTATGGTGCTTCTTTTGGGGCATTGTAGTCGGCACATCGCTCATGTAGTCGTCCTCCGAGACAGAGAGTGACTCCAGCCCCATGTTGTGGAGGACGTCCGCCATTTTGGGCCTACAGGCCTGGGTCAGGAGTTGCCCGATGTCCCGGGTATGTCCCGCGGGCGAGCTTCGGGGCTTTCGGGAGTGTTTGCCCATAGTGTGCTGGGTCTTTAGCAGCTTTTTCCCCGGTTTCTGGAGGTAAAAATCAAGATTTTGAGGCATTTTAGCTTCAGTTTCGTCGGAGCTCGGGATTCATGCGTCTTGCCGGCTCGCACGAGACGATTTTCAAAACTATCTTCCCGGTTTTTTTCCCACTGTTACCTCTTGACCGGCCAGAGGCTCAGCGAGGAACCACTCCATTTGGAATTTGCCTATCCCAAAGGACTCTGTAACTATACCCATAGACTCTTTTTATGTAGACTTTTTTTATGTACACTTTCTAAATATACTATGTACTACGTTTTTTGATATTTTTTACCACTGATGATGTTGTGAAAATAAATTTTAAAGTTTCTTACTGAAAACAACGGAGTGTTTTTGAAGCTTAAACACTAGGGGCCACTTACCTCTATTATTACAGATTCTGACAAGCTATTTAAATGTCTGAGCAGTAGCTAACACAGCTAAACTAATAGATCACATTTAGGTGTTTGTTCGCTATTACACAGGTTCAGTCCAACAGACAGTATCCTAGTCCGGCAGAACGTATAAACACATTGCTGCTGGGATTATTATATCCTGTTATATCCAAGTGCTTCAGCTTGTATTCAACACATGAATTGAAAAGGAGTTTAAGTAATTCATTTTTCATTTTTTATTCTATATTAGCTGTTTCTCCTTT
The DNA here is from genome assembly GCF_036172605.1 of Pelobates fuscus. Lineage (NCBI taxonomy): Eukaryota > Metazoa > Chordata > Amphibia > Anura > Pelobatidae > Pelobates > Pelobates fuscus. Next base: position 141,056,099 of record NC_086320.1, read on the forward strand.
TGGATAAAAGACCTCCTGGTACGTTTAGGGTCAATTCCCCTTATACTAAGTTTTGCCGGCTCGGCTGCTAGCTCCGCCCCCAGAAAGTTTTAATTTTAAAACCTGTCCGACATGATAAGCTGCAGGCCGCCTGGCAAGGCCCTTATAAAGTCGTGGAACAGAGATGTGACACCACTTACATAATTGGCCCCTGCACAGGAACTGGAGGTGACGCATGCTCCATGTGAACATGCTAAAGCCCTACCGGGAACGTTCAGAGGAGGTGACAGCAATTTGTGCACCCAACTCCGACGAGTGTGACAGCCTTCCCCTTCCCGATCTGCTGGGGGATGGGAGGCTGTCTGGGGATTTAGGAGAAGTTGCACTGGGAGACCGGCTGAGTCCACAGGAGCGTATTGAGGTACAGCAGCTGTTGCGAGAGAAGCAAGAAACTTTCTCTAATGTACCTGGATACACTCCTCTGGCAACTCACCGGGTCGAGACCCCAGGGCAACTACCCATGCGCCAGACCCCCTACCGCATCCCAGAAGCGGTGAGGGAAAACATGCGCAAGGAGATCGATGAGATGCTCCAACTGGGGGTGATAGAGCCCTCAGATAGCCCATGGGCCTCTCCGTTAGTCCTCGTGCCGAAGCGAGACGGTACGGCTCGCTTCTGCGTGGACTATAGGAGATTAAATGAGAAAACCGTGTCAGACGCCTATCCTATGCCCCGGATAGACGAGTTACTGGACAGAATGGCCAGGGGCCAATACCTCACCACTATTGACTTATGTAAAGGATATTGGCAAATCCCCCTGGCCCCAGACGCCATCCCGAAGTCGGCCTTTGTCACCCCATTTGGCTTGTATCAGTTTAAGGTCATGCCATTTGGGATGAAAAACGCCCCAGCTACCTTCCAGAGGATGGTGGATCGACTTCTGGATGGATTCCAGGACTATACCTGTGCCTACCTGGACGATATTGCTATTTTTAGCAATACGTGGCAGGAACACTTGGCCCATATAGGAGCTGTACTGGACAGGATAAGGGAAGCTGGTTTGACCCTGAAGCCGTGCAGTACCTGGGAGTGGGGTGCGGCAAACAGAAGCCCGAACCCGCCAAAGTAGAGGCCGTAGCCCAGTGGCCCACCCCTAGGACTAAGACCCAGGTTTTAGCGTTTCTAGGGACAGCAGGGTATTACAGGAAGTTTGTTCCCAATTATAGCACCCTGGCCAAACCCCTCACGGACCTGACCCGTAAGAACCTTCCCCGCCAAGTAAACTGGACCCCGGAGTGTGAGCAGGCATTCCAACACCTGAAAAATGCACTGATAAAATTGCAGGACGGCAGGGGAGAGGTCCGGGGAGGAGAGGTATAGCTCAGTGTCATCAGCGTACAAGTGATTGTGGAATCCAAAAGAGGCAATACGTTTTCCAAGAGAGGCAGTATAAAGAGAAAATAGAAGGGGACCGAGGACAGAGCCTTGGGGAACTCCAACCGAGACAGGACGAGGGGAGGAGATATCCTTGGAAAAGGAGACACTGAATGAGCATTGGGAGACACAGAGACCGAGCGATTGAAGAGTTTGAAGGAGGAGAGCATGATCAACGGTGTCAAAGGCAGCAGAGAGGTCAAGGAGAATTAATATGGAGTAGTGACCTTTGGATTTAGCGGAGATTAGGTCATTCGTCACTTTGATAAGAGTAGAGTGGAGAGGGCGGAAGCCAGACTGAAGAGGGTCAAGAAGAGAGTTGGAATTAAGGAAGTGAGACACACGGGTAAAGACAAGTCTTTCCAAAAGCTTTGATGAGAAAGGGAGCAGGTATATGGGACGATAGTTAGAGGGGGAGGATGGGTCAAGAGATGTTTTTTTCAGGATAGGTTATACAGTGGCATGTTTAAGGTCAGCAGGAACAGTGCCAGAAGAGAGAGAGCAGTTAAAGATGTGTGTTAGGGTAGGCACAAGACAAGGGGAGAGAGAGCTGATGAGGTGAGATGGGACAGGATCGAGCGGGCAAGTGGTGGGGCGAGAGGAATGGAGAAGCGCAGCCACCTCTTGTTCAGTAGCCGTGGAGAAAGTCTGGAGGGTAGGGAAAGCATGATTTATGTGAGGTTGAGAAAGAGAACGGCAAGGAGGGGAGAATTGTTTCCTTGGCTGTTCAATCTTGTCAGTAAAGTAACATGCAAATCTATCAGCTGTATAGATATACATATTATTTCGTTCTTAGTTTATTTTGATATCAATATATATTAATATCAAACTATGGTTAGAACAAAATAACACATATGTTTTAATTTATTTTTAACACACACACACACACACACACACACACACACACACATATATATATATATATATATATATATATATATATATATATATATATATATATATATATACACACACACATCCATTATATTACCATTATAGGAAAGAATATGAGTGCACTCTGGAGACTGTAGTAGTAGAAATGCTTTTATTTAGCACAAATAAACATCAACGTTTCAGTCCTCCTGGACTTTTCTCAAGACAAGTGCTAAGTACCAGATAACGGTTATATATATATATATACACACAAGCTGTGAGATAATTGGAGGGTGAACAGGTGAGAGCAAGACTGGTGATGTCAGAGATGACATCATCATACCAAATTTAACCATGTGAGTGAAGGTAAGAAAAAATATATACAAAGAAACAGGAGGGCCAGATCGGCAGCAGGGGGACTTCCTGGGATGCCAGGCAAGTCCCCCCATCGCGATCGCCAGCGAGCAGGTAAGTCCCCTAGACGGCATGGACGTGCTATGCCACCCGCCGGTGTTTAGAGCCGGGGTTAAGGATGGAGTTAATTGTCCATGTTCTTTTTTTTTTTTAATTCTTTATTTTTGTTGTGCGGGAGGTTACAAACAGATCAACAGACGCCACAACAGCGTATCTCAGGAGTCACATAGGTTAGACAGTGGCATGATAATTTGCAAAAATTTTTATATTTGTGAGCTTAGCTAAACATTTATTCCAACAAAGTAAGATTTAGTTAAAATAACTAATGTGAAGAGAAAACAGATTATTGACACACGTTTAGTTAAGGACCCGGAATCTGCTGGCGTTTGCAGCCACGGTTAGCTATATAGTAAATGGCGTCCAAAGACATCCATGTGGCTAGGTTACCTAGCTCTGCATCAGGATTGGGAGCAACAAGATAATCCTGCATCGCCATTATACCATGCTATGCAATAGAGGGCTATTTATTCTGGATAAACTAGTGGCATGGTTGTGGCTGAGACAGTGATTCCAGCATGTCTGAGAGCTGGGCTCATGCATTTATGCTCAAAATTAGGGTGTTATTTCTGCTAGGCTTATGAAGCACCATCTTAAACATTGCAAGAATTGCAGTTGAACTTGTTAGCTTAATCTGCGCTTTTTATGAATAGTATACATGCTAGATAAGTACAGTGCTAGAGGGTTAGCTGTGTGGAGCATGAGATGAGAATACTGATTTAAAAAGTGAAAGTTAAAAGTAAAGACCCCTAGCTACATTAGCATCTTAGCTTAATATGCAGACCTCCATGTTGGCTGCGAGTGATGGGAGTTGTAAGAAGCAAAACTGAACATAGTAAAAAAGTTAAATAATTGAGATATGTCAAGTTCCAGTGGGGCAAAGAGTCAGGTGTATGACGATACTATGCCTGGATTAGAGTCTCAGTCCGTTTGGGGTCAGCCAATGCCTTGACGGGGCTGGGTGAGTACCCCCTGCTGTAGGTGGTGCAGCTGGTGCGATCTCCTTGGCGTGCGGGTGCCGAGATCCCCTGGGCTGTTCTGAGTTGCTGTGGGTGCTGAGTGTAGCTTCATCTGCTTTGTTTGGGGTGGTCTGGTGCTTGTCTTCGGCGGTCCCCTCTGCTTCCCCGCCTTGCCTGGGAGATGCCGGTTTTTGACCTCCCGCCGCCTTCCATCATCCGCTTTTTTGGGTTGTGTGTCCTGCCTCTGCCCCTGCCGGTTAAGGTTAGTGCCCTTTTGCTGCTTCTGCCGTTGGGGTTGCGCTGCTATTTTTCCCGGTCTGGCGTCTTGTGGGGTACCCTGTGGCAAAGTCTGGGGGATCTCTTCAGGCTCTGAGCCCCTCATGCGGGCTTCTAGAGACTCCCAGAAAGCATTGAATATGCTGTTCAGTCGCTTCTCGGTTTCCCGCCATGTGGTGGACGTGACAGCGGTGCGAGAGGCATCCGCCATCTTGGAGGTCACAGGGACGGTAGCTTTTTGCCTCCACGGAGCCGGTACTGGGCCATTGCTTTGCCCGGGACTTGGTTGGGGGTGGACCGGGATGACCCCCACCGGTCCAGAGGGGGGGGGAACGAGGGCTTGCAGTCAGCCTTCCGGCCTGGCCTTGATGCTGGGGAGCGGCCGCCTCCCCTGCGCCTGCCATGCTTGTAGGCCTCATTGTTTTCTGTGCTCGGTTCGTCGCCTGAGAGGTACCGATCTCTGCACCTCGGTATCCTCTCTCGAGTGGTAGCTTTGGGGTCATGATTAAGTGCCTGTATGGCGGTCAATTTGGGCGTTATGTCCCCAGTTTAGTAGGAGCTGCTGAGATGAGCGTCTGCACAGCTCTGCGGTTAGGCCCCGCCCCCAATTGTCCATGTTCTGAACCAAAACAAAACCTGGAATATGAGCTATAGGTGTGTCCCAACGTAATGTAAAGGATTCTATTCAAGTGCACCCATACAAATTATATAGATAATTTGTTAAAAAAAAACAAAAATGGCTTTAATTTGATGTGACGTACATACACACACACACACACACATATATATATATATATATATATATCATATTTTTTTTTGGTAGTTACAAGTCACAAAATACATAGAATAAAAACAAATTTCAATGTGGAGTGACTTTAGAATATCGTATGTTTGTCTTGTAAGTATAAAGGAACACTTTAGGGTTAGGAATACAAATATTAATAGTATTTCCTCTGTCCCCATTCCTGCCCCCCTCGCAATGTAAATGGCTAAATAACACCTTATTCACTTCACTTACGATCCCAGTGCGGATATCCTTGGCTATGGATTGTGCTCCGCCTCCCATGACATAAGTTGATGGGTGGAACTTTTCCTTTTCTAACAGGAATGTACTGCCTCAATGGGGTTTTTCTATGGGGTTTTCCTTATGCAGAGCGCGAGTACGTCCAGCGTCGTTTCACAGAGTCAAACTACGTGGTAAGTAGTAACTCTAGGTAACTTCTATACTGACCATTGAAGTTTCTCTAAAACTGCAATGTTTTACATTGCAGAACTGAGGGGGGCAGGAACAGTGCACCCAGACAACATCAATGAGATGAAGTGGTATGGAAGTGGTATGGGTGCCTATATTCAGCTTCTGTCTTCCAGGACCGTGTGGGAAAGACCTCTTCCTTCCACCCAATATGAAGCTCCAACATCCAGGACTGTGTGGGGAAGACCTCTCCTCCAGATGGCGTATCAGGAACAGCTCTTAGAAGAGCTAAGTGATTAAAGCTCAAGAGAGTATGCAGAGCATAGCAATCCCCAGTGTGATTATAGCAGTTCCCAAAAACAAGACAAGGCTACGTATTGAGGGTCAAGATGATCTGTTTAATGAGTACAAAAGGACTTTCTTTTATGCAGGTTTTCAGGCCAGAGGCACACCCCCTGGACCTGGTGGTAAACTGTGACAAAAGGGACACAAACCAATGGGAACACTAATTAACAAAATAACACTCGCACATACACAGTAAAATCCCTCCCCTCTATCCTGGAGATAATTGGCTTAAGGCACTGCAGTAAACTCTATTATATCCAGGTACAGAGAATATCTCCATTTTACACTAAAAATACACAATTCCTATTATATTACACAGAACCCCCACATTTAACCTATCCCCAGATAACTCGGATCTGAGCGCCCAATATAGGTGAACAGCGCTCAGATCCCACAAACACATTAAATTTGCCATGGGGTTAAAGTTTTGCAAGGGCTGATGAGAGATTGAGGAGGGGCAAAGCAGCCAGTTTAAACTGGTCTGGCAGTGTCCCTGGGACAACGCCCTGCTGGAGAACAATGGACAGGAAAAGGGGGAGGGGAAGAGGCACATTCTCCCATGGAATCAAAGGGGCAGAAACCGTGCAATAAAATCCAATATGCCCAAATAACGTTTTTAAAGGGCAAACTCTCCCAGGGGCCATAGTCACAAGGCAAGAGGCTGGCAATTAGTGCTCTCCAGGCACAAGTGGCGAAGGGCACTTCGTCACAATTACAAAAACACGTCCTACTCACAGTATGTAAAAACTCCTCCATGCCCCTTAGGTCAGTTCTTCCTTGTTCCAGCATGGGGCGGACAAAGCGATCTCTACATGACTGTAATCTGACTCTGAGCTCTAAACCAGTAATCTCAATTTCAGGGGAAGGGGGGCCAAGTAATGGCCTACCTGGCTCCTAGATGTTAATGTCAAGGAAAACCAGGACGCAAAATGCAAAACATAAGTAAAACAAATGCACCTAGGGAAAAAAAAAGTGTATTACCAGGCCTATGAATCGCTGGATTTAACGCTATGTAGAATAACACAGGACTAACTGAGGTCAGGAGTACAGAAGACAGGATAAAATGAGAGAGTAGCCAAAAGGTCAAGGATAACAGAAGGTAGAATAGTCAACGAATGCCAAGGTTACATAAGTTAGAAATAAAAGGATACACGCTCTCAGATTTTACTAAACAGATGGAAACCCTGACGTGGCACCATAGAATGGGTTATGGGAGTGTAAATAGCCCTAGGAGAGCAAGGATTATAATTGACCATGTGATGCCAAGACATGCGTGTTGTTAATGTGATGAGGCGCGCACGTACACATCATCACTGGCAACTCCGGAAACTGGCTTTTAATGTGATGCTTGAAGGAGTGGCCAGCCATTTCAGTCAGGGAATGCAGAGTGAGTGAGTGAATCTGTTTTATGGCGAGTATGGGAGTGAGGTTTCCCCTGACTTGACCACACCAATGGGGCACAGCCACGTGGTCGCGCCGACCCGGCACAGTGACAGACAGTTACCTCGTGTGGCCACAAGTGGCACTGTGCTGGCAGAAAGTGATTACATTTCACTTCCTCCTGGGTCGCATAGAGCAGTGTGGTGAGACAGAGAAGAGAAAGTTTGTGGAAAGGGAGGCATCTAGGCAGCTGCTGGTGCGTGTGCACTCTCTATGAGGCAGTAGGTGTGACTGTATGTATGTGAGTTCAGGTCAGTCTGTGTGTGTGTACACCACACTTCACCACAAGTCCTTCTACACAAACGCCATCCCTGTCCAGTTTTGTTCTTTGGTATACGACTTTAAAAACTCATCAGCAGGCACATCATTAAATTTGCTGGCGCTGAGCAAAACAAACACAGGACATTCCACCCATTTTGGGGTGTGGAAATATTGGGTGAACTGCTGCACTTTCCCCCCTGACTACAAGGGCAATACCCCTAATGCGTATTAGAATGATGCTGTGACATTATCAAGGGTTGGGCAGCAGCACATAGAAGCCTTTGTAGGCAAAATCTTTGTATTCTACTTCCATGCTGCAGCATATACGAAATTACACAAAAGAAAAGCTTTTGGCTAGCACAAAGTGTACATGTGATTTTATTATACATGTAGTTTCTCTATGTTGTTTTTTGTCACACCAGGTGCACTTTAATCTCTGCAATCTATGCCGTTGTAACAAAGTCTGACTTTGTGGATGAATACTGCACATTTAGAAATACACTGATATGCTATATGCCTAATTATAGTTATGTGCAGTTATACCTTAAAAATATAAGTCAATAGGAGAGTAATTGCACAAACCTGCTTACAAATAGTATTAAAGTGGACCTGTCACTTTATAGTTTGTACTAAACATCAGTTATTTGCTAAAAACTGTTGGTATGTGTTCATTATACTCCCACCAGCTAGAGCAATGATTCCATATATAAACTAGCCTGAATCACTATCAGGAGACAGGCAATGTAAAGTCTTGGTCAACAAGCTGTGAAATTAATTTTCAGGAAACCCTGTTCTTGATTGTGGAGCCATAATTAAAAACCATCCAATTGTTGGGACTGCTTGATGAGCAAGGAGTGTAACCTGGTTTTCCTAACAGGAGCCAAAATGTTTAATCAGCATATCTGCTTGTAAGGTATTCCATTTACGCTATTCATTATAACAGATTTCTGAAATTTGGGCACCCTGTGAGGCATGAAATAACCACCTGTGTAAGTTGAATGCAGGATTGTCTGTAGAATTCTTATCTATGCACCTGGGAGAATACACAGTTTAATTTTTAGTTATACATTCTTACATTCATGACAGGAGCATGTTAAAACCACAACCACTTCCAGCCTCCTTCAGTGATTCTGAAATATACAAGTCTTGTAGGTAAAATACACAGTACAAATGTTTGCCGGTGACCACATACAATAATGTATTGACTAATCTGTGATAGCCCAGCAAACATGTCCAGGGACATCCCACAATTTTTTTTTACTCTGTCATCCAGAAGATTACCTTACTCGTCAGTCCAGGCCTGGACAGCATATGTCCCCCACCCATAAGACCCCTCCCGTCACTTAAGCCTTCTTGTCTTTAGAGAGACATTAACATCAGTGGGTTATAATTTATAATATTGAAGTGGATGCATTTTGCACCAATATTGAATTGGATGTTTTTTGCACTGCACGGATTATCAGTAGTGGAATGGTGATTGCATTAAGAACTTTATAGGTTATTTCGATATTGAAGTTATCATCTGTCTACAAACATTAGAGTCAAGTTTGTTCTGTTTAGCACTACATTGTTTAATTATATGCACAATATTCACTTTGACTCTTTAAGAATGTATTCTATTTCATTTTTAACCGCACTGAAGTACTGCACTACATTTCTAATGGTTCTATGGAGGACACATGGTAGTGACCAGCAGCTAATTAAAAATTACTTTTAAAAAAATTCTATATAAAAAAGTGAGAGTTTAAGCTCCTTTATATACATTTTTATTACATTTGGCAGCTGGCTAACATTTTTTTTTTTTTGGTTAAGAATGTTCTATACCACAGGGCAAGATTTACATCAGATGCCTGTAAGCTTAAAGGACCACTATAGTCACACAAACCACTTCAGCTCAATGAAGTGGTCTGGGTTTCAGAGAAACTGCTATGTTTACAGTGCAGGGTTAATTCAGCCTCTAGCGGCTGTCTTCCTGACAGCCGCTAGAGGCGCTTCCACGACGCTCAATGCAAAAATTGCATTGAGAAATGCTTTCCTATGGGCTTTTGTAATGCACGCATGACTCTGGCAGCGCATGCGCATTCGGCTCCAAACTGGATCTGACGTCGGAGGGGGAGGAGAGGTCACCAGCGCCGAGGGAGCCTGGCGCTGGATAACGGTAAGTGGCTGAAGGGGTTTTAACCCCTTTAGCCCAGCGGGAGGGGGGTCCTGAGGGTGGGGGGACCTAAGGGTTATATAGTGCCAGGAAAACAAGTTTGTTTTCCTGACACTATAGTGGTCCTTTAAAATTGTATAGCTCCCCTAAGTCCCCTCCCTCACAGAAAAAGGGCATTTAAAATCATCTGGACATAGGTACATAACAATATCTAAAAAAACAACAACATATATGATAATGGCAGATGATGCTTATGTGTGTAACTCTGCTTATGTATTTGAATGCATAGTGTATGCATGCTTGGATAACAATAATGTTAAAAGTGGTTATGGAAAAGGTGGGGGAGGGTAAAGTTTAGACAGGGGTTAACATAATCAACACAGGCTGTTTACTGTATTAAAAGTTTGAGATACATTATAGTTGTAATATAAATGATAGAGTTGTGTTACATTTAGTATTGGGGACAGATACATGGGGAGTTTTGATTAAGTGAAGTTAAACCAATTATTAAGATAAAGAATTTCTTTCGGTTTAGGCTTTGTGTGTTTAACCCCTTAACGACCAAACTTCTGGAATAAAAGGGAATCATGACATGTCACACATGTCATGTGTCCTTAAGGGGTTAAAGGAGCACTGCACTTCCCATTGGTGAATAGATTAAAAAAAAAAAACACACACACACACATTCTCTCTGTCTCTGTCTCTCTCTCGTCTAAAGGCTTTGAAAGCCCTACTCTTCTAACCCAGCCCAGTCACAGACTTGCCAATAGGAAATCTCAGTCTTTTGCAATGCAGGCGCTTGTTGTAATATCCTATCAATTGCGTTTTGTGCCACTGAGCTAAACAACCAGGACGTAACGGTACCAATTGTATGACAGTCAGTGGGCGTGTAACATAGTTATTCATAATTGTGTCACTTTCTATTCACATCTTCACTTTTTGTAAAATTAAGGAGGGGAAAAAAAGAAGACATTTGACACAGCATTTCAGCAAGCTAAAAGATTTTTGTATGCATCTGTAGTGTCCCTTTAAATTTGAGATTAAGAAAAGGATTTGTTTACATTTTGGAAGGGATTATATTTAAGGTAGAGAAGAGAGTTGCTTAGGGTGTATTGCGTTGGAAGAGATATTTGCAATATGTCTTCTATAGCGCAGTAATACAGTGTACATAACGGAGAGATTCCCCCGCTCCTCCTGCAAGGCATTTCCTGTGTGAGAGGCTGTTAGTGGGCCAATGGGAAGTGATCCCTTCCACTTCCTGTCCAGCCTCACACACAGACATGGAGGAGCTGGGGCAGCACTGAGTTTTACACCCACTAAAACTGTGCCTGTAGCTCTACTATCAAGCAGAAGTAGCTAACTGGTCATGGCTTTTGGTGCTCATCCCTCCCCATCAGCCCACTTAGTGTTACTCCAACCACCATGACCATTTCTGCTTTCTGAAGTGGTCATGGTGGTAGTAGTTTGGATGTACAGTGCTTCTGATAGAAACATTGCACATCCAGCGTTATTGTTAATTATGTGCCTGAGACTAGTTGTACCTCAAGCATATGTGAGTTAGGATGCCCAGAGCACAGCACGCTGCCAACAGTCAAACTGTTTTTCCCTTGAAAGGAACAAGCTCTGGTCTCCTTTCCCTCCCACACCGACTGAAGCCCTCCACTAATTTTTTTTTTTATATCCTGACATCCCTTTCCTCTCATTCTTGTCTCCCTCTCTTTTCCCCTCCCGTTGTCGGCTCAGAGCACGCACATACTTCCGAGCAAATCCTTAAATCAAAGACTCCTCTATTAGAAACCTTTCATTGTACATTAACATGGCTGCAATGCTTTCCTATGTTTTTTTTTTTTTTTTACTGACGCTTGATGTCCTTATGCAGAGCGTGAGAACGTCCAGCATCAGTTAGGCAACCAAAAGTCACCTAGCAAGCAGGAAGTGCCTTTTGTGGCTGTCTGTCTGAATGGCAGCCACTAGAGGCATTCTAAATCCTGTAATGTCGGGCACGCGGACTGCATAAGGAGCAAGCCTCATGAGGTTTGATGGAGCAGAGGCTGTTGGGTACGTATTGGTGAGTTTAGGTTAGCAGCAGAGCGCACTGAGGGTTAGGTGCAGGGCAGCACGCGCTATTAGCAGAGCAGGAAGGTCGCGATCAGGGCAAGAGCCCTGATTGGTAGATCGCAGCACGAGATAAGCAGCAGCGGGAAAATGAGGAGTATAAATTTAAAGGCGCCAAATTATTTACCTCAGCTTGTGCCAGACAACTATCAAGGTTGGCTGTTTTTAAATATAACCGAGCTGCTGCTCTTACCTGGAAGAGGCCTGGCACAGTTGAAGTACTATTAGAACAGTTGAAATAAGAAGCTTTAAGCTGTGGAGATACAGCAGCAAGCTTGTTAGAGTCAGCCCTTGGTACTTCAGGTCTGAATGAGGGAGGGGAGGAAGGGGCTGAGCTACAGGAGGAGCTAGTAATGGAGGTGGACACAGGCTCATAACCTCTAATAATTAAGGGGCCGGTGCAAACAGAGAAGTCTGGTGAGAGTGACCCCTGCAGGATTTCTGAGGAGAGAACAAAGAGATCCCGAAAGTTTCTCACCATCTCCAATAAAGCAAGAAGAGGCTTTGGAAGCAGAGCAGAAGGTTTGAACAAAAGAAGAAGAAAATGGAGGCTGAGGGGAGACCTAGGCTGACTGAGGTGATTGAATCTGCCCAGGATATCATGGGTCACAGTCATGAGCTGGGTGAGTCACAACAACTGTGAATAATGCTGTTTTAGGTGATATGGTATTTTCACTTTAAAATGATCAAATTATTATAAAAACCTAGATTAGTGAGAGTATAGGAACAAGGGACAGAAGTTGTTATAGTTAACCTTAAAGGGACACAGTCTGTGAGAAAAAGGATTAGAGTTAAGAGATTTGCATGAAGGAAGCGTGATATGAAAGTTCACTATCAGGTTTTTTCATTTGAGCAAAAACGATAAAAGATAGATTTAGATTATAGAAATTCAACAATGAACTGCAAAGGCTTTTGTATCTATGCTAGTGTTATTTCAACATACAAAGAAGCATATATGAATTTTGGTGGTTTTTAAGATTAACTATTTTGTGTAAAAAGTATTATTAGTGGTTCAGAGTAACATAAAAATGGAATGAAAATGAAGGCTATGCGTGAGCATGGAGTTACCTTAGAGACAGCTAGTTTATGCTAACAGGTAGGTTAGTACAAATATAACACAAAAAAAAAAAACAACAACATGGGTTTGGCTTTTGATGAATCTCAGTATAAGTGTTTAAATAAATGTAGATTCCGTCATGAATGTGCTACCTCTTCAAGTGCACACAGTAATTTCCGTTGTTTTAACCCCTTAAGGACCAAACTTCTGGAATAAAAGGGAATCATGACATGTCACACATGTCATGTGTCCTTAAGGGGTTAAAAGAGGCCAGCAAAGCAGTACATTTTAAAGCACAGACCTCAGTGAGGCTGCGAAGATTACTGCATTTTCTAGAGAGTATTAAAATTGGAGAAGACAAAGTTTGAAGATTTTGGTTTCCAGTTACCTGTATATATTTTAAAGTTAAAAATCAATTTAGAGTAGCCAAATATAGCGTAGGTAAAGATTTGTAAAGAGTTAAAGCTAGGCAGGATTGAAAGTCCTTTCTCTATTCATCCTTGCAAGTTTTAGTATCTCCGTGTTACTAAAGAAGGAGCCAGGGTCATTCAGATTGATACACCACTTATCATACTTTAAGTGAGAATCTTTAAATGACGTGATTCTAAAGGAGGATAGTTCAGTGTCATATTCAACTTTTGATAAGTTTTACATTTGGTGATAGAATGTGGGAAGAGGCAATATTATAGCTGCTTTTAACTCTGACCAATTTATCCAGAGTCATTTAATTCGTAAATTTTCAATTTTCGGCAGGTGCTTACCAGTTTTTCGTGTACTTGCATGTTCTTACTTTGAGTTATTTGCGATGTTATTGAATGGATAGTTCGATGCAAGCCTGGTCAGAGAAAAATAGTGCACTATTTGATGATTTTATTGTGGTCTCCAAAGAGAGTGGCAACTGTAAGAGCCTGTTAGAAATTTTTCAAAAGGTGACTTATAATTTACGTATTCTTTTAGCAGCAGAAAAGAGGATTTTATCCAATTATTTACTTGTCTACAATTCCTGATTAAAATAAATAAATAAATAAATAAAGAGAGAAAAGAAATATGGAATTTAGGTTGCCGGAGGATGCTGATTCAACAGGTAACGGGCTGTGGAAAAGTAACTTTAACCCCTTAAAGACACACGACATGTGTGACATGTCATGATTCCCTTTTATTCCAGAAGTTTGGTCCTTAAGGGGTTAAGGTGCTGCAATCACTCTTAGGTTTGTATTTGCATCAAGGGTTATCCTAATGGGGAGAGCATTTTTCCAAGAAAATCGGTATAACAAAGGCAAACATTATCCCCCCCAACCCCCTCTCACAATGGAATAACAAGAGAAGTAAAATAAGACTTAAAAAAAAAAAAAAAAATCTTGTAAAGATAATGGGGGATCAATGTGACAGAAGGAGTTTACAGATGTAATAATTTGGAGCTGTTAACTGATGCAGCAGGTGCATTGTTTTCGGTACACATAGGGAAGGACAGGGGGTTTCTCAAGAATGGCCAACAAGACGGTTTGACAAATAATTTAACGTGTCTGGATTTATTCCCCATCGTAGCAGCCATACTTATGGGAGAGTATGGAAAGGTAGACGATTGATTGCTATATATGTGATAATTTGAGTGTAGTGATGGTACTCAATTCCTTACAGTCTTTGGTGTAAAAGGGTATTTAATTTGCTAAGGCATTTGGTTTTTAAGGTATCTGCAATTCAATACCTAAAAAAAAAATAAAAAATAAAAAAATACGCAAAGTCGGGCATATACCAAGAAAATGAATAGGCTGGTTGATGCTCTCTCAAGTTTAAAATTACGGAAGTTTCAGGAAATGAAAGGAATCCAATTTTCATCAGACCTTTGGGTATAGTTTGGGACAGTTAAGTGTTCTTATAATTAATTTAGTAGCAGCTTCAGTTTTGCTGTCTTAAGTTAAGGGCATGGAATGAGCGGTGAATTTTAAAAGTAAGTGGGAAATCTATTAGAAAACCTAGACGGTTCAAGAGGGAAACGACATATGGTTGACATTGTTTAATATTGTTTAATATTAAAGTTTCTTTTGTGCCCTGTAAAGTGACGGAAGAACAGTTATCAGTAAGGGCAAGAGTAAAGGGCCCATTTTATGCATGCTGATTTAATTCTTTAACTTAATTTCAATTCAGAAAGGTTTTATAAAAAAAAATTAAAAAAAATAGATCATTTGGTTGGACAACGAGTGTTACTCATCTTGTTCTTTTAGAATTGGAGCCGCAAACAAAGCGGCAAGATGTGGTTGAAGTGATGAAATCAGTCAAATATTGGGAAGCCGGGACTCTAACAATTTCAAGTATGTGTCAGGCTTCATTCGATAATAAATAAATGAAATATTCTATTGGTAAATGGTTACTTGGTATTTATGAAAGTTATGGGTTTTATGGAAATTAGTACATATACCAATAATTTTTCTTTTGTTAGGTCTTAAGAAGCCGGCGTTTGCCTGGGTCATTGGTTATTCGTTTATGGTATGGG
The DNA here is from genome assembly GCF_036172605.1 of Pelobates fuscus. Lineage (NCBI taxonomy): Eukaryota > Metazoa > Chordata > Amphibia > Anura > Pelobatidae > Pelobates > Pelobates fuscus. The sequence continues at coordinate 141,071,147 of NC_086320.1, forward strand.
CCCAGAAGAGGGCTTAAGAGCGAACATATGGTGAAAATCTTGGTTTGGAAGCGCAATGGTTAAATGTCACATGAAATGGTCACATTTATTTGAGTTATTGCAACAATTTACCTTGTTTTTCCTTACCCAGTTGCGATAGTGGTTCATCTGGGAGGAAACAACATTGGGTCAATAAAATCGGTCAATTTGTGGTAAGTAATTAAGAAGGATATGGTTTTCGTGGCAAAAAAAAATAAAATTCTAGATGTTCAATTTATTTGGTCGGAAATTATACCAAGGCAATGCTGGATGAAAATAAGGCTATTTAAACCGCTTAAATAGAGCGTTAAAAAAGTTTTGCAGCTTTGGTTGTCTTTTTAAAAGACATATAGTTATTGAGAGCAGTTGCGCAGGTTTATATAGGAATGCACGTTTCATTTGTCCGATGATGGTGTGGATATATATTTAAGGTAAGTGTTCAATCTATGTTGGAGATGGCCGTGGGAGTTGGGGGGCCACCGAGTTTGGTATCCCAGAACCTCAGTGGCGTTGGGATATAAGTCACCCTTCTGGGCATCACAGGAGGTTGGATTTGGTTTATAAAATTGGTTTTATGATATATTTATGGCTCCTGGCTTTGGTGGGGGGCGGAGCCTTGGAATTTATGGCTCCTGGCTTTGGTGGGGGGCGGAGCCTTGGAATTTATGGCTCCTGGCTTTGGTGGGGGGCGGAGCCTTGGAATTTATGGCTCCTGGCTTTGTTGGGGGGCGGAGCCTTGGGATTTATGGCTCCTGGCTTTGGTGGGGGGTGGAGCCTTGGAAAGTTGGAAAGTTTTAATGGTTAATATTTCGGTTTGGTTTTAAAATTATGGTTTTATGAAATCCGTAATAAAGGTTCACGGCCATTCTCCAAGGTGCAATATTGAAGTATTGAATAAACAAGTTGGATAAAAGAGGTTGTCTTGTGTTTATTTATATTATGTATCATTAAGAATGCAACATTCAAACCTCATGTAAATACAGTATTGCAGTGTGAAACTGCAATAATTAACATTGCAGGGTTAAGAGGACAGGGACATTGCACCCAAACCACTTCAGTGGTCTGGGTGCCTATAGTGTTCATTTAAATGTATCTGTTTACTTGCATCTATTATCAGCAAAGAGGCGCAAAATATATGTATACAAATGCAGAAAGAAAAGTCCTGCGCTCACTCCCATCACTACTGGGCGGCTGCAATGACTACAGTACACATCAGCCCCAATATATAGTAAAAACCAAAGAAAAACAAGTTACCTGCGCTCTCTCCTTTATCCCTATGTATTTTTAAACAAATGGAGGTCTTTTAGTTACCTCCAATGGCCATGAGAGGATGAGCACACCTGCCAACATCAAGGCAGACCCCCCTAGGTGGGTCCTAACTCTAACCATTCACCTTGCTTCCTTGAGCCTCTGGCATAAATCTCCAATGAGACAGTTTTTCTTTGGTTTTTACAAAATATATGTATAGCTGAAAACACCTATTTCACAAATTTACTATATTTTTTTTTTTCTAGCAAAATAACATTTAAGTAAATGTGTATGCAATGGTTTTTTGTGGATATGGGAAATATACACTTTGCAAACAAACATTCCAGTGTTTATAAATTTTTTTTACATGACAAATGTATTTTCTAACATGGTTTCCCTCCAAATTCACACTGCAGACACAAGGCTCCTATTTAAAAAAAATAGTACCTAGCCTTAGTAAACTTTTAGAGTGCTAATGCTACCTTGAGCCACTGAACACACAATAGAGAGTTAGTACGCACATACAAAAATGCAAAAGGGAAAGTTTTTGATTGAAATATTTTATAAAGAATGAAGTTAACAAGGTGCATATTTTTTGTAAGTACAGTACATATCTACTGGCACCAACCCAATAGTCCCAACAATGTGACCTTATGTTTTAGTGGCTATTGTGCAATTCCACATGACAGAATCTACACTAAGCAAGGTGATTGGAAGAAATTCTAAGGACAAGGCCTGAAATCTTTACAGATGGTTTGACACCACCAGCTCTGAACAATTTTATGTACACACTGATACAACTGTCCACAAGTATCAGTAGTCATGTGCTAATATTACATATAACAACTTTATTGTGCCATTACAATATGTAAAAAAATAAAATAAAACCAACACTACATCCACCTACTTATAAAATGTTCTGTTAGACATGCTGCTATGTGGGTGTATACGTTCCAATAGGAGCAAATGATTCATTAATAAGATACACAGGTGATTATGATAGTGAACAATTCTGTGACAGACTTCAAAAGAAATCTCAGCCCACACTGCTCATGATATATAAAATATACAAAAGTAATCCAAATAGAGTTAATTTTAAAAATCTAGAAAACATAGTGGTCTGAGATTGGAATGGCTGATTAACATCAGATTCAATAATATTATATAAACTCCAATATACCAGTTTAAAATGACAGCCTGGTCATTCAAATAAAACTTAAGCATTTTTAATTACGTCTACCCATTAAAAAATTACACCAGTATGTTTGTTTTTCTTTAGAACATATTATACCAGTCTAGTATATTAGTTTAACACTATAACCTATAGAGCAAATGCTTATCACATAGTCTCTGGAATTGTGCAAGAGACCCTAGTGGTCCATTAATAGGGGAACAAGGTGTCTCTTGTGATAAGCATAACATTAAGCACTTCATGTCTTGTGGTTTGTTACATTCAAAAGAAAGATTGCTTCCTGTACAGAGGGCGTGGAAATGGAGAAGTTATGATTTTTTTTTTCGTGTTTTTTTTTTTTTTTTTTTTACCAGCAACTGCTTATAGCCACGCCATGAAACCGGAAGCACCACTAACCAGACAGATGTGTTAAGTTGTTTTTCTGCGGGTTTTACTTATTGTCATTTTGCTTTTCTGAAACTACACCCCTATCCAGCCTCATAAACATATAATTTACTGTTCACACTTCCAATAACAAACACATTACAAACAAATATCCCCCTGGGCGTCATGCATTCCCCCCAAAGAGCCACATATGTCCTGCAACTGTAACAGCAAACATTCTAGAACACAGAGATACCATGAATCACTGTATCATTCTGTATGAGTGTCACAGTGCTCCCGGTGTATAGTATCAAGGTTCACCAGGTAGGTTAGCAGTGTAGGGGTACAACACATAAATGGTATATGAGGAACCGACTGACCCCCTCTCCCGGTGAATACATCCTACACATGGGAGACCGAAACGTGTGGCTGTTAACCATGCTGCAATCTCAGTGCTCCTTACAAAACAGAGCATGCCACCCACATCTTGCTCCTGCCAACCTATCCCTGCTCAGTCCTCCTCCCCCTCCCTACTCGCTGGGATTAAAACATGTCAGTGTACACCAGCTGGACTGCAAGAGAGATCATCTGTGTGAACATAACCCCAGCCTGTCCTCCCTGTTACCTATGTACACCCTCACTCCCTGTGTCCGTCCCTCCCTTCCTACCCACTACCAGCACCACACCTTGCAGTCACCTCTAAGGGTGCAAACAGAGCAGGAAGAAGGGGAATCCAGATGCACCAACCGTATAATCATATAGGCGCCTCCTTAGGTCCAAGGGTTGGATATAGCCAGCAGCAAAGAGAAGACAGGGATGGGGGGCTCACTCAGTGGAGGGAGAGCAGCTGATCTGAGAGGTGAGGGCTGGACCGATCATGCACATTACAGGTTAAAGGGAATTGGCCATCGGTAGGTTACAATCTTCTTATCTGTAGTAAGTCTCTCTACACTTGCAGGGTGCGGACTCCTCCTCCCCTGGCAAAGGCTGTCCCACCTCCAGCTGTTTGCACAGGTTAGCACGGTGATGTGGACGCTTCCTGCACGGCAGAGGTGCTGAGCACCGTTTGGGAGTCCTTCCCTTCCGTCTGAATAGTGCTAGTAGTGTCTTAGAGTGGGGATGACACATGCCACCTGCTGGAGCTGATTGGAACTGTGTCATCATTCTGGCACTTGGTAATAAGTGCAGGTTCATAAAATTAATTTATTTACACTCCCCCACCAATAATTTCATATCTTATCCCACAGTCCACTTTGTGCTTTAATAATTCTACTCTACTGAAAATGCTAATACATCTTTCCTTTAACCCCTTAAGGACTGAGCCAAATGTACAAGTTGTGAACAAAACAAAACGTAAACAAAACCTGGCATTTGCGCTATATGTCTGTCCAACCGTAATTCACCTCTTTCATATTAAATGCACCCCCCTTATTATATATCATTTTATTCAGGGGAAACAAGGCTTTCATTTAATATCAAATATTTAGCTATGAAACATAAATTAATATGAAAAAAATGGGAGAAAATAAGAAATGTTGTTATTCTTTTAGTTCTACATGACATTTTAACTGTCAATGTCATAATACTGTTTGCTTTTACTGCAATAAAATACACATATTTGTATTCAGCAAAGTCTCACGTGTAAAACAGTACCCCCTATGTACAGGTTTTATGGTGTTTTGGGAAGTTATAGGGTCAAATATAGCACGTTACATTTGAAATTGAAATTCGCCAGATTGGTTACGTTGCCTTTGAGACTGTATAGTAGCCCAGGAATTAAATTTACACCCATAATAGCATACCATTTGCAATAGTAGACAACCCAAGGTATTGCAAATGGGGTATGTCCAGTCTTTTTTAGTAGCCATTTAACTGGCCAAAGTTAGCGTTAGTATTTGTTTGTGTGTGAAAAATGCAAAAAACTATTTTGGCCAGTGTTTGTGACTAAGTGGCTACTAAAAAAGACTGGACATACCCCATTTGCAATACCTTGGGTTGTCTACTATTGCAAATGGTATGCCATCATAGGGGTAATTTTCATTCTTGGGCTACCATAGGGTCAACGTAAGCAATCTGGCAAATTTTAATGTGAAAAAAATGAAACACAAGCCTTATATTTGACGCTGTAACTTTTGAAAACACCATAAAACCTGTACATGAGGGGTACTGTAGTACTTGGGAGACTTTGCTGAACACAAATATGTGTGTTTCAAAACAGTAAAAAGTATTGCAGCAATAATATCGTCCGTGTAAGTGCTGTTTGTGCGTGAAAAATGCAAAAAACGTCACTTTTACTGGCGATATCATCGTTGTAATACAGTTTACTGTTTTGAAACACTAATATTTGTGTTCAGCGAAGTCTCCCTAGTAAAACAGTACCCCCCATGTACAGGTTTTATGGTGTCTTGGAAAGTTATAGGGTTAAATATAGTGCTAGCAAATTAAATTCCCTATACTTTCGGCATGGGTTGTCAGGCAGGTCCCGCTAATTGTAATTAATTAGGATACCTAATTATGTAAAAATATTACATAAATATATGTGTAGAATTAATATATGTATATATATATATATATATATATATATATACATATGTGTATATATATATATATATATTTTTTTAATATTTTTATTTATATATAGGTATATATATAGTGATATATACGTATATATTTATGTATATATATATATATATATTATTTCGCTCTACGTGTATTTTGATATAAATATATATATATTAATATCACATTACAGTTAGAACGAAATAACACACATCTATATATTTTTAAATTATTTATTTTTAATTATTTTTTATTTAATTTTTTACATATTTACATTTTTTTATATTATATATAAATATATATATAACAATAATTATATATATATTTAATCAGTATCAGTCTACATGTAATTTGATATTAATATATATATATATATATATAATTATATATATATTACTAGTAAAATACACCTAGACAGTGTATGTGTGTGTATGTATATGTGTATATATATACTTAGATCATATATATAATATATATATATATGATCTAAGTATATATATATTTTTTTTTACACTTATTTTAATTTTACACTTATTTTAATTTGATTTCCAGCCAGCAGGGGGACTAACTGTCATTACAGTTAGTCCCCCTGCTGGCATTGCTGCAGCCAGCTACCCCGGCCATGTGATTGTGAGGTCCTCGGGGGGCTGAAGAGGGCGGACGTGCCGCGGGGGGCTCCCTGGGAGTCCCCCCAACCGCAATCGCCGGGACCGGGTAAGTAAAAAAAAAAAACGGAGGGAGTACAATTACGCCCGGCGGCGTTTAGAGACACTTAAAAAAGGATGTAATTGTACGCCCTCCGGTCTTAAGGGGTTAAATATTAACATAGACACCAAAGACAACCTCTTTAGGTTTTATATGTATTTGCCATTTCTAAATATTTTACTTGTCAAATTAAGTACTAACTAAGTTCTTGCAACAAGATAATAAAATGGGTGTGTTTCCTATTATATGAAAAACAGAAATAGGTGTATTAAATGTATACATATTTATTAATTGTCATGGCACACACATATTTTCTTAGCCATTTTTTTATTTATTCAAGTGGTACCTTACTAAGTCTAGAGAAAAGGCAGTAAGTGGGAATAAAAGTGCAAAACATAGTGCAGGCTAGCCAGTCCAAAATAGGGATCACTCCCAATCCCAGTAACAATGCAAACAAATATATAGTATAGTTAAAAAACATATACCACCGGGGGCGCCACAATCACAAACGTGTGAGTATATTTACCATATTTGTAGACAGGTATAATCCATATTTATAAACAGGTATAATCATGTAAAGAGATAAAAACAATAAAATATATAGTGAAGTCTATAAGACGAAACGCGTCGAGCGGTCAGAAAGCCTGCCAGCATCCCTACAAAAGATACTTTTGGATCATCCACAGCCCTGAAGTCCAGCTGATAAAAGACTGACTACTGTTTGGAGTCTTGTAACTTGGATCCACTTGCAAAAGGGATTTTAGCCCGGGAAGAGGCTGACAAGCTTTTTTAGCACAATTGAGACATAAGTCCTTGTTGTGCAACTACATTTGTGAGTGTATTTGTTTTTATCATTTTGTTCACTGTGTTATTAAATACTTCACTATATATTTTATTGTTTTTATCTCTTTACATGATTATACCTGTTTATAAATATGGATTATACCTGTCTACAAATATGGTAAATATACTCACACATTTGTGATTGTGGCGCCCCCGGTGGTATATGTTTTTTAACTATACTGATACCGGAGAAACTGACGGAAGCCAAGCACAGAGAGATGGACACAGGTTTCTTCAGGAAGGAAGAGATTCTTTATTCGGTTCACCGATCGGGACTCAGAGGGACTAATGTCACCAAAATACAGCAAGTTCTGAGCCCCGGACAATAGTGCAGGCTCCTTATATAGGCACATAACTCCTCCCATATTAAGCTCCACCCGCACATTCTCTTGACCAATCAATACAAATAAGAATTAACTTCCTGCTTGACCGCATGGCCTGTCCAGCACAATGGAGGAGGGGAATACTACATCCTGTATTCTTGCACATGCTCCGTACACTACTGATCGTATCTTGCCTCGTGCAACCAACTGATCGATACGTCAGCATATGCACGTGCACATGCCACGTGGTAATCTCGGCCTACTAAATTTATTTTTACCGAGATTCCACCACAATACTACATATTTGTTTACCTTACTAAGTTACAAAGTTTGATAGTTAGGATATCAGCATTTATCGGTGCCTTTTACAATGGAAGGAGCAAAGGATTACACCTTGCCTAGTTAAGCAGCAGCTGTTTTCATGTATAGAAGAGCTCAATGTTATTCAGTTTACACACTTAACTGGGAATTGTTCTGCGTGAATTGCACATGCTCTCTTAAAGAGTGCTATGAAAGAGTCTGCACAACCAAGTCACCTAGGATACTACATGCATGCATAGTACAAGACATTGTATGGTACAGGAGAGAGGGTGTGGCATCGCACTGCATATGTATATTTTTTTTTACTGCAGGTATCGTGAATGGGACGATATGAACAGATCACATTTCATTATAATCTATTCAAGGAACATACACTGACCTGACTAATATGATGTACTATAGGTTCCCTTTGTGCTGTCAAAACAGCACTGATGCATTGAGGCATGGACTCCACAAGACCTCCGAATGTGTTCTGTAGTATCTGGCCCCAAGACATTAGCAGCAGATTCTTTAAGTTCTGCAACTTCTCAGGTGGGGTGTTAAAAAAAAAACGGAGGGAGTACAATTACGCCCGGCGGCGTTTAGAGACACTTAAAAAAGGATGTAATTGTACGCCCTCCGGTCTTAAGGGGTTAAATATTAACATAGACACCAAAGACAACCTCTTTAGGTTTTATATGTATTTGCCATTTCTAAATATTTTACTTGTCAAATAAGTACTAACTAAGTTCTTGCAACAAGATAATAAAATGGGTGTGTTTCCTATTATATGAAAAACAGAAATAGGTGTATTAAATGTATACATATTTATTAATTGTCATGGCACACACATATTTTCTTAGCCATTTTTTTATTTATTCAAGTGGTACCTTACTAAGTCTAGAGAAAAGGCAGTAAGTGGGAATAAAAGTGCAAAACATAGTGCAGGCTAGCCAGTCCAAAATAGGGATCACTCCCAATCCCAGTAACAATGCAAACAAATATATAGTATAGTTAAAAAACATATACCACCGGGGGCGCCACAATCACAAACGTGTGAGTATATTTACCATATTTGTAGACAGGTATAATCCATATTTATAAACAGGTATAATCATGTAAAGAGATAAAAACAATAAAATATATAGTGAAGTCTATAAGACGAAACGCGTCGAGCGGTCAGAAAGCCTGCCAGCATCCCTACAAAAGATACTTTTGGATCAACCACAGCCCTGAAGTCCAGCTGATAAAAGACTGACTACTGTTTGGAGTCTTGTAACTTGGATCCACTTGCAAAAGGGATTTTAGCCCGGGAAGAGGCTGACAAGCTTTTTTTAGCACAATTGAGACATAAGTCCTTGTTGTGCAACTACATTTGTGAGTGTATTTGTTTTTATCATTTTGTTCACTGTGTTATTAAATACTTCACTATATATTTTATTGTTTTTATCTCTTTACATGATTATACCTGTTTATAAATATGGATTATACCTGTCTACAAATATGGTAAATATACTCACACATTTGTGATTGTGGCGCCCCCGGTGGTATATGTTTTTTAACTATACTGATACCGGAGAAACTGACGGAAGCCAAGCACAGAGAGATGGACACAGGTTTCTTCAGGAAGGAAGAGATTCTTTATTCGGTTCACCGATCGGGACTCAGAGGGACTAATGTCACCAAAATACAGCAAGTTCTGAGCCCCGGACAATAGTGCAGGCTCCTTATATAGGCACATAACTCCTCCCATATTAAGCTCCACCCGCACATTCTCTTGACCAATCAATACAAATAAGAATTAACTTCCTGCTTGACCGCATGGCCTGTCCAGCACAATGGAGGAGGGGAATACTACATCCTGTATTCTTGCACATGCTCCGTACACTACTGATCGTATCTTGCCTCGTGCAACCAACTGATCGATACGTCAGCATATGCACGTACACATGCCACGTGGTAATCTCGGCCTACTAAATTTATTTTTACCGAGATTCCACCACAATACTACATATTTGTTTACCTTACTAAGTTACAAAGTTTGATAGTTAGGATATCAGCATTTATCGGTGCCTTTTACAATGGAAGGAGCAAAGGATTACACCTTGCCTAGTTAAGCAGCAGCTGTTTTCATGTATAGAAGAGCTCAATGTTATTCAGTTTACACACTTAACTGGGAATTGTTCTGCGTGAATTGTACATGCTCTCTTAAAGAGTGCTATGAAAGAGTCTGCACGACCAAGTCACCTAGGATACTACATGCATGCATAGTACAAGACATTGTATGGTACAGGAGAGAGGGTGTGGCATCGCACTGCATATGTATATTTTTTTTTACTGCAGGTATCGTGAATGGGACGATATGAACAGATCACATTTCATTATAATCTATTCAAGGAACATACACTGACCTGACTAATATGATGTACTATAGGTTCCCTTTGTGCTGTCAAAACAGCACTGATGCATTGAGGCATGGACTCCACAAGACCTCCGAATGTGTTCTGTAGTATCTGGCCCCAAGACATTAGCAGCAGATTCTTTAAGTTCTGCAACTTCTCAGGTGGGGTGTTCATGGATTGGGCTTGGTATTCCAGCACATCTCACAGATGACCAATTGGATTGAGATCTGGGCTGTATGGGGGCCAAGGCAACACCTGGACCTTTTTGTCTGCTTTCTCAAACCATTCCTGAACATTGTTTGCAGTGTGGCAGGGTGCACTATCCTGCTGAAATATGCCACTGGCATTAGAGAACACTATTGCCATGAATGGATGTACATAGTCAGCAGCAATCTCTAGTTAGGTGGTACATGTCAAAGTAACATCCACATAAATGCCAGGGCCCTAAGTTTCCCAGCAGAACATTGCCCAGAGCATAACATTGCCTCCGCCAGTTTGCCTTCTTCCCATAGTGCATCCTGCTGCCATCTCTTCCCCAGGTAAACAATGCACAGGCACACAGCTATCCACTTGATCTAAAAGAAAACATGATTCTTTAGATCAGACAACCTTCATCCATTGTTCCATGGTCCAGTTCTGATGTTCTCATCCCCATTGAAGGTGCTATCAGTGTCGGACAGAGGTCATCATGGACGCTCTGACCGGTCTACGGCTTTGCAGCCCCATATGCAACAAACTGTGATGCACTGTGTATTCTGGCACCTCTCTATCATGGCCAGCATTTCATTTTTCAGCAATTTAAGATAGTGTAGCTCTACTGTGTGATTGGACCAGATGGACTAGCCTTTGTTCCCCACATTTAGAATTGAGCATTGAGCGCCCATGACCCTGATGCCTGGTCACAGGTTGTCCTTCCTTGCATGACTTTCGGTAGATACTACCCATAACCACTGTACACCTGCAACTACCTACAAGATTTGCTGTTTTGCAGATGCTCTGACTCAGTCGTCAATCATCACTATTTGGCCCCTGTCAAAGTCACTTAGATCTTTTCTGTTTCTTCCGTTGTGGTGGAATCTCGGTAAAAATAAATTTAGTAGGCCGAGATTACCACGTGGCATGTGTACGTGAATATGCTGACGTATCGATCAGTTGGTTGCACGAGGCAAGATACGATCAGTAGTGTACGGAGCATGTGCAAGAATACAGGATGTAGTATTCCCCCTCCTCCATTGTGCTGGACAAGCCATGCGGTCAAGCAGGAAGTTAATTCTTATTTGTATTGATTGGTCAAGAGAATGTGCGGGTGGAGCTTAATATGGGAGGAGTTATGTGCCTATATAAGGAGCCTGCACTATTGTCCGGGGCTCAGAACTTGTGGTATTTTGGTGACGCTAGTCCCTCTGAGTCCCGATCGGTGATCCAATAAAGAATCTCTTCCTTCCTGAAGAAACCTGTGTCCATCTCTCTGTGCTTCGCTTCCGTCAGTTTCTCCGGTATCATTTGGTGCATTGGCCGGGAAGCTCATCGTTCAACGGTAGCTGAGAGGCAGAGGCGTGAGACGGTCTATCTTTGCCCACGTTCTCTACGGCTGCAGCCCTGAACTTCTGCGTGGACCTCCCTTCGTCTCGGCGCCACTGGTCTGTTGTCCAGGAGATCATCGGCCTCTACGTAAGAAGTGCTGGGGTGTCCCCGTCGATGAGTGTGAACTCAGATTCAGGAACGAGGAGGTAAGACAACTGCTGTTTTAGACGGCAGACCCACTAGGGGTATACCGATTGTGCGGTAGGCCCATAAGGGGTTATTTGTGTATGGAATCTGCCCTCTCTGTCGGAGGGAAGGAGCGAAGGCGCACCGCTCGATCGAACGCTCTTTAGTCAGACCGTTTGATTTTTTAGTCAGGCGGGGCTCAGGTGTAAATAGCCCTAGCCGGACACCGGTGTCTTGTCTAGACTAGCGTTCTAGGGTGTATATTTTGTTCGCTAGGTCGGAGGGACCGGGAGACTAAGCGGCGTCTGTGTAAATTCGGTTCGCTAGCTCTCAACCTATCTTGGCTAAGTGGGAAGGCGTGTAAATTTGGAACCCACTAGATTTTTGATAGTAATCGACTAAGAGGCGTCTGTGTAAATTCGGTCCTCTAGCTCGCTATATGTGGTGCTTGGGCAGTGTGGCTAACCAAAACGGGTGTATATAGTTTTAGGTAGTCCATCAAGGTACTGGCCAATAGTTTAGTTGGGAATTGTAAATGTGATAAAGATTGTTTAGTAAAGTGTATATCTTGTTAGATAGCGCAAGCTCAGCCGTCTAGCGAGAGTGTTAATAGTGTGTTGCTGTATTATAGTGCACGGTACCATAACCCTGTATATTTACTGACACTGTATATAAGTACTAATCACTGTCGTCCATTGCATGTTTAACACCATAACCACTAATAATTGTATTGTGACCTTAACTTGTGCTTTAACCTATACTAACCGTACTGTAACCGCTATTTGTAAAAGACGATGTTACTGGGGTGTGTTATAGACGGGTAATTCGTATATAGAGAATTATAGCGTGGGTGACTGTATAGTTTCGCCAAAGGGCATAATATTGATTATTTAGTGACTGGTGTAACAGCTGTGTGTGTACGGGAATTCCCTGAGTGTTTATTGTGTTATTGTATACGTTTCACTTGGTAACTGTACCACGTGGTGCTGTTGCCAGAGGAAACGGGTGTGACTGTTGAATAGTACGCGTGCATAGTATTCGTTGTCAACAACGTTCCATTGATAAGTATGGGCGCGTCGCAGTCAACGATTCCGGATCCCTTAGGTTGTATGGTGAAGAATTTTAAAAAGGGATTCAAAACTTGTGATTTTGGGGTTAAAATGTCTCCTGTACGTTTGGTCACTTTGTGTACTAGGGAGTGGCCTACTTTGGTTGCGGCATGGCCGCCACGTGGCAGTTTGGATCCAACTCTGGTACAGAGCTTACACGTGGCTGTATCAGGTAGGCCTGAACTTTACGGCCAGTTTCCTTATATTGATTGTTGGAGACAGGCCGTAAATGACTCGCCAAAATGGCTTCAGACATGCCACGAGGAGCAATGTCGCCTCATGGTAGCTAGGACTTGTTTGTCCACTAGGACTGGTGTTAGGCCCATTTTGGATACGCCCCCTGAGTCCGAGATCCCTTTGCCGCCCCCTTACTTTCCGTTAAGAGGAAGTGACGCAAATGCAGGAAGTCCTGCAACCCTTCCCTCATTGCCCTCATCCACTTCCGCTTCCTCCTCCAGTACAGAATCCACCCCCTCTCGTACTAAATCTCCCCTTCCGGAATCAGAGCCAACCCCCATTAGATCCGAATATCCTGATTTGGCGCCACTTCAGACTTCCGGTCAAGCTTCTTCTAGCTCGACTCGAAGTGTTTTATTTACAACCTTTTCCCAAAACCAAGCTCCCACATCCCCATACCCTATTTCTCCCCGACTGGAACCTATGACTGACGCCCCTCCACGTAGCCCCATACAGACCCGACAACTGACCGGTGCCCAACAATTAAAACACTATCAGATGCCTCTTCGTCTGAATCCTGGGTCAGCCTATATCGATGCCGCAGGCCAAATGGCACATGCTGACCCAGTCTTTGTATATGTCCCGTTCACGACAACCGATCTCTTAAATTGGAAGACACACAATTCCTCGTATACTGAGAAACCACAAGCTATGACTGATCTGTTCACCTCAATAGTACAGACACATAACCCGACATGGGCTGATTGCCAGCAGTTATTAATGACTTTATTCAACAATGAGGAAAGGACAAGAATTAATCAAGCGGCCATTAAAGCACTAGAGGATAAAGCCCGTACTTTAAACCAAGCCAATCCATCAGCATGGGCCGCAACACATTATCCCAACACCGATCCCGATTGGAATGTAAATGGTGCTGATATGGTTCAACTCAGAGCCTATAGAGACGCTATAATTGCTGCCATGAAAGCCGGAGGAAAGAAAGCCATTAATATGTCGAAGACAGTTGAGGTGATTCAGAAAAGTGATGAAGCGCCCAGTGTCTTTTATGACCGATTATTGGAGGCATACCGCTTGTATACCCCCTTTAATCCGGAAGACGCAGATAATTCCCGAAAGGTGAACTCCGCCTTTGTCAGCCAAGCTTACGGAGATATTAAGCGCAAGCTACAGAAGTTAGAAGGGTTTGCAGGTATGTCCATCACCCAACTAATGGAGGTAGCGAATAAGGTGTATATGAACAGGGAAACAGAAAGCAAGAAAGAGGAAGAGCGCAAGATGCGTAGAAAGGCAGATATGCTAGCGGTAGCGATCGCAGGCGTAGATAGACGGGGCCCAGATAGAGGCGATAGTAAGTGGAATGAGGAACCTCTAAGTAGAAATCAGTGCGCATACTGTAGGGAAGAAGGGCATTGGAGAAATGAGTGTCCTCGAAGAGAACAGTGTGAGAGAGACAGACCTAGGACAGGTTATGGAAACTTTAGAGGCAGAGCGAGAGGTAGAGGAGGCCCCGGAGGGAGTAATGGTAATAGAGGGAGCAATGGGAACAGAGGAAGTGTTAGGGAAGATAGGTATATCCCAGCAGCACAAAGGTCCCGCGATAGAGAAGGCAGGGACTTTGTAGGATTGGCTGACACGGTCATGGAGGACTATTGATACCCACCGGGCTCCATCCCCCTTGGTCGAGCGGAGCCTATGGTCGATGTATCAATAGGGGGAAAAAGGAGTGCGTTCATGATCGACACTGGTGCTGAACATTCAGTGGTGACTAATCTAGTTGCTCCTCCATCTGGAAGGACTATTACTGTAATAGGAGCAACTGGAAGAAGTGCTGAAAAACCGGTTCTTAAAAGTCGACTCTGTACATTGGGAGGCCACGTAGTAAAACATCAATTCCTTTATATGCCTGAATGTCCAGTCCAATTGCTGGGACGTGATATGCTATCAAAATTACAAGCACAGATTACGTTCCTACCAAATGGAACAACATCCTTAAAGTTTAATGGACCTTCAGGTATTATGACATTATCCGTACCAAAGGAAGAAGAGTGGCGACTTTATACAGCGTTGACTAGCCAAAACCCTAGGAGTGATGAGTCATTATTCAACATACCAGGAGTTTGGGCAGAGAACAACCCACCAGGACTGGCCCGCAATATTCCACCTATTAAAATTGAACTAAAACTTGGGGTTTATCCAGTGAGCCTAAGACAATATCACATCCCGCAGAAGGCTAAGAAGAACATCCAATCTTATCTGGATAAGTTCATACGGTATGGTATCCTAAAATTCTGTACTTCCCCCTGGAACACCCCATTGCTGCCTGTTCAAAAGCCCGGTACAGATGAGTATCGACCTGTGCAGGACTTGAGAGCAGTCAATGATGCGGTTGTTAGTATACATCCAGTTGTACCCAATCCATATAACCTGCTTGCTTTAATTCCGGGCGGGGCTACTTACTTTACAGTCTTAGACCTCAAAGATGCCTTCTTTTGCCTCCAAATTGCCGCAGAAAGTCAATGTATTTTCGCTTTCCAATGGGAGAATGCTGTAACGGGCTCAAAACGCCAAATGACTTGGACAAGACTGCCCCAAGGGTTTAAAAATTCACCTACCCTATTTGGTTCAGCTCTAAGTCAAGATCTACTGGATTTCGAGTCCATCCCTGGAGAGTGTGTATTGTTACAGTATGTAGATGACTTGTTGATAGCAGCAGTTACAAAAGAAATCTGTCAGCAAGCAACGCACGATCTACTACACATTCTCTGGAAGGCAGGATACAAGGTGTCTAGAAAGAAGGCTCAGTTGTGTTTGCACACTGTCAAATATCTGGGATTCCATATCTCTGAAGGTCAAAGAATTATGGGGCCAGAGAGAAAAGAAGCTGTGTGCCAAATACCGATACCCAAGAATAGAAGACAAGTGCGAGAATTCTTGGGGGCAGCAGGCTTCTGTAGGATATGGATTCCCAGCTACGCGATACTGGCAAAACCTCTGTACGCAGCTATCAAAGGTACAGAGCACGACCCCTTCTTATGGACCCAAGAGCAGCAAACGGCATTTGAAGATGTGAAGAAGGCTTTGATGAGTGCCCCAGCATTAGGTCTACCTGATCACACACGACCATTCTACCTGTATGTACATGAGCAAAGAAGAATGGCTGTGGGAGTATTGACACAGTACTTGGGATCATGGCAAAGACCTGTTGCCTACATGTCTAAGCAATTGGATGCAGTGGCCAGCGGACTTCCACCTTGTCTAAGAGCCGTAGCTGCAGCCGCCCTGCTAGTAGCTGAAGCTGATAAACTCACTCTGGGTCAAGAACTTTATGTACGAGTCCCACATGCAGTACAGATGTTGTTGGATTACAAAGGAAATCATTGGTTTAGTAACAGCCGTATGACCAAGTATCAAGCAATGTTGTGTGAAAACCCAAGAGTGCATTTAGAGACTGTAAACACCTTAAATCCAGCTACCCTTTTGCCACAACCTACTGAAAGTCAACATGATTGTTTGGAAGTAATGGATGAAGTATTCTCAAGTAGACCAGATCTTCGTGATTTTCCCATCCAGAACCCTGATGTTCAATATTATACCGACGGCAGTAGTTATGTGAAAGAAGGGATCCGCTATGCAGGATATGCAGTAACAACAATAGACAAGGTGATAGAAGCTCGGCCACTGGCGAAAGGAACATCAGCACAAAAGGCAGAATTGATAGCACTGACACGAGCGTTACAATTGGCTGAAGGTTTAAGAGTGAACATCTACACGGACTCCAAATATGCGTTTTTAACCACTCATGCCCACGGAGCTTTGTATAAAGAAAGAGGACTACTGAATTCAGAAGGCAAAGAAATCAAGTACGCAGCTGAAATCCTACAACTATTGGAAGCAGTGTGGGAGCCGAAAGAAGTCGGTATCATACATTGTCGAGCGCATCTGAGAGGAGATGGTGATGTAACCAAAGGAAATCGGATGGCAGATAGTGCAGCTAAGCGTGCTGCTGAATCAGGAAGACAGGAATATGTGGGGCATATAGCTGCTCTTATACCAACTCCACTGTCCCAATGGACTCCAGTTTATACAGCTCAAGAAGAGGAGTGGTTAAAGACTGAACCAGGAAAGTATTTGGAGAACAAGTGGTATCAGCTAGAAGATGGAAGAATAGTCATACCAGCATCACTAGCGGTAGAAATTGTCCAAAATTATCACAACGGGACACATTCTGGGAGAGACAGCACAGAAGAATCTCTCAGAAAACATTTCTACATACCAAGATTGTCCAACTTGACTCAGGCCATTGTACGAAGATGTGTAACGTGTGCTAAAAATAATGCAAGACAAGGACCAGTAAAGCCACCAGGAGTCCAGTTTATGGGGGGACTCCCCATGTCCGATTTACAAATTGACTTTACAGTGATGCCTAAATCGGGTGGACATCGTTACCTGCTGGTAATTGTGTGCACCTATTCAGGCTGGGTAGAAGCATGTCCTACTCGTACAGAGAAAGCAGGAGAAGTTGTGAGATTCCTGCTACGAGAAATAATACCCCGATATGGACTACCCTGTTCTATAGGATCGGACAATGGTCCAGCTTTTGTTCATCAGTGCCTACAACAACTGACTCATATGCTTGGTATAAAGTGGAGGCTTCATACAGCATATAGACCCCAGAGTTCTGGTAAGGTAGAGAGAATGAATAGAACTATTAAGAATCAGTTGGCTAAAATGTGTCAGGAAACCCAACTTAAGTGGAACGTTCTCTTACCCATAGCTCTATTGCGAATCCGCAGTACCCCTACCAGAAGGATGGGCCTCTCTCCTTTTGAAATCATGTATGGGCGACCACCTCCCGTACTTGGTAACTTAAGGGGGGACTTGAGTCAGTTGGGAGAAGGAATTACCCGGCAGCAGGTTGTAGAGTTGGGTAAGACTATGGAGGAGGTACAGAAATGGGTACAAGATAGATTACCTGTGAATATTTATCCCCCAGTTCATAGTTATCATCCAGGAGATCAAGTGTGGATTAAAGAGTGGAATAATGTACCGTTAGGGCCCAAGTGGAGAGGTCCTTATGTTGTTCTTTTGTCTACCCCTACAGCAATAAAAGTAGCCGAAGTGACTCCGTGGATACATCACTCCAGGGTTAAACCATCAGCAGTCGATTCTTGGCAAGTTACAGCAGATCCAGAGAATCCCTGCAAGATCCGGTTAAAACGCACGACTC
Organism: Pelobates fuscus; assembly: GCF_036172605.1. Lineage (NCBI taxonomy): Eukaryota > Metazoa > Chordata > Amphibia > Anura > Pelobatidae > Pelobates > Pelobates fuscus. The sequence continues at coordinate 141,089,344 of NC_086320.1, forward strand.
AGTCGGAGTAACGAGGAATTATTGTGGATTACAAATTTTATTATTTTTGGGATTTGGTGCGTGAGTGAGAAGGCCATAATAAAGCCTGTCCGCCCACCGACGTATAGTTTATAAGCCAGGGAAACTCCTGTGAAGACGAGCAGAACTCCATTCCCTGCAGCCCTTACATCCTGGAAGCTGAGGTGCCTTCGCACGGACGAAGACTGAGGATGACGGCGAAAGATGTGTTGATGATAATGTTTATTTATGTGTATTTTTATATTCAGGAAGGTAGAGGTACCGACACTCCTAGCTGTGAGGTATGCATTAAGACTACAAGAACAGGTAACCATATTTCCCAAACCCTAATTTGGCATTCAAAATACGAGTGTAAAGGAGATGTATCGAGATGTAGATACCTAAATATAGACTATAGTGTGTGCCATTTAGGAATAGGAGAACCTAAGTGCTTCAGTCCAGAGTATCAACCCCGTACAATTTGGTTGACTCTCAAGAATGGAGATCCTCAGGGGACCCTAATTAATAAGACAGTATTAGAATCCGTACATTCTTCGGGTGTTCTGCTATTTGATGCGTGTAAGGCAATATCAAGTGGTAGAAAGCCGTGGAATGTATGTGGGGATCTTAGATGGGAGAGGACGTATGGGTCTAATGATAAATATATTTGTCCCAGTAGTAAAAATAAATATGTGAGTCCTAGATGCCCAAATAAAGACTATAACTTTTGCCCATATTGGTCTTGTGTGGGGTGGGCAACTTGGGGACAGACAGTAGACAAAGACATGATAGTGACTAAGTTGCCTACCAGCCCATATTGTAAGTCTATGGAATGCAATCCCATCCATATACTTATAAATAACCCCGATAAGTTCTTAGACAAGTATGGCAATTTATTTGGGTTTCAAATATACGGGACGGGTTTAGATCCTGGGACAGTATTGTTTATAGGGATAGAGACTGATACGGTATCCTCCCAAACTCATCAAGTATACCATTCCTTTTATGAAGAGATGAGCATAGATAATAAGATCCCCCATAATGCTAAAAACCTGTTCATTGATTTAGCCGAAAGTATTGCCGGTAGTCTTAATGTTACCAACTGCTATGTGTGTGGAGGTACTAACATGGGAGACCAATGGCCTTGGGAAGCAAAGGAGGTAATGTCCGGTTCTGAGGCAGTTGACCAACTAATATCTACACAAGCCGATTATCATATGAGTGTTAGAGGTAAATCTGAGTGGAGATTAAAGACCTCCATCATAGGTTATGTTTGTATAGCAAGGAAAGGAATAATGTATAATACTTCTGTAGGAGAATTAACTTGTCTAGGGCAAAAAGCTTATGATGATGATACAAAGAATACAACTTGGTGGTCGGCTTCAAATGTCTCAGAACCATCTAACCCGTTTGCTAGATACGCCAATTTAAAGGATGTGTGGTTTGATTTATCCATCACATCTACCTGGAGAGCCCCAGCAAATTTGTACTGGATCTGTGGTAAGAAAGCCTATTCGGAGTTGCCACAGGACTGGGAAGGGGCATGTGTGTTGGGTATGCTGAAACCATCCTTCTTCTTGTTACCGATTGAAACAGGTGAGACTTTAGGTGTTAAAGTGTATGATGTGAATCATAGGAAGAAAAGGGGACCCATAGAGATAGGCGCCTGGGAAGATGATGAATGGCCTCCCCAGCGTATTATAGATTATTATGGGCCAGCCACGTGGGCAGAAGATGGTACCTTTGGTTATAGAACCCCTATTTATATGCTCAACCGTATTATAAGATTACAGGCGGTGGTTGAGATTATTACTAACGAGACATCACAAGCGCTCAATCTTCTAGCGAAGCATAATACCAGGATGAGGACAGCAGTCTACCAAAATAGATTAGCCTTGGACTACCTTTTGGCAGTAGAGGGAGGTGTATGTGGGAAGTTTAACCTGAGCAATTGCTGTCTTCAAATAGATGACGAAGGGCAAGCAATAGCTGAGCTTACTAGCCATATGGTTAAACTAGCGCATGTGCCTACTCAGGTATGGAAAGGGTATAATCCAAGTAGTTGGTTTGGTAGCTGGTATGAGTGGTTTGGAGGGCTTAAGGCAGTGGTAGGTGGAGTCCTACTGATTTTAATGTTGTGTCTACTCCTGCCGTGTCTTATACCCTTAGTAGTTAGGTCTGTGCAAAGCCTGATAGAAAATATAGCAGAGAGGAAGGCTGCTGCACAGATAATGGCAATTTATAAGTATAAGGCTCTAGATCAGGGAGAACCGATGCAGGAAGATGAGTGTTGAAGATTCACATCATAAGTTAAGTCTGGTCTGGTTCAAGGTAACTTGCGGTGTATGCAAACTAAGGTTAAGTGATGCCTCAAGTAATTGTGAAATATCAAGAGGCATCAAAGGGGGGAATGTGGTGGAATCTTGGTAAAAATAAATTTAGTAGGCCGAGATTACCACGTGGCATGTGTACGTGCATATGCTGACGTATCGATCAGTTGGTTGCACGAGGCAAGATACGATCAGTAGTGTACGGAGCATGTGCAAGAATACAGGATGTAGTATTCCCCCTCCTCCATTGTGCTGGACAAGCCATGCGGTCAAGCAGGAAGTTAATTCTTATTTGTATTGATTGGTCAAGAGAATGTGCGGGTGGAGCTTAATATGGGAGGAGTTATGTGCCTATATAAGGAGCCTGCACTATTGTCCGGGGCTCAGAACTTGTGGTATTTTGGTGACGCTAGTCCCTCTGAGTCCCGATCGGTGATCCAATAAAGAATCTCTTCCTTCCTGAAGAAACCTGTGTCCATCTCTCTGTGCTTCGCTTCCGTCAGTTTCTCCGGTATCACCGTTTCTTCCTGCTTTCATGGAATTCAAAAACTGACCGTTCATTTGCTGTATAATATACCCCACCCCAGATGCCATTGTAATGATATAATACATGTTATTCACCTGTCAGTGGTTTTAATTATGTGGCTGGTTAGTGTAGATGGTTATGGCAATGCACTATAAGGCAGCAATATACATGTACATTGTTCACACTCTTTTGACACAATGGAATAAGGGGCTGGTATAAAATGATCTCCAAGCCAGTTATTTTATTCCCTGTCTGGCTCTACTGATTGTCTTCTGTGCATGAAGTGTCATTAAAGATTTTAACACATAATTAGACAAATGAGAGAAAATTTGTTACTACTTGATGGTCAACCTTTTGGGGTGTCTTAAGATAGGGAAATGTTAACGGAGACAGGTCACTGCTCCTTCGTTTTGAGAGTCGGCCCTTCTAGCTCTTCTTCTTTATTTAATTACCTCTTCTCACTGAATAGAGCAAACCCATTCCCTGGTAATGATCAACAAACTTCCCACTCTGGACCCTAAGTGAAATATTCAATTAATTTTGCTTTCTTGTTGACGACTCTATTCTTGTATTTTCCTTACTTCTTGTCTTATTTTCCATTTTATCTTCTTTCACACTCTATGTTCCAAAGAGGCGAGAAGAGCCCAGCTCTCATGTGGCTGGAATCTCCTAACAAGGTAAACAGTCAATTTTACGTTTCTCTTGTGCATTGCGATAGCTGCCCGACAACGTTGAAGTTATACATTTTTTATTATTGTTTTCCTATGTTCTTCGTTATACAAAAATCTCTTTGACAGCACGTACACATGAGCAAGCGCAGAGACATAGACAATATTTATTATGTCAACATTTCAGTGGACAAAATACCATGTAATATATACTTCGATGTAATGTTGAGACACAAGGCGTACAAAATAAATGGTCTGTTTATGTCCTATTATTATTGTTACATTTCCTGCCGGCTGTCAAAGCAAAAGTAGAGAATTAAAAAAAAAAAAAAAAGATAGGGAACTTTTGCCTTTGTATTTTCTTTATTGGATTCATAAGAAATTGTGAGTAGCTTCTTAAGGTAAGTGCATTACAATTATACAAATTAATTTTAAAAAATTCTACACTTAACTGAATTTCTGTCTTCTTCTATATTAATTTCCAACACTCCACCATCCTTAACTACCTTATACCATAAAGGGACGCTGTAGGCACCCAGACCACTTCATGTCATTGCAGTGGTCTGGATTTAATGTCCCTGTCCACCTTAAATGTAAACATTGCAGTTTATGTTGCAGGTTAAGACTGCCTCTAGTCGCTGTCTACCAGACAGCCACTAGAAATGCTTCCTGTTGCTGGATGTCCTCACGTTTTGCATGAGGAAGTCCAGCGTTCTCAAAATCCTTGTAGAAAAGCTTTAATTTCATGCTTTCCTATGGGGAAGGCCTAATTCACATGGTGCTTGACTGTCCATGCGCATTACATTTCTCCTTCATGCTATCATCGGACAGGGTGGAGACAGAGCCAGCACTGAGGACTTCGGCACTGGAATAAAGTAAATGAAAGAGGAGGCAGGGCCGGCGCCACCTGTAAGGCGACCTAGGCAGCCGCCTAGGGCGCAACTTACCAGGGGGCGCCGGATCCCTGTCCCCGCTGTGGCTCCTCATGCTGCGCCGCCTGAGCGCTTTAGCAAGCCCCAGGCGGCGCAGCACTGCTGCATGGAGGGCGGCCGGGTTTGAGTGACCGGCAGGAGGGAAGCGCAGAGCGCTCCCTCCTGCCGGTCTCTCCATGTAGCGTGGCCGGGCGGCACGGAACGCGGGACAGGAACCTTTGTTTCCTGTACCCGGCCGCCGGTGGACTGACAGGAAGTGCTCACTCAGTGAGCGCTTCCCTTCAGTCCGCCGGCGGCCGGGTACAGGAAACAAAGGTTCCTGTCCCGCGTTCCGCGCCGCCCGGCCACGCTACAAAGGCAGGAGGGGAGGGTAAGGACCACTAGGGGTGGGAGGGAGGGGAGGGTAAGGACCACTAGGGGTGGGAGGGGGGGGGAAGGACCACTAGGGGTGGGAGGGAGGGGGGAAAGGACCACTAGGGGTGGGAGGGAGGGGGGGGAAAGGACCACTAGGGGTGGGAGGGAGGGGGGGAAAGGACCACTAGGGGTGGGAGGGAGGGGGGGGAAAGGACCACTAGGGGTGGGAGGGAGGGGGGGGAAGACCACTAGGGGTGGGAGGGAGGGGGGGAAAAGGACCACTAGGGGTTGGAGGGGGGGGAAGGACCACTAGGGGTGGGAGGGAGGGGGGGAAAGGACCACTAGGGGTTGGAGGGGGGGGGAAAGGACCACTAGGGGTTGGAGGGTGGGGGAAAGGACCACTAGAGGTGGGAGGGAGGGGGATAAGGACCACTAGGGGTGGGAGAGAGGGGGGTATAAGGACCACTAGGGGGAGAGAGGGGGTATAAGGACCACTAGGGGAGGAGGGGGATAAGGACCACTAGGGGGGGTAAGGACCACGAAGGAGGGTAAGGACCACTAGGGGAGGGGGGGATAAGGACCACTAGGGGAGGGGGGATAAGGACCACTAGGGGAGGGGGGATAAGGACCACTAGGGGTGGGAGGGGGGATAAGGACCACTAGGGGGGAGAGAGGGGGTATAAGGACCACTAAGGTGGGGTAAGAACCACGAGGGGGGGTAAGCACCACTAGGGGAGGGGGAGGTGGGAGTGAGAAGACCACCAAGGGGGAACTGCAGAGGGACAGGGGGCCAAGGGAGAGCACTAAGGGACAGAAGGGGAGAACATGGAGGGACAGAAGGGAAGGGGAAATCAATAATTGACCGGAGGGGAGAGCACTATGAATTTTAAAAATAAATAAATAAAGAGCTGCTCGCCTCTCAGTCCCTATCCTACCCCACAAACCCTCTCTTTTACACTACACACATACACAATGCATCCCCCCCACATACACATACACACACACACACACACAGAAACATACAATGCATTCCTACTCACACACAGACACACCCGAAACACACAATGCATCCCTTACGTTCACACAAACACTCATTCTCTTAGACACAGAACCTACATTACATACACAGAAACAAACTTTGCACCCCTTACACACACACACAGAAACATACAATGCATTCCTTATACGCAAACACACACTGCATCCCCTATAAACACACTACATCCCTTACACAAATTGCACACATAAAACATCCCCAACTCATTGATGGGCCATGTAGGTGGATTTATGGGTGGGCATTGTAGGCATACTCACGGTCAAGCTCTGGGGGCCCAGACCTTGAGCTGTGTAAGGAGCCCTAAAAAATGGAGCTGTTTCCTGTTCGTTAATTGTTGTGAGCACTCTTCTACACCAGACCCGTGGAGCCAGACTGAGCCCATCATCAGCCTCTTGTCCTCATCTGGTGGTAAGTAGGCAATCCAATATATTATTAGTGGCACTAATTTCTAATTTACCTCACATTAAATGGATACTATAGTCACCAGAAGCACTACAGCATAATGTAGTGGTTCTGGTGTCTATAACCTGTGCCTGTAGGCTTTTTAATGTAAACACACTGTCTTTTCAGATAAAAGACACTTTGTGAAGACTGGCGTTGGCCCATATGGCAGAGCATATGGGCGGGGCATTGTGATGTTGATACCGGAGAAACTGACGGAAGCCAAGCACAGAGAGATGGACACAGGTTTCTTCAGGAAGGAAGAGATTCTTTATTGGATCACCGATCGGGACTCAGAGGGACTAGCGTCACCAAAATACAGCAAAGTCTGAGTACTGAATACATAGAGTACATTCCTTATATAGCACTGTAGCTCCTCCCACAATTAACTACACCCACACATACCCTTAACCTATTTAATGAATAGAGTCTAAACTCATCCATCCGGTCTAACCACGTGGCTCATCTGATACAAAGGAGAGGGACGCGTAATTCCAGTTCTTACATTCCTGCACCTGGTCAGTACAGTGATGACAGTATCTTAGCTACGTGTTATTAACTAACTGATACTACAAACACATATACATACATATGCCTTGTGGCAATCTTAGCCTGCTAAACTTGTATTTTACTGGAATTACATCACATTCCCCCCTTTGATGCCTCTGATATTTCACAATTACTTGAGGCATCACTTAACCTTGGTTTGCATATACCTCACAGCTAGGAGTGTCGGTACCTCTTCCTTCCTGAATATAAAAACACATATAAATAAACACTATCAAAAGCACATCTTTCGCCGTCATCCTCAGTCTTCGTCCGTGCGATGGCGCCTCAGCTTCCAGGATGTGAGGGGCTGCAGGGAATGGAGTTCTGCTCATCTTCACAGGTGTCCCTTCGAGACTTTCCTGGCTTATACACTATGTGATGGTAAGCGGACAGGCTTTATTATGGCCTTCTCACTCACACCTGTAACAATAAAATTTGTAATCCACAATAATTCCTCGTTACTCCGACTGAGTAGTGCGTTTTAACCGGATCTTGCAGGGATTCTCTGGATCTGCTGTAACTTGCCAAGAATCGACTGCTGCTGGTTTAACCCTGGAGTGATGTATCCACGGAGTCACTTCTGCTACTTTTATCGCTGTAGGGGTAGACAAAAGAACAACATAAGGACCTCTCCACTTGGGCCCTAACGGTACATTATTCCACTCTTTAATCCACACTTGATCTCCTGGATGATAACTATGAACAGGGGGATAAATATTCACAGGTAATCTATCTTGTACCCATTTCTGTACCTCCTCCATAGTCTTACCCAACTCTACAACCTGCTGCCGGGTAATTCCTTCTCCCAACTGACTCAAGTCCCCCCTTAAGTTACCAAGTACGGGAGGTGGTCGCCCATACATGATTTCAAAAGGAGAGAGGCCCATCCTTCTGGTAGGGGTACTGCGGATTCGCAATAAAGCTATGGGTAAGAGAACGTTCCACTTAAGTTGGGTTTCCTGACACATTTTAGCCAACTGGTTCTTTATAGTTCTATTCATTCTCTCTACCTTACCAGAACTCTGGGGTCTATATGCAGTATGAAGCCTCCACTTTATACCAAGCATATGAGTCAGTTGTTGTAGGCACTGATGAACAAAAGCTGGACCATTGTCCGATCCTATAGAACAGGGTAGTCCATATCGGGGTATTATTTCTCGTAGCAGGAATCTTACAACTTCTCCTGCTTTCTCTGTACGAGTAGGACATGCTTCTACCCAGCCTGAATAGGTGCACACAATTACCAGCAGGTAACGATGTCCACCCGACTTAGGCATCACTGTAAAGTCTATTTGTAGATCGGACATGGGGAGTCCCCCCATAAACTGAACTCCTGGTGGCTTTACTGGTCCTTGTCTTGCATTATTCTTAGCACACGTTACACATCTGCGTACAATGGCCTGAGTCAAGTTGGACAATCTTGGTATGTAGAAATGTTTTCTAAGAGATTCTTCAGTACTGTCTCTCCCAGAATGTGTCCCGTTGTGATAATTTTGGACAATTTCTACCGCTAGCGATGCTGGTATAACTATTCTTCCATCTTCTAGCTGATACCACTTGTTCTCCAGATACTTTCCCGGTTCAGTCTTTAACCACTCCTCTTCTTGAGCTGTATAAACTGGAGTCCATTGGGACAGTGGAGTTGGTATAAGAGCAGCTATATGCCCTACATACTCCTGTCTTCCTGATTCAGCAGCACGCTTAGCTGCACTATCTGCCATCCGATTTCCTTTGGTTACATCACCATCTCCTCTCAGATGCGCTCGACAATGTATGATACCGACTTCTTTCGGCTCCCACACTGCTTCCAATAGTTGTAGGATTTCAGCTGCGTACTTGATTTCTTTGCCTTCTGAATTCAGTAGTCCTCTTTCTTTATACAAAGCTCCGTGGGCATGAGTGGTTAAAAACGCATACTTAGAGTCCGTATAGATATTTACTCTTAAACCTTCAGCCAATTGTAACGCTCGTGTTAGTGCTATTAATTCTGCCTTTTGTGCTGATGTTCCTTTCGCCAGTGGCCGAGCTTCTATCACCTTGTCTATTGTTGTCACTGCATATGCTGCATAGCGGATCCCTTCTTTCACATAACTACTGCCGTCGGTGTAATATTGAACATCGGGGTTCTGGATGGGAAAATCACGAAGATCTGGTCTACTTGAGAATACTTCATCCATTACTTCCAAACAATCATGTTGACTTTCAGTAGGTTGTGGCAAAAGGGTAGCTGGATTTAAGGTGTTTACAGTCTCTAAATGCACTCTTGGGTTTTCACACAACATTGCTTGATACTTGGTCATACGGCTGTTACTAAACCAATGATTTCCTTTGTAATCCAACAACGTCTGTACTGCATGTGGGACTCGTACATAAAGTTCTTGACCCAGAGTGAGTTTATCGGCTTCAGCTACTAGCAGGGCGGCTGCAGCTACGGCTCTTAGACAAGGTGGAAGTCCGCTGGCCACTGCATCCAGTTGCTTAGACATGTAGGCAACAGGTCTTTGCCATGATCCCAAGTACTGTGTCAATACTCCCACAGCCATTCTTCTTTGCTCGTGTACATATAAGTAGAATGGTCGTGTGTGATCAGGTAGACCTAATGCTGGGGCACTCATCAAAGCCTTCTTCACATCTTCAAATGCCGTTTGCTGTTCTTGGGTCCATAAGAAGGGGTCGTGCTCTGTACCTTTGATAGCTGCGTACAGAGGTTTTGCTAGTATCGCATAGCTGGGAATCCATATCCTACAGAAGCCTGCTGCCCCCAAGAATTCTCGCACTTGTCTTCTATTCTTGGGTATTGGTATTTGGCAGACAGCTTCTTTTCTCTCTGGCCCCATAATTCTTTGACCTTCAGAGATATGGAATCCTAGATACTTGACAGTTGGCAAACACAACTGAGCCTTCTTCCTGGACACCTTGTATCCTGCCTTCCAGAGAATATGTAGTAGATCGTGCGTTGCTTGCTGACATTTTTCTTTTGTAACTGCTGCTATCAACAAGTCATCTACATATTGTAACAATACACATTCTCCTGGGATAGACTCGAAATCCAGTAGATCTTGACTTAGAGCTGAACCAAATAGGGTAGGTGAATTTTTAAACCCTTGGGGCAGTCTTGTCCAAGTCATTTGGCGTTTTGAGCCCGTTACAGCGTTCTCCCATTGGAAAGCGAAAATACATTGGCTTTCTGCGGCAATTCGGAGGCAAAAGAAGGCATCTTTGAGATCTAAGACTGTGAAGTAAGTAGCCCCGCCCGGAATTAAAGCAAGCAGGTTATATGGATTGGGTACAACTGGATGTATGCTAACAACCGCATCATTGACTGCTCTTAAGTCCTGTACAGGTCGATACTCATCTGTACCGGGCTTTTGAACAGGCAGCAATGGGGTGTTCCAGGGGGAAGTACAGAATTTTAGGATACCATACCGTATGAACTTATCCAGATAGGATTGGATGTTCTTCTTAGCCTTCTGCGGAATGTGATATTGTCTTAGGCTCACTGGATAAACCCCATGTTTCAGTTCAATTTTTATTGGTGGAATATTGCGGGCCAGTCCTGGTGGGTTGTTCTCTGCCCAAACTCCTGGTATGTTAAACAATGTCTCATCACTCCTAGGGTTTTGGCTAGTCAACACTGTATAAAGTCGCCACTCTTCTTCCTTTGGTACGGATAAAGTCATAATACCTGAAGGTCCATTAAACTTTAAAGATGTTGTTCCATCTGGTAGGAACGTAATCTGCGCTTGTAATTTGGATAGCATATCACGTCCCAGCAATTGGACTGGACATTCAGGCATATAAAGGAATTGGTGTTTTACTACGTGGCCTCCCAATGTACAGAGTCGACTTTTAAGAACCGGTCTTTCAGCACTTCTTCCAGTTGCTCCTATCACAGTAATAGTCCTTCCAGATGGAGGAGCAACTAGATTAGTCACCACTGAATGTTCAGCACCAGTGTCGATCATGAACGCACTCCTTTTCCCCCCTATTGATACATCGACCATAGGCTCCGCTCGACCAAGGGGGATGGAGCCCGGTCGGTATCAATAGTCCTCCATGACAGTGTCAGCCAATCCTACAAAGTCCCTACCTTCTCTATCGCGGGACCTTTGCGCTGCTGGAATATACCTGTCTTCCCTAACACTTCCTCTGTTCCCATTACTCCCTCTATAACCATTACTCCCTCCGGGGCCTCCTCTACCTCTCGCTCTACCTCTAAAGTTTCCGTAGCCTGCCCTGGGTTGGTCTCTCTCGTACTGCTCTCTTTGCGGACATTCGTTCCTCCAATGCCCTTCTTCCTTGCAATACGCGCATTGATCCATACTCAAAGGCTCCCTACTCCATCTATTATTGCCTCTATCTGGGCCCCGTTTATCTACGCCTGCGATCGCTACCGCTAGCATATCAGCCTTTTTACGCATCTTGCGCTCTTCCTCTTTCTTACTTTCTGTATCCCTGTTCATATAGACCTTATTTGCTACCTCCATTAGTTGGGTGATGGACATACCTGCAAACCCTTCTAACTTTTGTAGCTTGCGCTTAATATCTCCGTAAGCTTGGCTGACAAAGGCGGAGTTAACCATTCGGGAATTGTCTGCGTCTTCCGGATTAAAGGGGGTGTACAAGCGGTACGCCTCCAATAATCGGTCATAAAAGACACTGGGCGCTTCATCGCTTTTCTGGATCACCTCAACTGTCTTCGACATGTTAATGGCTTTCTTTCCTCCGGCTTTCATGCCAGCAATTATAGCGTCTCTATAGGCTCTGAGTTGAACCATATCAGCACCATTTACGTTCCAATCGGGATCGGTGTTGGGATAGTGTGTCGCGGCCCATGCTGCTGGATTGGCTTGGTTCAAAGCACGGGCTCTATCCTCTAATGCTTTAATGGCTGCTTGATTTATTCTTGTCCTTTCCTCATTGTTAAATAAAGTCATTAGTAACTGCTGGCAATCAGCCCATGTCGGATTATGCGTCTGTACTATTGAGGTGAACAGATCAGTCATAGCTTGTGGTTTCTCAGTATACGAGGAATTATGGGTCTTCCAGTTTAAAAGATCGGTTGTGGTAAATGGGACATATACGAAGACTGGGTCAGCGTGTGCCATTTGACCTGCGGCATCGATATAAGCTGACCCGGGATTCAGACGAAGAGGCATCTGATAGTGCTTTAATTGTTGGGCACCAGTCAACTGTCGGGTTTGGATGGGGCTACGTAGAGAGGCGTCAGTCATGGGTTCCGGTCGGGGAGAGATAGGGTATGGGGATGTGGGAGGTCGGTTTTGGGAAAAGGTCGTAAATAAAACACTTCGAGCCGAGCTAGATGAAGCTTGACCGGAAGTCTGAAGTGGCGCCAAATCAGGATATTCGTTTCTAATGGGGGTGGATTCTGGTTCCGGAAGGGGAGATTTAGTACGAGGGGGGGTGGATCCTGTACTGGAGGAGGAAGCGGAAGTGGATGAGGGTAATGAGGGGAGGGGTGCAGGACTTCCTGCGTTTGCGTCACTTCTTCTTAACGGAAAGTAAGGGGGCGGCAAAGGGATCTCGGACTCAGGGGGCGTGTCCAAAATGGGCCTAACACCAGTCCTAGTGGACGAGCAAGTCCTAGCTACCATGAGGCGACACTGCTCCTCGTGGCATGTCTGGAGCCATTTTGGCGAGTCATTTACGGCCTGTCTCCAACAGTCAATATAAGGAAACTGGCCGTAAAGTTCAGGCCTACCCGATACAGCCACGTGTAAGCGCTGTACCAGAGTTGGATCCAAACTGCCACGTGGCGGCCATGCCGCAACCAAAGTAGGCCACTCCCTAGTACACAAAGTGACCAAACGTACAGGAGACATCTTTACCCCAAAATCACAAACTTTGAATCCCTTTTTAAAATTCTTAACCATACATCCTAAGGGATCCGGAATCGTTGACTGCGACGCACCCATACTTAACAATGGAACGTCGTCGACAACGAATACTATACACGCGTACTATTCAACAGTCACACCCGTTTCCTCTGGCAACAGCACCACGTGGTACGGTTACCAAGTGAAACGTACACAATAACAATAAACACTCAGGGAATTCCCGTACACACACAGCTGCTACACCAGTCACTATATAATCAATATTATGCCCTTTGGCGTAACTACACAGTCACCCACGCTATAATTCTCTATATACGAATTACCCGTCTATAACACACCCCAGTAACATCGTCTTTTACAAATAGCGGTTACAGTACGGTTAGCATAGGTCAAAGCACAAGTTAAGGTCACAATACAATTATTAGTGGTTATGGTGTTAAACATGCAATGGACGACAATGATTAGTACTTATTATATAATGTCAGTAAATATACAGGTTTATGGTACCGTGCACTATAATACAGCAACACACTATTAACACTCTCGCTAGACGGCTGAGCTCGCGCTATCTAACAAGATATACACTTTACTAAAACAATCGTTAACACATTTACAATTCCCAACTAAACTATTGGCCAGTACCTTGAATGGACTACCTAAAACTATATACACCCGTTTTGGTTAGCCACACTGCCCAATCACCACATATACATAGCGAGCTAGAGAACCGAATTTACACAGGCGCCTCTTAGTCGCACTATACAACGAGCTAGAGATCCGAATTTACACAGGCGCCTCTTAGTCGTACTATCAAAAGTCTAGTGGGTTCCAAATTTACACGCCTTCCCACTTAGCCCAGATAGGATGAGAACTAGCGAACCGAATTTACACAGGCGCCGCTTAGTCTCCCGGTCCCTCCGACCTAGCGAACGTAATATACACCCTAGAACGCTAGTCTAGACAAGACACCGGTGTCCGGCTAGGGCTATCTTACACCAGGACCCCGCCTGACTAACCAAATCAAACGGTCTGACTAAAGAGCGTTCGATCGAGCGGTGCGCCTTCGCTCCTTCCCTCCGACAGAGGGGGCAGATACACAGATTCAAAACCCCTTTGGGCCTACCGCACAATCGGTATACCCCTAGTGGGTCCTGCCGTCTAAAACAGCAGTTGTCTTACCTCCTCGTTCCTGAACCTGAGTTCACACTCATCGACGGGGACACCCCAGCACTTCTCACGTAGAGGCCGATGATCTCCTGGACAACAGACCAGTGGCGCCGAGACGAAGGGAGGTCCACGCAGAAGTTCAGGGGTGCAGCCGTAGAGAACGTGGGCAAAGATAGACCGTCTCACGCCTCTGCCTCTCAGCTACCGTTGAACGATGAGCTTCCCGGCCAATGCACCAAATGATACCGGAGAAACTGACGGAAGCCAAGCACAGAGAGATGGACACAGGTTTCTTCAGGAAGGAAGAGATTCTTTATTGGATCACCGATCGGGACTCAGAGGGACTAGCGTCACCAAAATACAGCAAAGTCTGAGTACTGAATACATAGAGTACATTCCTTATATAGCACTGTAGCTCCTCCCACAATTAACTACACCCACACATACCCTTAACCTATTTAATGAATAGAGTCTAAACTCATCCATCCGGTCTAACCACGTGGCTCATCTGATACAAAGGAGAGGGACGCGTAATTCCAGTTCTTACATTCCTGCACCTGGTCAGTACAGTGATGACAGTATCTTAGCTACGTGTTATTAACTAACTGATACTACAAACACATATACATACATATGCCTTGTGGCAATCTTAGCCTGCTAAACTTGTATTTTACTGGAATTACATCACAATGTCACATGGTGGGCCGGACATATGGGGGGGGAGGGGGGGGCGGCAATTTTTTTTTTGCCTAGGGCGGCAAAAATCCTTGCACCGGCCCTGAGAGGAGGTTATATAACTATTTTCAGTGCTGCAAGGTTGGCGGTGGGACACGAGGGAGGGAGAGGCAGAGGAACATTTTAGTGTTAGGAATACAGTTTTGTTTAGTGTTCCTTTAATACTTTTGGGTTTAATGGGCCCTTTGGGTAATTTTCCTGTGCATAACTGATGGTAAAATGTGATGTGATGTATTAACCACAGACATAGGATAGACTGTGATGTATTAACCACAGACATAGGATAGACTGTGATGTATTAACCACAGACATAGGATAGACTGTGATATATTAACCACAGACATAGGATGCATGGGAAACAGTTGGTTTATATAAATCTTATGTTGCCATAATTTTGGGAAAATAGTTTATTATCACAATCATCAATGATTGTAATTTTCCATTTCTTAGCTAATTTCAAGTCCCGTACGGCTAGATTTGTTGGTTTAACAAAAAAAAAGTGAAAGCTTTTTTTAAAAGTTTGGTGTGTAATGAGCAGTGTCTGCTTCACAGTGGTTCTGTCCAATTGAAAATTAGAGCTTTTTGTTGTCTGAGTAACATGTTATTTTTGTCCAGCTTCATTGAGCATGCCAATTTCTGTCGGTACATTTGCAGTCGTGCCTGGCTGAGTGGTAAACATCATTCAATCGGTTACAGCAGAGACAGTTCCTATACATATCACATGGACTTGGCTTCTGCATTCAGCCAGCTAATTTATTACCGTATTCTAAAACACTTGGCTCAAGCCACAGTCTAGCCCAACCATGCTTCTCTGATTGAGGCAGAATTTGTACCGAATGATGTTTCCTTTTTTTATTTAGTTTGACAATTTATAGCTTTTCAGTGCCCTGATTCATTATTTCATATGCTGCTTGCCCACTTACTCAAATGGAAGTAATTTCAGAAGCAGACACGAATGCTAGATCAAGCATGTGACGTACCAAAGTCTGCCTGGTAACCATTGAATCTGATTTTTATAATGTTATAGTTACAGATTATTTCCAGCAGCTATTTGTGTCATTTTACTGTGCTGTTTCCCTTAAGGGGCAGCATAGTCACCAGAACCACTACAGCTTAATGTGTGGTTTTGGTGTCTAAAACCTGCCCCTGCAGGTTGAGCAATGTAAAGGCTGCTATTTAGAGCCTAAGTGTTTACATTGTTACCTAGTAACACCACAATCTGCAGTCACTCAGACGGCCACTAGAGGTGTTTCCTAGTCCAGTTCTGCACAGTGTTGTGCAGCTGTTGTGCCTCATGCACTGGCGTTCAGCATCTTCACTCTCTGCATCTGTATGCCTGACACCTTAATGTTCCTTTAATTGTACCTGATACTGTGCAAGAAATTGTAATTTATGTAAACTATTGCATTTCAATTAAACTATCACGTAGTGTTATACAAAATGTTCATCTTTTGTGCATTATCCAAATTCACAAGAGATTCCAGACCCATTCGCTGGGTGCTTAAAATTAACCGGATTTGCTATTCATTTAGGTGGTATTATACTCTCTTAAAATAAACTGAACTTAATCACTTTTAAAACTTTATAGCCTACTTTCAACTGTGATATGCAATTTATGAGCAATACCTGATTTACTAGTAACTTAGCAAAATTAGTGCATATTAAATATAATAGTATCAAGACAGAACAATATGTAGAAAATAAATATTGCCTGCAAATTAGCTTGATGACCTGATTTCTAGAGTGTGTCATAGCACTTCCCCTAATTTTCAATTATTTAAAAAAGCTTTCAGTATGGCTAGGGAAATAAAAGTTGAGAATTTAATTGCCTTAAATGTTATAAAGTAGCAGGCTGGCATACATAACATTTTAGAATTGTTATCACACAATGGCTAATAATCTTGTCCCATTATTTATTTAAGAATTTTGACAATTGTATAACTTCAGAAAATTTAGTGTGGCCAGACAAAGAGAATACTGGGAGACTTTGTTGTGGTTTCTTCAGACAACATGAGTGTGAAGAAACTACACCTTTTGTTTAATTCCCTTTGATTTTTCTCATTCCCGAGGTAAAACTACTGAACACCGACCACCCCCTGGCTCATTAACTACAAAGCAGACCGCAAATTAAGTGCTCTCTCTGTGTGGCTGCTGTTCGTATAGCCGAACACCACGAACAAGAAAAAACGGCGGCCATCTTGTTTGCACGAAAGGAGGCAGCAGGACTTGGTCATCGAGTGTCTGGAACTAAAGTCGGACACTCGACTTCCCGAATGCCGGTCAACTTCGTGAAGGCCTGCTTCCTTTCACCGACCAGCAGGAAAGCGCTATTCGGTAGGTTTGTTCCCACAAACTAGGGGAACAAACGCTACCTATGTGCCAGGGTGAACCATTCGTTGATTTGTTCAGTTTTTAGACTTTTCTAAATGGACCGACTACGCAGCCTAATGTCATGGAACTGTTTCTGGGCAGGAGCCTCGTGTGCGGTCGGTCAAGTTAAGCCTCCCATGAAACTCCCAAACCCCTGAACCGATCTGAGTGATTTTTGAATATGATGGTCCCCCAGATCAGGGCTATCAGGGGATATGACTTTTGTGGGATTTCCATGGAGTTTGGGGGTACCTTCTGGGTTTTGTGGAAATGTGTTTTTTTTTGTGTTTAGAGATAATTGAGTTTAGTATAGTGCTTGACTCAATTAGCTCCCAAGTACATGGGGAGGATTATATTATTGTATAGTATGTGAGAGTGTCCTGGACCTGAGAGTCAATGTAACTGCAGAATGTATTTTGTCACTGTCCCCTCTCAGGTCCATTGGGGAATGCCCCTGGAATATGTCAACGTATACCCTGTACATTTGTAACTGCATATAAACTGGGTGGTTAGCCTGAATAAACCATTCCTGTTATACCCTTAATCTAGTTTAGGCTGATGTTTGGGTATCCGTCTGATTTGATTGGGGAATATACTTAAATGCTGTACTTCGTCTTGAGAAGTTTGAATCAACACTCAAACTGCGAGCTATATTCACTCAGCCTCTAGCAGTTCGGGAAGAAATAGACGAACGGGTATTTGCAATACCAGCGTTCGTTACAATGAGTCTTTCCCATTGTCCCAGTACCCTTGGTGATGTGACCTCGCAGTATGGTTAATGCAGCCTTGTGCTATATGGAAGATATCACAAGGGACGACTAAATTTAACCTCAGCCAGCTAATTTATTACCGTATTCTAAAACACTTGGCTCAAGCCACAGTCTAGCCCAACCATGCTTCTCTGATTGAGGCAGAATTTGTACCGAATGATGTTTCCTTTTTTTATTTAGTTTGACAATTTATAGCTTTTCAGTGCCCTGATTCATTATTTCATATGCTGCTTGCCCACTTACTCAAATGGAAGTAATTTCAGAAGCAGACACGAATGCTAGATCAAGCATGTGACGTACCAAAGTCTGCCTGGTAACCATTGAATCTGATTTTTATAATGTTATAGTTACAGATTATTTCCAGCAGCTATTTGTGTCATTTTACTGTGCTGTTTCCCTTAAGGGGCAGCATAGTCACCAGAACCACTACAGCTTAATGTGTGGTTTTGGTGTCTAAAACCTGCCCCTGCAGGTTGAGCAATGTAAAGGCTGCTATTTAGAGCCTAAGTGTTTACATTGTTACCTAGTAACACCACAATCTGCAGTCACTCAGACGGCCACTAGAGGTGTTTCCTAGTCCAGTTCTGCACAGTGTTGTGCAGCTGTTGTGCCTCATGCACTGGCGTTCAGCATCTTCACTCTCTGCATCTGTATGCCTGACACCTTAATGTTCCTTTAATTGTACCTGATACTGTGCAAGAAATTGTAATTTATGTAAACTATTGCATTTCAATTAAACTATCACGTAGTGTTATACAAAATGTTCATCTTTTGTGCATTATCCAAATTCACAAGAGATTCCAGACCCATTCGCTGGGTGCTTAAAATTAACCGGATTTGCTATTCATTTAGGTGGTATTATACTCTCTTAAAATAAACTGAACTTAATCACTTTTAAAACTTTATAGCCTACTTTCAACTGTGATATGCAATTTATGAGCAATACCTGATTTACTAGTAACTTAGCAAAATTAGTGCATATTAAATATAATAGTATCAAGACAGAACAATATGTAGAAAATAAATATTGCCTGCAAATTAGCTTGATGACCTGATTTCTAGAGTGTGTCATAGCACTTCCCCTAATTTTCAATTATTTAAAAAAGCTTTCAGTATGGCTAGGGAAATAAAAGTTGAGAATTTAATTGCCTTAAATGTTATAAAGTAGCAGGCTGGCATACATAACATTTTAGAATTGTTATCACACAATGGCTAATAATCTTGTCCCATTATTTATTTAAGAATTTTGACAATTGTATAACTTCAGAAAATTTAGTGTGGCCAGACAAAGAGAATACTGGGAGACTTTGTTGTGGTTTCTTCAGACAACATGAGTGTGAAGAAACTACACCTTTTGTTTAATTCCCTTTGATTTTTCTCATTCCCGAGGTAAAACTACTGAACACCGACCACCCCCTGGCTCATTAACTACAAAGCAGACCGCAAATTAAGTGCTCTCTCTGTGTGGCTGCTGTTCGTATAGCCGAACACCACGAACAAGAAAAAACGGCGGCCATCTTGTTTGCACGAAAGGAGGCAGCAGGACTTGGTCATCGAGTGTCTGGAACTAAAGTCGGACACTCGACTTCCCGAATGCCGGTCAACTTCGTGAAGGCCTGCTTCCTTTCACCGACCAGCAGGAAAGCGCTATTCGGTAGGTTTGTTCCCACAAACTAGGGGAACAAACGCTACCTATGTGCCAGGGTGAACCATTCGTTGATTTGTTCAGTTTTTAGACTTTTCTAAATGGACCGACTACGCAGCCTAATGTCATGGAACTGTTTCTGGGCAGGAGCCTCGTGTGCGGTCGGTCAAGTTAAGCCTCCCATGAAACTCCCAAACCCCTGAACCGATCTGAGTGATTTTTGAATATGATGGTCCCCCAGATCAGGGCTATCAGGGGATATGACTTTTGTGGGATTTCCATGGAGTTTGGGGGTACCTTCTGGGTTTTGTGGAAATGTGTTTTTTTTTGTGTTTAGAGATAATTGAGTTTAGTATAGTGCTTGACTCAATTAGCTCCCAAGTACATGGGGAGGATTATATTATTGTATAGTATGTGAGAGTGTCCTGGACCTGAGAGTCAATGTAACTGCAGAATGTATTTTGTCACTGTCCCCTCTCAGGTCCATTGGGGAATGCCCCTGGAATATGTCAACGTATACCCTGTACATTTGTAACTGCATATAAACTGGGTGGTTAGCCTGAATAAACCATTCCTGTTATACCCTTAATCTAGTTTAGGCTGATGTTTGGGTATCCGTCTGATTTGATTGGGGAATATACTTAAATGCTGTACTTCGTCTTGAGAAGTTTGAATCAACACTCAAACTGCGAGCTATATTCACTCAGCCTCTAGCAGTTCGGGAAGAAATAGACGAACGGGTATTTGCAATACCAGCGTTCGTTACAATGAGTCTTTCCCATTGTCCCAGTACCCTTGGTGATGTGACCTCGCAGTATGGTTAATGCAGCCTTGTGCTATATGGAAGATATCACAAGGGACGACTAAATTTAACCTAAGCTGACTGAGGATCTAGACTCATTTCATGCTGTCATAGTGAACTTTATGGTTTTATTGACAACATGGGACATGATAAGGATGTCAAGATTGTAAATAGTAACTACAAATTGTCAATAATAGTATCTGTCAATTATAGAATTCTCCTGGCAAGGATGAGAGGTAGTGTTGTCGCGAACCCGAAATTTTCGGTTCGCGAACGGTGAACGCGAACTTCCGCAAATGTTCGCGAACCGGCGAACCGCGCGAACCGCCATTGACTTCAATGGGCAGGCGAATTTTAAAACCAACAGGGACTCTTTCTGCCCACAAAAGTGATGGAAAAGTTGTTTCAAGGGGACTAATACCTGGACTGTGGCATGCCGGAGGGGGATCCATGGCAAAACTCCCATGGAAAATTACACAGTTGATGCAGAGTCTGCTTTTAATCCATAAAGGGCAGAAATAACCTAACATTGACACCTGTCCCCAAAGCCCCTGATACACACTGACACAGAGCAGAATAGAGACTGTTACCCCTACATAGGGTCACTTGGCAGATATGGCGGGGTCGTGGGAGGGGGACAGGCCCGGACTGGCCATCGGGCACACCGGGCAAATGCCCGGTGGGCCGGATGGCCGTGGGGCCGAAGCCGGCAGGGGAGATCACAGGATCTCCCCTGCCAGCCCCTGCAGGGCCAGCGCTACCCGAGCACCAGCCCTGCTGTGTGTCTCCATGGGCCGGTGGGGAGATCAAAGATCTCCCACACCGGCCCACAGGCACTTCTAGAAGGCCGCCGGCAGGAGAGGGAGGGAGGGAGGCAGGAGAGAGAACCGGCGGAGCTCTAGCCAGCAGCTCCGCCGGGTCCTCTCGCGAGGTCTGAGCGTTGCCGCGGTTACCACGGCAACGCTCAGATCTCGCGAGAGTGAACTCTAGCCTGCAGGGGCTAGAGTTCACTCTCACCACTGGACCACCAGGGAAGCATGGCAGAATGGAACCCCCCCCTTCCCCCAGGCAACACGGATCCCCCCCAGGCAGAACGCAACCCCCCCCCCTCCCCCATGCAACACGGATCCCCCCCAGGCAGAACGGACCCCCCCCCCTCCTCCCAGGCTAAAGGTAAGAGGGGGAGGGTGGATATATATTTATTTTTCTTTTCTTAATTAATAAAAAAATATATTTAAATTTAAATAAAATATACATTCACACTCACACACACAGCACCCCCAGACACACACAGCACCCAGACACACACAGCACCCCCAAAAACACACAGCACCCTCAGACACACACAGCACCCCCAGACACACACAGCACCCCCAGACACAAACAGCACCCTCAGACACACACAGCACCCAAACACACACAGCACCCAAACACACACAGCACCCCCAGACACACACAGCACCCAGACACACAGCACCCCCAAACACACACAGCACCCAGACACACACAGCACCCCCAGACACACACAGCACCCAGACACACAGAGCACCCAGACACACAGAGCACCCCTAAACACACATAGCACCCTCAGACACACACAGCACCCTCAGACACACACAGCACCCCCAGACACACACAGCACCCCCAAACACACACAGCACCCAAATACACAGCACCCCCAAACACACACAGCACCCAGACACACAGCACCCCCAAACACACACAGAACCCCCAAACAAACACAGCACCCAGACACACACAGCACCCAGACACACACAGCACCCAGACACATACAGCAACCTCAGACACACACAGCACCCTCAGACACACACAGCACCCTCAGACACACACAGCACCCTCAGACACACACAGCACCCCCAGACACACAGCACCCCCAGACACACAGCCCCCCCAAACACACACAGCACCCAGACACACACAGCACCCCCAAACACACACAGCACCCCCAAACACACACAGCACCCTCAGACACACACAGCACCCTCAGACACACACAGCACCCCCAGACACACACAGCACCCCCAGACACACACAGCACCCCCAGACACACACAGCACCCCCAGACACACACAGCACCCCCAAACACACACAGCACCCAGACACACACAGCACCCCCAAACACACAGCACCCCCAAACACACACAGCACCCCCAGACACACAGCAACCCCAGACACACACAGCACCCCCAAACACACACAGCACCCAGACACACACAGCACCCTGCGACACACACAGCACCCCCAGACACACAGCACCCCCAAACACACACAGCACCCAAACACACACAGCACCCAAACACACACACAGCACCCAAACACACACACAGCACACACACACATATATATATATATATATTATATATAAAATAACCCTCAGTGAGTTAACAGACAAAGAACATTAGAAACTTAGAATGTGACGGCACATAAAAACACCCTCACACACAGCACCCCTCTTACATACACACACACTGCGCCCCTCACACATACAATACGTCCAAATATATATATATATATATATATACATACATACATTCTCTAAACACACCCTCTCTACAACCCCTACACACACTACATCACCTATACACACACACTACAGCCCGTATGCACAAACTCGCTACATCCCCTGTAACACTATGCCCCCTATACACACACTCTCTACAGCCCCTA
Organism: Pelobates fuscus; assembly: GCF_036172605.1. Classification (NCBI taxonomy): domain Eukaryota; kingdom Metazoa; phylum Chordata; class Amphibia; order Anura; family Pelobatidae; genus Pelobates; species Pelobates fuscus. The sequence continues at coordinate 141,112,233 of NC_086320.1, forward strand.
GCCACACATATTACACCACAAACACAAATGAAATTGACCTATTTACACAATACCACACCACACTCTACACACACGCAATCCCACATGCAGGCTCCAAACACATGCACCATACACTTTCCTAGCCCTTTTGTCCTCTGGTATCCCACTTGTGGAGACACCAGAGACAATTTAAAAGCAAACACAGCGCAAGCATGTTATTAAATTTGCTTGCGCTGCACAGAACAAATTCAGGGCCTTTTTCTAATGCCAGAGTTCTTCAGCGTGGCTCTGCGCATTGAACCAACATGCTCACTTTGAGAGGGGTGTGCTTGTCATTAGTGATGACAAAACACACCCTCTCTGGCCCCGCCCCCTTCTTAGGGGGCCGCTCTGATTGAAAAATGCCTGGGCCTAATTTTTTTCCCAGTCCGGCCCTGGAGGGGGAGGATGACTTTCACCTCTTCCCCTGTTACATTCCCGTTGTGCTGTGACATCACCCTTATACGCTGTGTAAAGCATACTATTTAATTTGATCAGCATGGCCACTTGAGTTTTTATAGTTTTCACGCTGCTTGTAGTTTATATATGGTTCACAAAAATCAAACAAACGATAAAGTAAACATGTAAGGATTCAGAATATTCTTTCAAACCCTTACACATTGTGTGTACGTATTTTTTGTCTTAAGTTTGTGGCTTTAAAGAGGTTTACGTTGTTTCTATGATGTGCATAACATGTTCTTGTAAATGTTTGTTAAATTTTTCCTGGAATTGTAATTTTTGAATCTGAATAAAGATAGTCAAATCCCTGATACACACTGACACAGAGCAGAATAGAGACTGTTCCCCCTACATAGGGTCACTTGGCAGATATGGATTGACACCTATCCTAATGATCCCTGATACACACTGACACAGAGCAGAATAGAGACTGTTCCCCCTACATAGGGTCACTTGGCAGATATGGATTGACACCTGTCCTCAAAACCCCTGATACACACTGACACAGAGCAGAATAGGGACTGTTCCCCCTACATAGGGTCACTTGGCAGATATGGATTGACACCTATCCTAATGATCCCTGATACACACTGACACAGAGCAGAATAGGGACTGTTCCTCCTACATAGGGTCACTTGGCAGATATGGATTGACACCTGTCCTCAAAACCGCTGATACACACTGACACAGAGCAGAATAGGGACTGTTCCCCCTACATAGGGTCACTTGGCAGATATGGATTGACACCTGTCCTCAAAACCCCTGATACACACTGACACAGAGCAGAATAGAGACTGTTCCCTGTCCACAGAGACCATGATACACACTGACACAGAGCAGAATAGAGACTGTCCCCCCTACATAGGGTCACTTGGCAGGTATGGATTGACACCTGTCCTCAAAACCCCTGATACACACTGACACAGAGCAGAATAGAGAATGTTCCCTGTCCACAGAGACCATGATACACACTGACACAGAGCAGAATAGAGACTGTTCACCGTCCACAGAGACCATGATACACACTGACACAGAGCAGAATAGGGACTGTTCCCCCTACATAGGGTCACTTGGAAGGATTGGTTGTACACCTGTCCTCAAAGCCCCTGATACACACTGACACAGAGCAGAATAGAGACTGTTCCCTGTCCACAGAGTCCATGATACACACTGACACAGAGCAGAATAGAGACTGTTCCCCCTACATAGGGTCACTTGGCAGATATGGATTGACACCTATCCTAATGATCCCTGATACACACTGACACAGAGCAGAATAGAGACTGTTCCCCCTACATAGGGTCACTTGGCAGATATGGATTGACACCTGTCCTCAAAACCCCTGATACACACTGACACAGAGCAGAATAGGGACTGTTCCCCCTACATAGGGTCACTTGGCAGATATGGATTGACACCTATCCTAATGATCCCTGATACACACTGACACAGAGCAGAATAGGGACTGTTCCTCCTACATAGGGTCACTTGGCAGATATGGATTGACACCTGTCCTCAAAACCCCTGATACACACTGACACAGAGCAGAATAGGGACTGTTCCCCCTACATAGGGTCACTTGGCAGATATGGATTGACACCTGTCCTCAAAACCCCTGATACACACTGACACAGAGCAGAATAGAGACTGTTCCCTGTCCACAGAGACCATGATACACACTGACACAGAGCAGAATAGAGACTGTCCCCCCTACATAGGGTCACTTGGCAGGTATGGATTGACACCTGTCCTCAAAACCCCTGATACACACTGACACAGAGCAGAATAGAGAATGTTCCCTGTCCACAGAGACCATGATACACACTGACAAAGAGCAGAATAGAGACTGTTCACCGTCCACAGAGACCATGATACACACTGACACAGAGCAGAATAGGGACTGTTCCCCCTACATAGGGTCACTTGGAAGGATTGGTTGTACACCTGTCCTCAAAGCCCCTGATACACACTGACACAGAGCAGAATAGAGACTGTTCCCTGTCCACAGAGTCCATGATACACACTGACACAGAGCAGAATAGAGACTGTTCCCCGTCCACAGAGACCATGATACACACTGACACAGAGCAGAATAGGGACTGTTTCCCCTACATAGGGTCACTTGGAAGGATTGGTTGTACACCTGTCCTCAAAGCCCCTGATACACACTGACACAGAGCAGAATAGAGACTGTTCCCTGTCCACAGAGTCCATGATACACACTGACACAGAGCAGAATAGAGACTGTTCCCCGTCCGCAGAGACCATGATACACACTGACACAGAGCAGAATAGAGACTGTTCCCCGTCCACAGAGACCATGATACACACTGACACAGAGCAGAATAGGGACTGTTCCCCCTACATAGGGTCACTTGGCAGGTATGGATTGACACCTGTCCTCAAAGCCCCTGATACACACTGACACAGAGCAGAATAGAGACTGTTCCCTGTCCACAGAGTCCATGATACACACTGACACAGAGCAGAATAGAGACTGTTCCCCGTCTACAGAGACCATGATACACACTGACACAGAGCAGAATGGAGACTGTTCCCTGTCCACAGAGTCCATGATACACACTGACACAGAGCAGAATAGAGACTGTTCCCCGTCCACAGAGACCATGATACACACTGACACAGAGCAGAATAGAGACTGTTCCCCGTCCACAGAGACCATGATACACACTGACACAGAGCAGAATAGAGACTGTTCCCCCTACATAGGGTCACTTGGCAGGTATGGATTGACACCTGTCCTCAAAGCCCATGATACACACTGGGGGGAGCTACTGTCCTCCCCAACCCCTGCGCGGTGGGTGGGGGCCATAAATCACAATGGGGGGGACCTACTGTCCTCCCCCCCTCGGCCCCCACCCCTGCGCGGTGGGTGGGGGCCATAAATCACAATGGGGGGGCCTACTTTCCTCCCCCCCGGCCCCCATCCCTGCGCGGTGGGTGGGGGGCATAAATCACAATGGGACGGACCTACTGATAGGAGTGGAGTATTGTTCATATCAGTTTAATACCTTCCGCGTCTCCTATCAGTGGACCTGTAAATGGCAGAGATTTTTAATTGTTGAATCACCTCCCCTTTTTAGGCCAAGGTGGGAAGATGCTTAGACCACTGGGATGCCTGTTGTGTTTGGTCTTGCTCCTCCTCCTCCTCCTCAAAGCTACAATCCTCCTCTGACTCCTCTTCCTCACAATCCTCTTCCAGCGTTGCCGCAGGTCCAGCAAGCGATGCTGATAAGGCTGTTTCTGGTGGTGATGGTGACCACAACTCTTCCTCTTCACGCTCATCTACAGCCTGATCCAGCACTCTTCGCAGGGCACGCTCCAGGAAGAAAACAAATGGTATGATGTTGCTGATGGTGCCTTCGTTGCGACTGACTAGGTTTGTCACCTCCTCAAAAGGACGCATGAGCCTACAGGCATTGCGCATGAGCGTCCAGTAACGTGGCAAAAAAATTCCCAGCTCCCCAGAGGCTGTCCTAGCACCCCGGTCATACAAATATTCATTAACAGCTTTTTCTTGTTGGAGCAGGCGGTCGAACATTAGGAGTGTTGAATTCCAACGTGTAGGGCTGTCGCAAATCAAGCGCCTCACTGGCATGTTGTTTCGCCGCTGGATATCGGCAAAGTGAGCCATGGCTGTGTAGGAACGCCTGAAATGGCCACACACCTTCCTGGCCTGCTTCAGGACGTCCTGTAAGCCTGTGTACTAATGCACAAAGCGTTGTACGATCAGATTACACACATGTGCCATGCACGGCACATGTGTCAACTTGCCCAACTTCAATGCCGCTATCAAATTTTTTCCGTTGTCACACACCACTTTGCCGATATCCAGTTGCTGCGGAGTCAGCCACTTTTCCACCTGTGCGTTCAGGGCGGACAGTAGTGCTTGTCCGGTGTGACTCTCTGCTTTCAAGCAAGTCAAACCCAAGACGGCGTGACACTGCCGTATCCGGGATGTGGAATAGTACCTGGGGAGCTGGGGGGGTGCCGTTGATGTGGAGCAAGACGCAGCAGCACAAGAGGACTCAGCCGAGGAGGTTATGGAAGAGGATGGAGTAGGAGGAGTAGAGGAGGTGGCAGCAGGACTGCCTGCAATTCGTGGCGGTGTCACCAACTCCTCTGCAATGCCACGCATTCCTTGCTTGTCAGCCGTCAGCAGGTTTACCCAATGCGCAGTGTAGGTGATATACCTGCCCTGACCATGCTTTGCAGACCAGGTATGAGTGGTCAGATGGACCCTTGCCCCAACACTGTGTGCCAGACATGCCATGACTTCCTTTTGCACAATCGAGTACAAGTTGGGGATTGCCTTTTGTGAAAAGAAATTCCGGCCGGGTACCTTCCACTGCGGTGTCCCAATAGCTACAAATTTTTTGAACGCCTCAGACTCAACCAGATTGTATGGTAAAAGCTGGCGGGCTAATAGTTCGGACAAGCCAGCTGTCAGACGCTGGGCAAGGGGGTGACTTGGTGACATTGGCTTCTTACGCTCAAACATGTCCTTGACAGACACATGACTGTGGGCAGATGAGCGGGAACTGCTCAAGGCGGGAGACGGACTGGCGGATGGTTGAGAGGGGGCAAGAAGGACAGCAGTGGTTGACGTGGCTGAAGATGCTAGACCAGGAGGAGGATGGCGACTTAGAGTAGGCGTGCTGTTTGTACTCATGTGTTGATCCCATAGGCGTTTGTGATGTGAGATCATGTGCCTACGCAAAGCAGTTGTACCTAGGTGGGTGTTGGACCTCCCACGACTCAGTTTCCTTTGGCACAGGTTGCAAATGGCATCGCTGTTGTCCGAGGCAGACACACAAAAAAAAGCCACACTGCTGAGCTCTGCAATGACGGCATTCTGGTGGTGGACACAGCATGCGTTGATTGGCGTGCTGTCGGGCTGACCCCGGGTGCCAATGCATGCTGTCTGACTGTGCCACTAGCTCCTTGCGACGACCCCCCTCCTGCTTCCAACTCGTCTCCTCCTCCTCTCTGTCTCCCCATCTGAACTTTCGTCCTGTTCTTCTTCTTGCCGAGCGGGCATCCACGTGACATCCATGGACGCATCGTCATCATCAACCGCTTCGCTTGTATCTGACAACTCAGAAAAGGAAGCAGCAGCGGGTACAACATCATCATCATCACACCGTACCTCCATGTGTTTAATACTGCCTGCCTGAGACATATCCCTGTTATCTACATCCTCTAGCAATAATGGTTGCGCATCACTCATTTCTTCAAACGGGTGTGTGAATAACTCCTCTGACATACCAAGTAAAGCGGCTGTGGTGCTAGTTTTGGTGGTGGCGGCATGCGGGTGAGTGGTATCTTGAGAGGTGCCTGAAGCTAAGCTGGAGGAGGATGGTGCGTCAAGGTTCCGAGCGGAGGCTGTACAAGATTGGGTGTCCTGTGTTAGCCAGTCAACTATGTCCTCAGAACTTTTCAAGTTCAGGGTACGTGGCTTCTGAAAACTGGGCATTATTCTAGGGCAAAAGGGAATCACAGCACCACGACCACGACGGCCCCTGCGGGGTCATTTTTTTGGGGATTAGTGGTACTATGCGTGCAAGCTACTGTGAGACCAGATATGATTGGCAATGTGAACTGTAACAGTTCTGCAGAGCACACACTGTAGGCCTGACACACCCGCTTGAAGACAAGTAACTGCTATTCAATCTATAACAGTGAAAAAAAAATTTTGGTTTTAAAAGCACGCTATAGAGACACCAGATATGATTGGCAATGTGCACTGGAACAGTTCTGGAGAGCACACGCTGAAGGAAGGACTGACAGAGCCGCTTGAAGGACACTGACTGGCTGCTATTAGCTTACACTAGAAACCTTTTTTCTTTGTAAAAGCACGCTATAGAGACACCAGATATGATTGGCAATGTGCACTTGAACAGTTCTGCAGAGCACACACTGTAGGCCTGACACACCCGCTTGAAGACAAGTAACTGCTATTCAATCTATAACAATGAAAAAAAAATTTTGGTTTTAAAAGCACGCTATAGAGACACCAGATATGATTGGCAATGTGCACTGGAACAGTTCTGGAGAGCACACGCTGAAGGAAGGACTGACAGAGCCGCTTGAAGGACACTGACTGGCTGCTATTAGCTTACACTAGAAACCTTTTTTCTTTGTAAATGCACGCTATAGAGACACCAGATATGATTGGCAACTGTCAAAGCACGCTGGCACAGGTCTGCAGAGCACACGCTGAAGGAAGGACTGACAGAGCCGCTTGAAGGACACTGACTGGCTGCTATTAGCTTACACTAGAAACCTTTTTTCTTTGTAAAAGCACGCTATAGAGACACAAGATATGATTGGCAATGTGCACTTGAACAGTTCTGCAGAGCACACACTGTAGGCCTGACACACCCGCTTGAAGACAAGTAACTGCTATTCAATCTATAACAGTGAAAAAAAATTTGGGTTTTAAAAGCACGCTATAGAGACACCAGATATGATTGGCAATGTGCACTGGAACAGTTCTGGAGAGCACACGCTGAAGGAAGGACTGACAGAGCCGCTTGAAGGACACTGACTGGCTGCTATTAGCTTACACTAGAAACCTTTTTTCTTTGTAAAAGCACGCTATAGGGACACCAGATATGATTGGCAATGTGCACTGGAACAGTTCTGGAGAGCACACGCTGAAGGAAGGACTGACAGAGCCGCTTGAAGGACACTGACTGGCTGCTATTAGCTTACACTAGAAACCTTTTTTCTTTGTAAAAGCACGCTATAGAGACACCAGATATGATTGGCAACTGTAATAGCACGCTGGCACAGGTCTGCAGAGCACACGCTGAAGGAAGGACTGACAGAGCCGCTTGAAGGACACTGACTGGCTGCTATTAGCTTACACTAGAAACCTTTTTTCTTTGTAAAAGCACGCTATAGAGACACCAGATATGATTGGCAATGTGCACTTGAACAGTTCGGCAGAGCACACACTGTAGGCCTGACACACCCGCTTGAAGACAAGTAACTGCTATTCAATCTATAACAGTGAAAAAAAAATTTTGGTTTTAAAAGCACGCTATAGAGACACCAGATATGATTGGCAATGTGCACTGGAACAGTTCTGGAGAGCACACGCTGAAGGAAGGACTGACAGAGCCGCTTGAAGGACACTGACTGGCTGCTATTAGCTTACACTAGAAACCTTTTTTCTTTGTAAAAGCACGCTATAGAGACACCAGATATGATTGGCAACTGTCAAAGCACGCTGGCACAGGTCTGCAGAGCACACGCTGAAGGAAGGACTGACAGAGCCGCTTGAAGGACACTGACTGGCTGCTATTAGCTTACACTAGAAACCTTTTTTCTTTGTAAAAGCACGCTAAAGAGACACCAGATATGATTGGCAACTGTCAAAGTACGCTGGCAGGGTTGTGCAGGGCACACGCTGAAGGAAGGCCTGACAGAGCCGCTTGAAGGACACTGACTGGCTGCTATTAGCTTACACTAGAAACCTTTTTTCTTTGTAAATGCACGCTATAGAAACACCAGATATGATTGGCAATGTGCACTGGAACAGTTCTGGAGAGCACACGCTGAATGAAGGACTGACAGAGCCGCTTGAAGGACACTGACTGGCTGCTATTAGCTTACACTAGAAACCTTTTTTCTTTGTAAAAGCACGCTATAGAGACACCAGATATGATTGGCAATGTGCACTTGGACAGTTCTGCAGAGCACACACTGTAGGCCTGACACACCCGCTTGAAGACAAGTAACTGCTATTCAATCTATAACAGTGAAAAAAAAATTTTGGTTTTAAAAGCACGCTATAGAGACACCAGATATGATTGGCAATGTGCACTGGAACAGTTCTGGAGAGCACACGCTGAAGGAAGGACTGACAGAGCCGCTTGAAGGACACTGACTGGCTGCTATTAGCTTACACTAGAAACCTTTTTTCTTTGTAAAAGCACGCTATAGGGACACCAGATATGATTGGCAATGTGCACTGGAACAGTTCTGGAGAGCACACGCTGAAGGAAGGACTGACAGAGCCGCTTGAAGGACACTGACTGGCTGCTATTAGCTTACACTAGAAACCTTTTTTCTTTGTAAAAGCACGCTAAAGAGACACCAAATATGATTGGCAACTGTCAAAGCACGCTGGCACAGGTCTGCTGCAGAGCACACGCTGAAGTAGGCCTGACACCCAGACGCTTGCAGACAACTAACTGCTCTTCTATTACAGTGGAAACAAAATTTTGGTTGTAAAAGCACGCTATAGAGACATCAGATATGAGTGGCAACTGTCAAAGTACGCTGGCAGGGTTGTGCAGGGCACACGCTGAAGGAAGGCCTGACAGAGCCGCTTGAAGGACACTGACTGGCTGCTATTAGCTTACACTAGAAACCTTTTTTCTTTGTAAAAGCACGCTATAGAAACACCAGATATGATTGGCAATGTGCACTGGAACAGTTCTGGAGAGCACACGCTGAAGGAAGGACTGACAGAGTCGCTTGAAGGACACTGACTGGCTGCTATTAGCTTACACTAGAAACCTTTTTTCTTTGTAAAAGCACGCTATAGAGACACCAGATATGATTGGCAATGTGCACTTGAACAGTTCTGCAGAGCACACACTGTAGGCCTGACACACCCGCTTGAAGACAAGTAACTGCTATTCAATCTATAACAGTGAAAAAAAAAATGGGGTTTTAAAAGCACGCTATAGAGACACCAGATATGATTGGCAATGTGCACTGGAACAGTTCTGGAGAGCACACGCTGAAGGAAGGACTGACAGAGCCGCTTGAAGGACACTGACTGGCTGCTATTAGCTTACACTAGAAACCTTTTTTCTTTGTAAATGCACGCTATAGAGACACCAGATATGATTGGCAACTGTCAAAGCACGCTGGCACAGGTCTGCAGAGCACACGCTGAAGGAAGGACTGACAGAGCCGCTTGAAGGACACTGACTGGCTGCTATTAGCTTACACTAGAAACCTTTTTTCTTTGTAAAAGCACGCTATAGAGACACCAGATATGATTGGCAATGTGCACTTGAACAGTTCTGGAGAGCACACGCTGAAGGAAGGACTGACAGAGCCGCTTGAAGGACACTGACTGGCTGCTATTAGCTTACACTAGAAACCTTTTTTCTTTGTAAATGCACGCTATAGAGACACCAGATATGATTGGCAACTGTCAAAGCACGCTGGCACAGGTCTGCAGAGCACACGCTGAAGGAAGGACTGACAGAGCCGCTTGAAGGACACTGACTGGCTGCTATTAGCTTACACTAGAAACCTTTTTTCTTTGTAAAAGCACGCTATAGAGACACAAGATATGATTGGCAATGTGCACTTGAACAGTTCTGCAGAGCACACACTGTAGGCCTGACACACCCGCTTGAAGACAAGTAACTGCTATTCAATCTATAACAGTGAAAAAAAATTTGGGTTTTAAAAGCACGCTATAGAGACACCAGATATGATTGGCAATGTGCACTGGAACAGTTCTGGAGAGCACACGCTGAAGGAAGGACTGACAGAGCCGCTTGAAGGACACTGACTGGCTGCTATTAGCTTACACTAGAAACCTTTTTTCTTTGTAAAAGCACGCTATAGGGACACCAGATATGATTGGCAATGTGCACTGGAACAGTTCTGGAGAGCACACGCTGAAGGAAGGACTGACAGAGCCGCTTGAAGGACACTGACTGGCTGCTATTAGCTTACACTAGAAACCTTTTTTCTTTGTAAAAGCACGCTATAGAGACACCAGATATGATTGGCAACTGTAAAAGCACGCTGGCACAGGTCTGCAGAGCACACGCTGAAGGAAGGACTGACAGAGCCGCTTGAAGGACACTGACTGGCTGCTATTAGCTTACACTAGAAACCTTTTTTCTTTGTAAAAGCACGCTATAGAGACACCAGATATGATTGGCAATGTGCACTTGAACAGTTCGGCAGAGCACACACTGTAGGCCTGACACACCCGCTTGAAGACAAGTAACTGCTATTCAATCTATAACAGTGAAAAAAAATTTTGGTTTTAAAAGCACGCTATAGAGACACCAGATATGATTGGCAATGTGCACTGGAACAGTTCTGGAGAGCACACGCTGAAGGAAGGACTGACAGAGCCGCTTGAAGGACACTGACTGGCTGCTATTAGCTTACACTAGAAACCTTTTTTCTTTGTAAAAGCACGCTATAGAGACACCAGATATGATTGGCAACTGTCAAAGCACGCTGGCACAGGTCTGCAGAGCACACGCTGAAGGAAGGACTGACAGAGCCGCTTGAAGGACACTGACTGGCTGCTATTAGCTTACACTAGAAACCTTTTTTCTTTGTAAAAGCACGCTAAAGAGACACCAGATATGATTGGCAACTGTCAAAGTACGCTGGCAGGGTTGTGCAGGGCACACGCTGAAGGAAGGCCTGACAGAGCCGCTTGAAGGACACTGACTGGCTGCTATTAGCTTACACTAGAAACCTTTTTTCTTTGTAAATGCACGCTATAGAAACACCAGATATGATTGGCAATGTGCACTGGAACAGTTCTGGAGAGCACACGCTGAATGAAGGACTGACAGAGCCGCTTGAAGGACACTGACTGGCTGCTATTAGCTTACACTAGAAACCTTTTTTCTTTGTAAAAGCACGCTATAGAGACACCAGATATGATTGGCAATGTGCACTTGGACAGTTCTGCAGAGCACACACTGTAGGCCTGACACACCCGCTTGAAGACAAGTAACTGCTATTCAATCTATAACAGTGAAAAAAAAATTTTGGTTTTAAAAGCACGCTATAGAGACACCAGATATGATTGGCAATGTGCACTGGAACAGTTCTGGAGAGCACACGCTGAAGGAAGGACTGACAGAGCCGCTTGAAGGACACTGACTGGCTGCTATTAGCTTACACTAGAAACCTTTTTTCTTTGTAAAAGCACGCTATAGGGACACCAGATATGATTGGCAATGTGCACTGGAACAGTTCTGGAGAGCACACGCTGAAGGAAGGACTGACAGAGCCGCTTGAAGGACACTGACTGGCTGCTATTAGCTTACACTAGAAACCTTTTTTCTTTGTAAAAGCACGCTAAAGAGACACCAAATATGATTGGCAACTGTCAAAGCACGCTGGCACAGGTCTGCTGCAGAGCACACGCTGAAGTAGGCCTGACACCCAGACGCTTGCAGACAACTAACTGCTCTTCTATTACAGTGGAAACAAAATTTTGGTTGTAAAAGCACGCTATAGAGACATCAGATATGAGTGGCAACTGTCAAAGTACGCTGGCAGGGTTGTGCAGGGCACACGCTGAAGGAAGGCCTGACAGAGCCGCTTGAAGGACACTGACTGGCTGCTATTAGCTTACACTAGAAACCTTTTTTCTTTGTAAAAGCACGCTATAGAAACACCAGATATGATTGGCAATGTGCACTGGAACAGTTCTGGAGAGCACACGCTGAAGGAAGGACTGACAGAGTCGCTTGAAGGACACTGACTGGCTGCTATTAGCTTACACTAGAAACCTTTTTTCTTTGTAAAAGCACGTTATAGAGACACCAGATATGATTGGCAATGTGCACTTGAACAGTTCTGCAGAGCACACACTGTAGGCCTGACACACCCGCTTGAAGACAAGTAACTGCTATTCAATCTATAACAGTGAAAAAAAAAATGGGGTTTTAAAAGCACGCTATAGAGACACCAGATATGATTGGCAATGTGCACTGGAACAGTTCTGGAGAGCACACGCTGAAGGAAGGACTGACAGAGCCGCTTGAAGGACACTGACTGGCTGCTATTAGCTTACACTAGAAACCTTTTTTCTTTGTAAATGCACGCTATAGAGACACCAGATATGATTGGCAACTGTCAAAGCACGCTGGCACAGGTCTGCAGAGCACACGCTGAAGGAAGGACTGACAGAGCCGCTTGAAGGACACTGACTGGCTGCTATTAGCTTACACTAGAAACCTTTTTTCTTTGTAAAAGCACGCTATAGAGACACCAGATATGATTGGCAATGTGCACTTGAACAGTTCTGCAGAGCACACACTGTAGGCCTGACACACCCGCTTGAAGACAAGTAACTGCTATTCAATCTATAACAGTGAAAAAAAAAATTTGGTTTTAAAAGCACGCTATAGAGACACCAGATATGATTGGCAATGTGCACTGGAACAGTTCTGGAGAGCACACGCTGAAGGAAGGACTGACAGAGCCGCTTGAAGGACACCCTACTGGCTGCTATTAGCTTACACTAGAAACCTTTTTTCTTTGTAAAAGCACGCTATAGAGACACCAGATATGATTGGCAACTGTCAAAGCACGCTGGCACAGGTCTGCAGAGCACACGCTGAAGGAAGGACTGACAGAGCCGCTTGAAGGACACTGACTGGCTGCTATTAGCTTACACTAGAAACCTTTTTTCTTTGTAAAAGCACGCTATAGAGACACCAGATATGATTGGCAATGTGCACTTGAACAGTTCTGCAGAGCACAGACTGTAGGCCTGACACACCCGCTTGAAGACAAGTAACTGCTATTCAATCTATAACAGTGAAAAAAAAATTTTGGTTTTAAAAGCACGCTATAGAGACACCAGATATGATTGGCAATGTGCACTGGAACAGTTCTGGAGAGCACACGCTGAAGGAAGGACTGACAGAGCCGCTTGAAGGGCACTGACTGGCTGCTATTAGCTTACACTAGAAACCTTTTTTCTTTGTAAATGCATGCTATAGAGACACCAGATATGATTGGCAACTGTCAAAGCACGCTGGCACAGGTCTGCAGAGCACACGCTGAAGGAAGGACTGACAGAGCCGCTTGAAGGACACTGACTGGCTGCTATTAGCATACACTAGAAACCTTTTTACTTTGTAAAAGCACGCTATAGAGACACCAGATATGATTGGCAACTGTCAAAGCACGCTGGCACAGGTCTGCAGAGCACACGCTGAAGGAAGGCCTGACAGAGCCGCTTGAAGGACACTGACTGGCTGCTATTAGCTTACACTGGAAACTTTTTTTCTTTTTAAAAGCACGCTATAGAGACACCAGATATGAGTGGCAACTGTCAAAGTACGCTGGCAGGGTTGTGCAGGGCACACGCTGAAGGAAGGCCTGACAGAGCCGCTTGAAGGACACTGACTGGCTGCTATTAGCTTACACTGGAAACCTTTTTTCTTTGTAAAAGCACGCTAAAGAGACACCAGATATGATTGGCAACTGTCAAAGCACGCTGGCACAGGTCTGCAGAGCACACGCTGAAGTAGGCCTGACACCCAGACGCTTGCAGACAACTAACTGCTCTTCTATTACAGTGAAAAAAAATTATTTCTTTTAAATGTAAAGCTTAACCTATTTTTAAAACAGATATGAGTGGTGGCACTGACTGTGCAAATGGGCAAGGCATCCAACCTGACACAGAAGCTGGCAGGCAGGCAACTGCTCTTCTATTACAGTGAAAAAAAATTATTTCTTTTAAATGTAAAGCTTAACCTATTGTTAAAACAGATATGAGTGGTGACACTGACTGTGCAAATGGGCAAGGCATCCAACCTGACACAGAAGCTGGCAGGCAGGCAACTGCTCTTCTATTACAGTGAAAAAAAATGTTTTTCTTTTAAATGTAAAGCTTAACCTATTGTTAAACAGATATGAGTGGTGGCACTGACTGTGCAAATGGGCAAGGCATCCAACCTGACACAGAAGCTTGCAGGCAGGCAACTGCTCTTCTATTACAGTGAAAAAAAAATATTTCTTTTAAATGTAAAGCTTAACCTATTGTGAAAACAGATATGAGTGGTGGCACTGGGCAAGTAGGCACAGTATCCAATGTGAACCTCACACAGAAGCTGGCCTGCAATTAGATTACACAGGAAAAAAAAAAAAGCAGCCTGATGTTCTAACCCTAAAAAGGGCTTTTTGGGGTGCTGTCCTTACAGCAGAGATGAGATTAGTCCTTCAGTATTGTAGTGGACACTGAATACCCTAGCCTAGCTATCAATTTCCCTATCTAATCAGCAGCAGCTAAACTTTCCCTCCTCTCACTAAGCATGCAGCTTCAGAATGAATCGAAAATGGATGCTGGGAGGGAGGTTGGAGGGTGTGGAAGGGAGGGAGTGCTGCTGATTGGCTGGAATGTGTCTGCTGACCGAGAGGCACAGGGTCAAAGTTTGCCCAATGATGACGAATAGGGGGCGGATCGAACTGCGCATGTGTCCGCCCGCCGCGGCGAACGCGAACACGCTAAGTTCGCCGGGAACTGTTCGCCGGCGGACAGTTCGGTACATCACTAATGAGAGGCGTAAAAAGCATTAAACCTAGTAGCTAAGTTTACTTAGCTAAAGTTAGCTAGAGCCAGGGTTTCCAGGTGATTCCTGCCAAGCATCCAGTCATCATCCTGAAGATACTGGCTTCCAGATCCTCACAGATTTAACACTTTAGTCACCAGAAAAACTACAGCTTAATGAAGTTATTCTGGTGAGTATAGTCAGTCCCTGTAGGCTTTTTGAGCAAACACTGCCTTTTTGGGGAAAAGGCAGTGTTTTCATTACAGTCAAAGGAACACCTCTAGTGGCCACTCCTCAGACGACCACTAGAGATGTTTCCTGGGGCATAACTGCACAGTGTGCAGCACTGATGTTCAAAGTCTCCAGGTTCTGCATGGAGACACTGAACTATTCCCCTTTGAGAAGATGCTGATTGGCCAGGGCGGCCGGGAATAATGGGGGCTAGCATGATTTTTAACACTATAGGGCCAGAAATAAATATTTGTGTTCCTGACCCTGTAGAGTTCATTTAAGATGTTCTTTTCTGGTTAGAACTTAATGGGAAATATTGTTGTATGTTATATAGTTGCCTTATTCAGGTTCTAAGTGGCGAGAAAGATAAGTATTTTCCCACATAGCCCGAGGAAAGGTATATGTTCTTGGTTGCCTTTTAGTATATGGAAACTATACCAAAGCTCCTAATGGCCATAGATTTTACTCTTGAAAAACAATGGAGGGAGGGCCAATACAAACAGAAGCAGGATTATTCACTTTTTTGGGTTACTCTCTTATCTTTTCTAAAGTGAGATTTGTTTGGAGTTCAAAGTGTATTTCAATTTAAGACTAAAATAGCTGAACCTGAAACATCAAACTATGCTACCAGTTCACTTTGAAATTTGAGTTAACTTTGAATTCTTGGCAATGCTCATTTTAGTGAATAAACCTGACAATGATTCATATTTTTAAAGAGCTGTGTGATACCCATCAGTTAGTGTGAAATCTGGCATGCCTTATATTCTGACTCCAGGGTTTTGATCAGTTATTCTTACAATTAAAAAAAGAAAAAATCCCCCCCGGCAGCGGAGCCCATACATCTTTATAACGAACACACAACCCCTTCTTCCCTCATCTTAGTCTCTCCTTCCCCCCCCCCCACTTTGAAACCGTGTATGTGCCTCCACTTGTGATAAGAATGCCTCCTACCACGGGAACCAGGCCCAAAACGACACAGGGACAGAGATGTTCAAGTCCACAAGCCCAAATAGCTCATGGCACATAGTAACAGTGGCCCAACAGCACTACCACACAGATACCCCCTAGCCAAGGAACTAGGCCTGTCCTCTTCCCACAAAGCCAGACTGGGAGAGAAACGCTTTTCACATGTCCTGTAACATGTACTTGATTGTTATCAAAAAAGAAGTGACAGACCATGAACATATCTGTTTCTGCTACACACGAACCGACCTCAACACACTAATGTTGGCTTCTGCGTAAGCCCCGAAATTGTAAAAACTACCACTAACCATCTCATGCAAACGTTGTTTTTTGCGCAAACCGAAACAATGTATAAATTAGGTATTTTGGTATCTGTCACAACCTAAATAAAGAATTTAAAAAAAAAAAAGGAAAAATTACTACAGCTGATCTCTAGAAGCCAGCGCACAATTAGTGAAAAACCCATGGTGGTGTAAAATGGGTTAACACTCTGATGGCTAGACAGCACTAGCCATGGGAGTTTGCACCCATACCACTTCAATGAGCTGAAGTGGTCTGTGTGTCTACAGTGTCCCTTTAAAGGCACCCTTCACTAATTTATTTTAATGGGGTGTGGCTGAGGGATTGGAGGAGACTGTATATTTACTTAGAGCCCCCAACCATGGCAAGAGGGAAATCATGTCCCCAATATATAATTAATAAAGCCTCCACCTGCATTTAATATATTGAGGTTGGAATGGATTAGGTCATCCCCAGGGACGTATTTGCCATGAGGCAAACAAGGCATTTGCTTTAGGCAGCAATTTCCAGGGGACGGCAAAAAACGCCGCCCCCAAATGCACAGGCAAATACCTTGTTTGCCTCGATTTCTGGGAGCCCAAGAGCTGGCCATCTTTGGGCTCCCCGGGCGGGTGGCCGGCGAGGGAGCACTTTCCCCTGAGCTCTCTGCTCAGCTCCCTCACGCGACCAGCAGTAATGCCGGGAGCCGGAATATGACGTCATATTCCAGCTCCCAGCATCACTCTGCAGCTCGCGAGGTAGCTGAGCAGAGAGCTCAGGGGAAAGTGCTCCCTTGCTGCCCGGCCGCAGCCCGGCCGCCCGCCCACCTGCCTGTCTGTCTGTCTGTCCGGCCTCCTCCCTGCCCAGCAGTGCCACTGAACCAGAGGCAGGGGAGGGCTGGCAGCCTTAGGCCTGGGGGGCAAAACCAGTCAAGTGGCCCATTGCACCACCAAATCAGTTCACCATCCATGCCCATCTTTTCCTGGTTTTATAACGGATATTGATGTTATGCTAATCAGTAGCTCTTTGCCATACCCGCTCCTTCACGGCTCTGACTTTCAATGTTGTCAGAGCACAGGCTGAGAATCTCTGAGCCTGTGCTCTGACTCACTAACTGAGCGCCGGAACCAGGAGGGAGAGGATATGATCTGACTGCACCTACTGCTGGTGCGCACCAGTGGACCACCAGCGAATCGTTTAAATTAAATATGCTGGTGTACCCAACTTGTGAGCTGTGTTGGCCGCCGGGTGCCTCTGTTGTCATGGCACCCTGCGTGACCGCACAGCTTGCCCACCCCAACGGCTGGCCCTGCTGACACACACTGACGTTACTACTTAGACATCCCTCAATATTAATACAGACATCAGAGTAAACACCAATAAACTGTGGAAACAGAGCTGATCCCCCAAATTTATAAAGGTTTGCTTAGAGGATTTATTGTAAGATAAATCATGCCTCCTCCTCTCTCTCTCCCATGTGCTGCTCTGTAGGCTGGGAGGAAGTGAAGAGAAATCACAGTCTCCCAGCACACCTGTGGCTGCATGGGGAACAGCTGTTTAATGTAATGCTTGCAGGACGGCCAGCTGCCGCAGAACCTCTTTGTTCCCGTCTCTGCAAAGGGCTCCAGACACTGCTTGTTGTGAGTGTGAGCCACTGTAAATTAAGGGCAGAGGGCAGAGGGCACTTGCACTGCGGTCAAGACGGGTCTGGGCAGGAGGAGAGTACAGTGCAATCAGTGCACTCCCCTCCTGTGGGTCACCAGCAGACTGGAGAACCTGCCCAGGATCAGAGCCGGTGCAAGGATTTTTGCCGCCCAAGACAAAATATAAATTTGCCGCCCCCCCATGTGACATCACAATGCCCCACCCATATGATCTGCCATATGAACTAACGCCAGTGCTGCACACAGTGTGTGTTTACATTAAAAAGCCTGCAGGGACCAGCTATAGACACCAGAACCACTTCATTAAGCTATAGTGTCCCTTTAATGTGAGGTAAATTATAGATTAGTGTCACTAATAATATACTAGATTGCCTACTTACAATTAGATGAGGATGATGATGGGCTGCAGTTTGGCTCCACTGGTCTGGTGTAGAACAGGATCTCTGGAGGCTGTTTGCAACTGTGGTCACAAAATTCAATGTTCTGGGAGAATTGGAAGCAGCTCCATTTTTTGGGGGGCCTCTTACACAGCTCAAGGTCTGGGCCCCAGGGCCTGACGGTGAGTATGCCCATAAGGCCCACTCATAAGTCCACTTATATGTTCCACCCACCCATGAGTTCGCTCACAGGGAGTGGAGTGTGGAGGGGATGTGTTATGTGTTATTGTAGAGGATCTAATATGTGTGCTTATGGTATGTAGTGTATAGGGATACCAGTTTGTGCAGGTGATGCAGTGTGTTTGTGTGTAGTGGAAGCAGTGTGTATTTGTGTATAAGGGATGTATTATGTGTTTCTGGTTGTGTGTAAGGGATGCATTGTGTGAATCTGTGTTTGTATGCATAAGGGATGCAAGGTGTGTGTCTGTATGTGTGTGCATTGAGTGTAAGAGATGCATTGTGTTTGTGTGTGTATGTAAGAAAAACAGTGTGTGTGTGTTTGCATGTGTGTAAGGGTTTGCATTGTATGTTTCTGTGTATGTGTGCAAATGATGCATTGTCATTGTGTGTGTGTGTAATGGATGCATTGTGTGTTTCTCTGTGTGTAAGGGAAGCATGTTGTGTTTCTGTGTATGTATAGGGATGCATTGTGTGTTTCTCTGTATGTATAGGGATGCATTGTGTGTGTGTGTGTGCACGTAGTGTGAAAGAGCTCCCTGTCTTGCCCCCTGTCCTATAGAGCTGTCCCTTCTGTCCCTTAGAGCTCTCCCCTGCCCCTTAGTGGTCTCTCCTCTCCCCCACCCTCCCCTTGCGGTCTCTTCTAACACTTACCCACCCTCCCTGTGCTCTTCTCATCCCCCCCTCCACCCTCCCTGTGTTCTTCTCACTCCTCCCTCTGTGTGTTCTCCCCCCTGTGTCACCCCCCTTCTTCTTCTTACCCCCATCTTCTTCTTACTCCCCCCTCTTCTTCTTACTCCCCCTTCTTCTTCTTACCCCCTCTTCTTCTTACCCCACTTCTTCTAATTACTCCCCACTCTTGTTCTTCTTACTCCCCACTCTTTTTCTTACCCCCCTTCTTCTTCTTACCCCCCTCTTTTTCTTATCTCCCCTCCTTCTTACTTCCCCCTTTTTCTTACTCCCCCCTCTTCTTACTCCCCCCTCTTCTTACTCCCCTCTTCTTCGTCTTACTCTCCACTCTTCTTCATCTTACTCCCCCCTCTTTTTCTTACTCCCCCTTCTTCTTCTTACCCCCCTCTTTTTCTTATCTCCCCTCCTTCTTACTCCCCACTCCCCTTACTCCCCTCCCCCTCTTCTTCCCCCCTCTTTTTCTTTTCTCCCCTCCTTCTTACACTCCTCCTCCCCTCTTACTCCCCCTCTTCTTACTCCCCCTCCCCTCTTCTTACTCCCTCCTCATCTTACTCCGCCCCTCCCCTTACTCCCTCCCTTCCCCCTTACTCCCCCTTCCCCCTTACCCCCCTCTTATTATCCCCCATCCCCTCTTCTTACTCTCCCCCTTGCCTTTTCTTACTCTCCCCTCCTCTTACTCTCCCCTCCTCTTACTCCCCCCTCCCCTCTTACTCCCCTCTTACTCCCCCCTCAAACTCCCCCTCCCCTCTTCTTACTACCCCCCTCCCCTCTTCTTACTCCCCCCTCTTCTTACTTCCCTCTTCCTCCCCTCTTCTTAGTCCCCCATCCCCTCTTCTTACTCCCCCCTCCCCTCTTCTTACTCCCCCCCCCTTCTTACTCCCCCCCTCTTCTTACTTCCCTCTTCCTCCCCTCTTCTTAGTCCCCCATCCCCTCTTCTTACTCCCCCCTCCCCTCTTCTTACTCCCCCCCTCTTCTTACTCCCCCCTCCTCCCCTCTTCTTAGTCTCCCCTCCCCTCTTCTTAGTCTCCCCCTCCCCTCTTCTTAGTCCTCCCCTCTTCTTAGTCCCCCCTCCCCTCTTCTTAGTCCCCCCTCCCCTCTTCTTAGTCCCCCCTCCCCTCTTTTTAGTCCCCCCCTCCCCTCTTTTTAGTCCCCCCTCCCCTCTTCTTAGTCCCCCCTCCCCTCTTCTAAGTCCCCCCCTCCCCTCTTCTTAGTCCCCCCTCCCCTCTTCTTAGTCCCCACCCCCTTCTTCTTAACCCCTCCCCTGTAGCTTGGCCGAGCTGCTTTCTGGTCCGCGGTGCCCGGCCGGAGTGATGGGAAGGTGCACGCTCAGTGTGCACTTCCTGTCAGTCCGGCCGGTTACAGGAAACAGAAACTCCGCGCGGAACAGGAGTTTCTGTTTCCTGTAACCGGCCGGACTGACAGGAAGGTGCACACTCAGTGTGCACCTTCCTATCACTCCGGCCGGGCACCGCGGACCGGAAAGCAGCTCGGCCACGCTACAGGGGAGGGGAGGGAGGGAAAAGCAGCTGCAGCCGTCTGAGCGCTCTTTGCAGAGCGCTCGGCGGCTGCAGCATTTAAAGGGCCGGCCCGCCGCGGCCGGTCCTAAAAGAATTTCGGGTGGCCTGGGGGGCAATTGCCTCCCTGCCCCCCGGCCCAGCCCGCCCCTGAATGTAGTGTGTATAGAGCATGTAGTGTGTTTGTAGTGAATGTAGTGTGTTTGTAGTGAGTGCACAGTTTGTTTAGTGAATGTAGTGTGTTTGGAGTGAGTGCAAAGTGTGTTTAGTAAATGTAGTGTGTTTGTAGTGAGTGCAACGTGTGTATAGTGAATGCAGTGTGTGTGTGTTTGTGTGTAGTGCAAAGTGTGTTTAATGAATGTAGTGTGTGTGTGTGTAGTACCGAGCGTGTTTAGTAAATGTAGTGTGTAGTGAGTGAAATGTGTGTATAGTGAATGTAGTGTGTGTGTGTGTGTGTAGTGCAAAGTGTGTTTAGTGAACGTAGTGTGTGTGTAGTGCAAAGTGTGTTTAGTGAATGTAGTGTGTGTGTAGTGCAGAGTGTGTTTAGTGAATGTAGTGTGAGTATGTGTAGTGCAGAATGTGTTTAGTGAATGTAGTGTGTGTGTGTAGTGCAAAATGTGTATAGTGAATGTAGTGTGTGTGTGTAGAGCACAATGTGTATAGTGAATGTAGTGTGTGAGTAGAGCAAAGTGTGTTTAGTGAATGTAGTGTGTGTGTGTAGTGCACAGTGTGTTTAGTAAATGTAGTGTTTGTAGTGAGTGCAGAGTGTGTTTAGTGAATGTAGTGTATGTGTAGTGCAGAGTGTGTTTAGTGAATGTAGTGTGTGTGTGTAGTGCAGAGTGTGTTTAGTGAATGTAGTATGTGTATAGTGCAGAGTGTGTTTAGTGAACGTAGTGTGTGTGTGTGTGTGTAGTGCAGAGTGTGCTTGTAAGGATTAAATGTGTGTGTAAAATAGGGGGGAGGGGAGTATTTTTTTTTGTGTGTGTATATTTCAATTTTATTCCCCCCTCCCTGGTTCTTACCGTGCCTGGGAGGGGGGAGATCGCATTCCCTGTTGGTCCAGTGGCATGGTGGAGGGAGCCAGCCGCGGTACATTGAAGAGGGGGCCCAGCAGCACACACTGTCTTCCTTTCCAGCTCCTCTCTGACTAACTCTCGCGAGACAGACCTGCGGGCTCTGCGGAGCGTTGCCATAGTAACCCGTGGCAACGCTCTGGCGACCGCAGGAAAGTTAGACAGAGAGCAGCTGGAAAGGAGGACAGAGTGTGCTGCTGGGCCCCCCTCTGCAATGTACAGGTAGCAGGGGGCCCGAAAATCGCTATATATATATATGTGCACATAATGAATGTGGGGCTCGGGCCCCCCAGGACCGCCGGGCCCATGACAACCGTTATGGTTGTCATGCCCTGATGGCGGCCCTGACTTACAATCCTAGTCCAAAAAACATGAAGGCAGATGCCTTGTCTAGACAGTTTGATACAGAATCAGTACAGGGGCAAGAAACATCCCCTATTATTCCTCCTGAGTGTATCATCGCGTTCCACTGTCCTTTCCTAATCCGCTCCTCTGCTTGGCACCATCATGGAGGCTCAGTCTCAGGCACCTTGCAATAAACCACTGGATAAATTGTTTGTTCCACTGGGTGAAAGGGAAAATGTCATCAGGGTGTTCCACAACAATGTGTCTGCTGGACATCTGGGCATTAATAAATCCATTTCTGCTATCATGAGATCTTTTTGGTGGGATTCCCTCAGGAAAGATGTTAAAGAATATTTGCAGGCCTGTTCCATATGTGCAGTTTACAAAGTACCTCATAAGCTTCCGTGTGGATTGTTACATCCACTTACCATACCTAGTTTTCTGTGGTCCCATTTGTCCATGGATTTCATCGTGGAACTTCCTAGTTCTAATGGCTATATCACCATCCTTATGGTGCTTGACCGATTTTCGAAGATGGCTCATTTTGTTCCATCAAAAAATTGCCTTTCTCTCAAGACCTGGTTCTTATTTTTACATGTGAAATTGTCCATTTGCATGGCATCCCTCACAATATTGTCTCTGACAGAGGTTCTCAGTTTGTGTCTCGGTTTTGGAGGGCTTTCAATAAACAGTTGGGCTTTGAATTGTCATTTTCTTCCTCTTGTCATGCCCAAATCAATGGCACGGCTGAGAGGGCTAACCAGTCTCTAGAATTATATTTGCGCTATTTTGTTAATAGCACTCAAGATAATTGGTTCAAACTACTACCCTGGGCCGAGTTTGCTAGAAACAATGCTAATCATGACTCTTCTGGTCATAGTCCTTTCTTTGTTAATAACAATCGTCATCCTACTGTGCTGCCGGCTGTTTTCTCTGCCACAGTTATCCCTGCTTTGGTTGACCACCTTGCTTCTATTCATGATACATGGACCAAGGTTCATTCCGCTCTCAAAACTGCGGCAGATCATCTTAAATTTCATGCTGATAAACGTCGGGGTGCCAACCCTGTTTACCAGGTGGGTGAGAGGGTGTGGTTATCATCACGCAACGTCAAACTTAAAGTTCCTAGCCTGAAGTTTGCTCCCAGATTCCTTGGTCCATTACGTGTTCTTCGTAGAATTAATCCTGTTTCATATTCTCAGGCTCTCCCAGCATGGGCATCCACGGGGGGGGGGGGGGGGGGGGAGTGGGGGGGTACAAGGGGGGGCACCTGCCCCATCCCCCTGCATTTTTCGGCTTGTTCTGCTAATTTTCGTGTGATTGAAAATACAGTGTAATACCAATGCCGGCCAGTAGGTGGCGCTGTGTATGGAGAGAGACAGGTATAGGAAGCTGCATCTTATCCCTGCTTCTCTCTGACTGAATCCGCAGGGGAGCAACACATGCAGCCAGCAGAGACAGCCTACAGATCAGGTAAGTAAGGCATGGGGGGGTGAGAGATAGCCTGTAGATCAGTGAAGTGAGGCATGGGGGGCAGAGATAGCCTACAGATCAGGGAAGTGAGGCATGGGGGGAGACAGCCTACAGATCAGGGAAGTGAGGCATGGGGGGAGACAGCCTACAGATCAGGGAAGTGAGGCATGGGGGGAGACAGCCTACAGATCAGGGAAGTGAGGCATGGGGGGAGACAGCCTATAGATCAGGTAAGTGAGGGATGAGGGGGGAGACAGCCTACAGATCAGGGAAGTGAGGCATGGGGGGAGACAGCCTATAGATCAGGTAAGTGAGGGATGAGGGGGGAGACAACCCATAGATCAGGTAAGTGAGGGATGGGGGGGAGACAGCCCATAAATCAGGTAAGTGAGGGATGGGGGAGGTAAAGTAAGAGAAGGAGCAGAAAGGAGAAGGAAGGAGCAGAAAGGAGAATGAATAGAAATGAGCAGATAGGGGCAGCAAGGACCTGGAAGGGAAAGCAAGGACCACAACAGGTAAAGTAGGAGAAGGAGCACAAAGGAACACAAATGAGCAGGAAGTGGCAGCAAGGAGCAGGACGGGTCTGCAAGGAGCACGAGGGGTCAACAAGCAGAAGGAAGGGTCTGCAAGGAGCAGGAAGGGTCAGCAAGGAGCAGGAAGGGTCAGCAAGGAGCTGTAAGGTAAAGCAGCACAACTGTAAAGTAGAAGGAGCAGGAAGGGTCGGCGAGGAGCTGAAAATAGCAGCAAGGAGCAGGAAGGGACAGAAGGAGCACAAAGGTGAAGTAGGCGAAGGAACAGAAATGAGCAGGAAGGGTCTGCAAGGAGAAGGAAGGGTCTGCAAGGGGCAGCAAGGAGAAGGAAGGGTCTGAAAGGAGAAGGAATGGTCTGCAACGAGCAGAAAGGGACAGAAGGAGCACAAAGATAAAGGAGCAGAAAGAATCAGAAGGAGCACAAAGGTAAAGTAGGAGAAGGAGCAGAAAAGGGTAGCAAGGAGCATAAAGGGACAGCAATGAGCACAAAGGTAAAGTAGGATAAGGAGCAGAAAGGGTCTGTAAGGAGCAGAAAGATCAGAGAGAGACAGGAGCAGAAGGAGGAGCACAATAAGCAGAAAGTAGTAGAAAAGTAAAGGAGCAGAAGGAGCCAAGGAGGAGAGAAGACAGTGTCAGAAGAAATAGAAGACTGTGTCAAATGAAGGAGAAGAAAAGGAGATTGGAGCAGGAAGGACAAGTGAAGTGAACCCTCCACTTTATTCTGGACACTACATCATAAGGCTTTGGTACCTGGGCCTGGGCCTAGCAGGGAATCTATCTCCCCAGGTAAAAAAATATCAGTATTAATGTGTTCACTTTTATTTACTGAGTGTCAGGAAGCACAGAGGGCCGCTGGGGAGGGGTGTCGCTGATTGGCTAGAGTGGTCAGCTGGCACTCTAAGTAAATCAGTAGCTTTATTTATTTTTTCACTTTATTTCGTTTTATCTTATTTTTAGTATGTAATTTTGTTTTGGGATAGTTTTCCACTATAGCTAGCTGGCTAAGATGACTAGGCATTGATACATTAGAAGGGAGGAGGGTATTGAGAATTTTTTAAGGGGTGCCCTCGAAGGCCAAAAGAGTAGGGAATTTTACCACCTGCAGGATACGTTTACCGCTCTGTTCCTTATCTGAAACATTGTACAACTCTCCTCCTGGCTAATATAATACAAATGTAACATTTACATCCTGTTACATTTTGGTTTCATATAACTTCGTATGGTGTGACAACCAATCTTTTTTCTATTATTTTTTTTTTAATAAATTCTTTATTTTTCCGTCTTGGCGGACGAGGTGATATAATGTTAGCTTGAAGGCTTGCGCAGAAGCCACATATTGATTCATGTACATGTACATCATTACAATAATAAAAAGGAGATGGGAAAGGCATTCTGTGACATAGCTTTACATACATTATTGTCGTTTTTATCTTCATCCGCCAAGGGATTTTTCAAATTTCTTTTACTAAACAATAGTTAACTTAAAATAATAGACAAGTTTGACTATCCAGTACGCACATTGTAATAGCCCTAATTTTTTGTCTGTGTGTCTGTTCCATATTGTAGTTTGTGTACTGCTCGTAACTCGTATAGTCCTTGTATCCTAAGTGTGTGTTCATACCGTGTGTGTTGTGCCTTTTTTACTGATTCTTACTTTTGAAGATTTTCTGAGGGGGTTCATAGGAGAGAAGGAGATGGGGTGGGGTGCAAGTTTCCGGCTCGAGGTAGCCGTTTTATAGACCTGTATGGTGGTGTTGTGGAGGTTAGTAGTTTGTGTTGGTTAGTGGTTGTTTCTCGGGTCTCTCCTGTTGGGTCTGAGTTGTTGTGCGTTCGTTGTCCTATTAAGGTCTATGTCTGGTATTTGCTTTCCTGTAAGTGCTTGGGTACCCTCTCCGGTCTTTTTTCTATTTTTATATATATATTTTTTGCTTTTTTGTCCTATGTATATATATTTTACATAGATTTGTTACACTTATTATTATTATTATTTTTTGGGATCACTGTATTAGTTTAGATCTTTATTTCTGACATAGTGTTGTTAAACAGGAAATTGGAACCCAGATTAACTGATCATAGTCCTCCTAAGGATTAACCAATCTCTTTACAATCTTCTTTTTCCTATTTCTTGGATATTAATTTTATTCATGATAAGATTTTCTAGAATATTTTAATTAATACATTAAAAGTGACGTTGTACTCATGAGACTTTGTTGAATACAAATCTGTGCATTTTATTGCAGTAAAACAGTATTATGACAAATACAGCTAAAATGTCAGGCGGAACAACAATGTCAGGCGGAACAACACATTTTTAAAAAAATCTTAATTTGTAATTTTTTTTTATTTTATTCATAATAAGTTATGATTCATATATAAATAGGTCATGGGAAATTAAAGCCCTATTTCTCCTGAACAAAATTATATATAATAAGTGTGGGTGCACTTACTATGAAAGAGGTGAATTACGGTTGAACAGACATATAGCGCAAATTGCAGGTTTTGTTTACATTTTGTTTTGATCAGAGCGTGTACTATTGACTCCATCCTAATGGGGTTAAGTGACTTTGTCCTGTCTTTTCATACTCAGCCCATTCACATAGATACAGCTCCACACAATAGGTTACAATAGTATTCAAAAGGAAAAAAACTGTTCTAGGTGAAAATTCTTGTTCTTGGGTCGAACATTGGCTTAACCCCTTAAGGACCAAACTTCTGGAATAAAAGGGAATCATGACATGTCACACATGTCATGTGTCCTTAAGGGGTTAAACATAAAGTACAAAGAGTTGTCATTAATGGTAAATATTTGAGCTGGACAAAAGTGGTAAGTGGTGTCCCCCAGGGTTGTGTTCAGAATTGCTATAGACAACAACCTAAGCAACAATGTCAATCGGCAGTTGCTAACACAAGTAAGGTATTGTCATGTATAAATAGGCGGATTAATTCTTGAGATTAGAATATAATTTTGCCTCTTTATAAATCAATGGCAAGACCACATCTAAAACATTCAGTCCACTTTTATGCATCTGTTCTAAAGAAGGATATTATGACACTAGAAAAAGTGCAGAGATGGTTTACAAAATTAAAAAATGTAATGGAGCATTTTAGCCACGAAGAACTGTAAATCTGTTTAGCTTAGAAAAACGTTGCCTCAGAGGGGATATGATAGCATTATACAAATATATTCAGGGCCAATAAAAACCATTGTCTAGAAATCTAATCATAAATAGGACTATACATAGGATGAGAGGTCACGGATTTGGACTGAAAGAAAGGAGATTTAGTCTAAGGAGAGGGGTTTTAACCCAATCACAACACAGTATATGGTATATATGCTTTGTGGTTGTCCTTGTTTCTTTTCCCTGCAGTGCTTCTTGTTATCCAAGTGCATTTATACAGTGCATTGGATTCCCTGTTTTTTGTTTTTCTGTTTTCTGACTTTGGCTTGTTTGACCATTATAGGTCTCTGTTATCCTTACTTTGGCTTGACAATCAATTCTGTGTATCTCTGTTATTCTAGACCTCGACATGTCTCTTGTTTACTCTCTGTCTGCTTGCAGACATTTATTTTATCTGTCTTAGACACTATCCTAGGCACTCAAAGGACCGGTACATGTTCCATTATTGTTTCAATAAGATTTGCGTGTTAGGACATCTTCAGGCATGACAATCTCTTAGATGTTGGCATGTTCCTCACCATGCTTACCTGTGTTTAAAAGTGTGCTATTTCACCTCTCTACAAGAACCATGTTATGCCCTGTCACACCCTTGTGTAACCTCACCACTATCCTCTGTGTGTTAGATGACAAGTAATCCTTACAGGCGCTCTTTGAAGTGGCTTTAATTCAGAGATGGCCTTTTGAAATTTGGGGTTTGGTATATATTACTAAAATTGATTTTTACTTCTACATTGCCATGCAAATGGTATTTAAAAAGTGGTCGGCTTTTGGATTATCATGCAATGTAATTCGCCAGGTACATACCTTGAAATATGGCTAATCTGCATAAATCATAATAGGTGAGGTACAACTAGTCTTAGGATAAGGAATATCCTTTGACTTTCTTAAAGCCATGTCTAGGTGACTGAGTAAATCACAAATGTGTTTATTTAGTTATTTAAGCATCATAACCCCTACAGTATGCTGGTTCCTGTATTTTAGCAATGCTTTGTCCCCTTACCTGGGTCTCATGCCAGACTTTGATGCTCCCTGATTTTCTGTTAATGTGTTTGTGACTTCTGCAGAAGCAGGAAGCCGCGGTCAGCCTGAGCTCATCCAGTGAATGCAATTCTGTGCAATGCAGGTCAGTCCGTAACAAAACACTGCACATGCAGCCTCCAGGCACCATGACTACTACGAATCACTGAAGAGGTCTTGGTGCTTGAAGTAACTCTTTAAGGATGTCACTGTCAAATGAAAAGCATTATATCTGTTCACGCCTTTATGATATGTAATTTTACACTCATGACATTGAAGATGCTACATGGCAGGTTATCTAATCGGTAACTGTAAATCTTACCAAATATTAAATTACTACACCATTTTTATATTACAACCATGTTGTTACTGATCCTGAATTATTTATCAAATGGAATACGTAACATCTGCACATGACTGCCTCCTCTGAAACCCGGATGAGATGGATTGCGATAAAGGTTTTTGTAATTTACACCCGTATGCATGTTGTTTTGGTAATGGTGTATGCGATTATAAAACATGGTTTTATTATCTGATGACAAGTTATTACATAACGTCAGATTAACAAACCTCATAATGACATTGCACATAATTTGCTTATGAAATTCAGGCATATACAACTGTAACGTCCCTAGTTAAGAGTGATGGAAGGGCTGGACACTAGTATGGGAGAGCAAGGTAGTTATGGGCTGCAACCTCAAACCATTGATCTGAATAATAATATATGATGAGGTGTGTTTGTTGACACAGTACTGTAGGAGCCAGATTAACATAGGGGTTAATGGACCTGCAGCTCCAGTCCAATGCCAGTGGAATAGGCCAACCGGGAATTAAGAATGGGAAGATAGGAGGAATGCATGGGAATGTACTGATGGCTATAAAATAATTACCTTAAAGGGACACTGTAGGCACCCAGACTACTTTAGCTCTTTTTCACCTAGTGCTGCAATGTAAAACATTGCAGTTCCCACAGTCCTTTTGTGTGTTTATTTCCAAGACATTATAAAACCTTTACATGTGGGGTATTGTTGTACTCATGAGACATCACTGAACACAAATATGTGTATTTCATTGCAGTAACAGCTGACAGTATTATGACATTCACATTTAAATTGCCATGCAGTACTTGGAAAACAACATTTCTTAATTTGTCACACTTTGATTTAGATTTTATTCATATTAAATTATGTTTCATATATGAATATTTGATGTTAAATGATTTTAAACAATATAAAGCAAAATATAAAGCAGTCCTTTCTGATTAAAATAGGTTGCTTCACCATGTAGATTAAATAGCAAATTAGGACAATGAAAACAAACACAGTTCATGGCAGATTCTTCACATGTAATAAAGTGACTGAAAATGAAGGTTTACCCAAGTCTTGAGGCTAGTCAGTGATTTCTGCAGAAAGCAATTCCCATATGGAAAAAAACATATACAGACTGCAAAACTGTCTGGCTGTAGCCGAGTGCTAAAAAAGTGACTTAATTTAACTATCACCAGTCTGTATTTATAGTACCTAGTCTGTACTATAGAAACACAACAACACAAAATGCAACAGTAGGCCTTTAGGCACTGTGAAGATTTTTCGCACAGGGCGCCTAAAAGCCTAAGGCCGGCCCTGATATGTTCTCTCTGTAATGATACAAGTGAGCAAAACCTATTTTGAGACCTGAGCAGGGATCTACTTAAGGGCAAGCTACTGAGTTTCTCTAAGCTTTTGTCCGTTCTCAGAGTTCTCCTATTGTTTGTTTTGTTGCCTGCTTACAGAAGCCTCAAATGACTTTCTAGGCTCAGCATAATTATCACATTCCTGCATATATAGGATACATATAGTATGACATGTGTTTCCATTTGTTGGCAATGAACTTATGTCATCCTTTTATTATTACAATGTGCCCAATGACAGTTGGTAGCTCATGATGTATTGTTGTGGCAAAACTAGCCACTTATTTCTATGAAAGACTGAGTGGGTTCGACTATTTGAGGTTCCCGAACAGAATATGGACATACTGTTCGTCAGTCAAACCAACCACCGAACGGGGAGACCACCCAAGGGAGTCGTGTGCCTCCAATTGACTATTGTAACACCAGAAAACCACAAGGTTCCAAATGGTCGGATGGGTGGCCGCCGTTCATATGACCGAACACGTGGCGGAAGCCATCTTTGCTCACGAACACACAGCAGTGTTTGGTCGTTGAGTGCGTTGAACTATAACCGGAGCGAACTCAACCGTGCGAACACCGCTGAACTTCCTGTTTGTATGTTCAGTTCCTTTCGTCTATAAAGAGCGGCATTCAACTGAATTGATCGAATGAACACCAGGCACACGACTACCCAATTCATGAACATTTGCATTCATTATTTTAATAGTGAAAACTCCAGAAAGAAGACCGGTCAAAGCATACAACCATATGGAACTGTTTTGGGGCTTCACCTCGTGGTGGTCTGCAGGTTGTGGGAAGGAGGGCTGCAGGAAGCGGGCCTGCAGGTTGTGGGAAGGGGGACATGGGGCTGCAGGATGTGGGAAGGGGGACATGGGGCAGCAGGGGGGACACAGGGGCAGTTGGGTGAGATATTGTATCATGGGGCTTCTGGGTGTGAGAGGGGACATGGGGATGCTGTGTGTAAGAGAGAAAGGGGCTACAGGGTGCGAAAGGGGACATGGGGCTGCTAGTTGAGAGGGGTAAAAGGACTGGGTGAGAGTGGGGCAGGCAACTTCTGGGTGAGAGGGGGGAGGACTGCTTGGTGAGAGGGGGACAAGGGCTGCTGGGTGAGAGGGGGGCAAGGGGGGATGGGTGAGAGGGGGACATGGGGCTGCATGGTGAGAAGGGGGGCATGGGACTGCAGTGTGAGAAGGGGAGACAGGGGCTACTGGGTGAGAGGGAGGACAGAGGTTGCTGAGTGAGAGGGGTAGTGAGGGTATGAGAGGTGACATGGGGCTACTGGGTATCAGAGCTGACATGGGGGCAAGGGGTGATGGGTGAGAGGGGGACATGGGGCTGCAGGGTGAAAAGGGGGGCATGGGGCTGCTGGGTGAGAGGGAGGGACAGGGCCTGTTTGGTGAGAGGGGGACATGGGGCAAAAAAAAAAATACTTATATTGCTAATTCATTATTTTAAATTTTTTTACAGTTTACTTCCCCATCCCTCTTCCTTAATGCGATCCTTGGCAGGAGAGGATGCTGGGGAGTAATTCTTTCCCTGGTGGTCCAGTGGAATACGTATCTGGTCTACACCCCTTGACAGGTGTAGACCATGTGCACAGGGCCTGCACTATGCATCAGTATGCAGGCTGGTGAGAGAGATCTTTAAACTCTCCACCGCACAGAGCTCCTTCTATGGGCCAGAGGTCAGGCAGCACCAGCCCTAAAGAAGCTGGTCTGGGAGATCCCTTAATCTCCCCTGTCAGCCTCGGCCCATGGCCATCGCGGCCAACCGGGCATTTGCCCGGTTTTCCTGATGGCCAGTCCGGGCCTGCCTCTTGCCCTAGAGGACCGTGTTGCTTTGCTCATGAAAGGTCACAGTGCACATTTAAAAATCATTATTTAAAGGAACACTATAGGGTCAGGAACATAGGGGGCTAAGGGGAGGTGGCTTGCCGCCCCCTTAGCCCCCCTATAAAAGTTTAAAACTCACCTTTTTTCCAGATCTGCATGGTTCTGCCGGCATTGGCTCCACCCCCTTTATGACATCATAAAAATGGCCAATTTTTTGCCAACCCAATGCTGTCCCATAGGGAAAGCATTGGATTGGCTAAAATTGGCACAGGGGTGGGGCCAAATGCCGTTTTAGCCATTTAGGACCTCTTTATAGAGATGCATTGAATCATTGCATCTCTATGAGGAAAATTCAGCGTCTCCATGCAGAGCAGCACTGACCCAGGAAGCACCTCCAGTGACCATCTAAGGAGTGGCTTCTTGGAGGTGTCCCTAGAGGCATTGTAAACACTGTCTTTTCTCTTGCAGGGAAATTATAGACCAGTGAGCTTAACATCTGTGGCTGGAAAAGTATTTGAAAGGTTATTAAGGGATAATATATTAAGCACAGGTCATATCAAACTAACTCACAATGTGTGCAAGATATTACTTTGCCGCAGAGGGATTTAGATAGACTGGGGGAATGGGCACTCAAATGGCAGATGAAATTTAATGTTGAAAAAATACAAAGTTATGCACTTTGGCAAAAAGAATGCACAAGCAATGTATACCTTTAATGGTAGGGAATTAGAGATAACAACACACGAAAATGACTTGGGAATTGTTATAGACAACAAACTGTGCAACAATGTGCAATGTCAATCAGCAGTGGCTAAGGCCAATAAGCTATTGTCATGCATGAAAAAGGGCATTCATTCTCGGGATGATAATATCATTTTGCCTCCTTATGGTTAGACCACATCTTGAATATGCTTTTCAATTTTGGGCACCTGTTCTAAAGAAGGATACTATGGCACTAGAAAAAGTAGCTACAAAATTAATAAAAAGAATGGAACATATCAGCTATGAAGAAAGGTTAACACATTTAAACCTCTTAAGTTTAGAAAAATGACACCTCAGAGGGGATATGATAACATTATACATATATATCCGGGGCCAATACAAACCATTGTGTGGAAATCTATTCACACACCGGACTTTACATAGAACATGAGGTCATGTGTTTAGACTGAAAGAAAGAAGATTCCGTCTAAGGCAAAGGAAAGTTTTTTTTTTACTGTAAGAACAATAAGAATGTGGAATTATCTGCCTGAAGAAGTGGTTTTATCAGAGTCCATAGAGATGTTCAAACAGCAACTAGATGCATACCTGCAAAAACAGAATATTCAAGGATATAATTTTTCAATTTATGGTAATAGCTTCTTGATCCAAGGATTAATCTGCCATTCTGGGGTCAAGGAGGATGTTTTCCCAATAATTTGTTGCAAAATTGGAAGTGCTTCAAACTGTTTGGGTTTTTTTTTTGCCTTATTTTGGATCAACAGCAAAAAACAAATGTGAGGAAGGCTGAACTTGATGGACGCAAGTCTCTTTTCGTGTACATGAAAAAAGCCTGAAAGGCACTATTATACTCACTAGAACAATTACATTAAGCTGTAGTTGTTCTGGTGACTATAGTGTCCCTTTAATCCTTGGGGAGCCCTAGTATCTAGTTTAAAAATGTATTTCATTTGCACCCAGCTATCTTTTATCTTTATGAACAATCTCCTCCCCTTCACCCCTCATCCACTCTCTTAATTCCTATAAATTGCAGTCCTTATGTAGCTTTATTATCTACCTCTCTGAAGTCGAGGGAGACATTGTGTTTCTCATAAACCTTCTTAATATTCCTTAAATGCTCTTCTATTCTATATGTTCTCCCTTGGAATTAATTTTTTATAATTGTATGAGTATTCTTGGCTTCAGCCGTCTTAGTGCTGCAGCACCTGAAATTATGTAAATGTCATAAATCCACATATACAAACCATAATGTTGATCATTTCACTCCACATAGGGCAAACTTCAGAATTCTCATGTCTAGAATGAATTCCCTAGAGCAGTGGTTCCTAATCCAGTCCTCGTTGCCCACTAAAAATCCAGGATTTATGTATTTCCCTCTTTTATTCCATGGAGATGCTGACAAAACCTGGAATGTAGGTGGGTCCGGAATGTCTTGGCAAACAATGCCCTAGAGCAGTGCTGCCCAACAGGTAGATCCCCAGATGTTGTAGAACTTCAACTCCCATGATGCTTATTATGCATTTAGAATGCCTTTAGAATGACAAAGCATCATGGGAGTTGTAGTTCTACAACATCTGGGGATATACCTGTTGGGCAGCCCTGCCCTAGAGTTTGTGTCTAGTAACAATGCCTTCTAAATGGCACTGAAATGTGTAATGTACAAGTTATTCTGTACTAAACAAGTATCCTAATAAATTATTTCAAGGAACACTATAGTTGTATAGTATAGAAATACAAATGTAAAAGCATAGTTTAGGTTGCCAGTCCCCATGTTACAGGAGTAAAAGGTGATTTTGTTCACCTTTTATTTCAGTGTAAGGCGGGTCTCGTGGCAGCTGGCTCT
Organism: Pelobates fuscus; assembly: GCF_036172605.1. Taxonomy (NCBI): domain Eukaryota; kingdom Metazoa; phylum Chordata; class Amphibia; order Anura; family Pelobatidae; genus Pelobates; species Pelobates fuscus. The sequence goes on from NC_086320.1 coordinate 141,146,667, forward strand.
GTCTCGTTCTGACTCCATGGCTGAGATCCTCAAAACCGATGTTCTCAGCCAATCCAATGCTTTGCCATAGGAAACCTTTGGGAGGCTATTGCACATGCGTTGCAAAACACTGCGCTGCACCAATCAGCATTTCCTCATAGATATGCTTTGCATCACTATGAGGAGTGTGGAGACGCTGAACGTCAGTGCTGCACACTGTGCAGAATTGATCCGGAAAGCACCTCTATTGGCCGTCTGAGTGACTGCCACTAGAATTGTTCCTACGTTGTAATGTAGACACTGCCATGACAGTTTTTACATTAAAAAGCCTGCAGGGACATACTTTACACATCAGAACAACTACATTAAGCTGTATATGTTCTGGTGACTATAGTGTCCTTTTAACTTAATACGCCTGCAAAGGAAATTCCCACCATAACTATACAAACATTCTCAACCAAATGATCAGTTTTTTATTTTCTCAACACAAATGTTGCTTACATAGAATGGGATATAATCCCATCATTAATTAGAATGTAGTAAATAAACTAGAATAGTTTTTATAGCTCCTGAGATGTAGTGGTAACTATTAATTTTACACTGAACACATCTAAGGATTAATAAATGCAAAAATAACCATTTTGAGTATTTAGTTAAAAAAATATAAGGTCATATGGCAAAGTGCTCTTGAAAAACTAACCTTTGGCTGTGTATGCACAATAATTACTGGTTAGTGCTAATCAGAGAATTTCACAGAATCTTTAGTCACCACTCAAACACTTCAGACAAGAGAACTTATGAAAAAATGCATTATGTAGGTTGTGTGACATATTTAGCTTTACATTGAAGACTGTAAAAACATCTAATCTAGTCAAGAGAATGTGGAAACATTGCAGAGTTGCAGTGTTCTCTTTCCTTGTAGCTTTAAATATAAATATATAAGCTTTATATAAATTGCTTATAAATAACCAAAAAATTTTTTTTAATAGAGGGCTGTGTGGCTTTACTGCTGAGCTGAATGAACATCTATGTTCCAAAAAGACGTAGTATCTGATCCCTACATTCCCTTGTCCATGTCCTAGTCAGAGGATGTGACCAGAATCCAACAACAGATAATGGCAGACAAGGTTTACCTGGCCCAAAAGATTGAGAGGAGACCAGCTACAGTGACGGTCAAGATACAGGCCCTTGGAGCCACAATGGCGTAGCTGGAAATCAGAGTGAAGGAGGTAGTTGTGACCCATAACCGCATGGCTGATAGGTCTAACGATCTGCAGCAGCAGATGACAGAAATGGAGATTCTGGTGGAGGACCCTGGTAACAGGTCTCTGCGAATCTGGGGCCTACTGGAATCCATTGGGAAAGGGAAGGTACCCCTTTTACCTTGATGATCTCAGATCTCAGAAGCTTTATAACTTTTTTTTTTTTTTACACTTTAGTTTTTATTAGTTCCAAAAAAAGTATTAACACGCAGTACATCACATTTTCCCCATTACATTCTAACATTACCTTTATCTCATTCATTAGTATTGTAATCATTACATTATAACATTGCCTTTATATCGTTCATTAGCATTGTAATCATTTATATTCATATTATATTCCTATTATATAAAAGAAGAGAAAGTGAATGCCTTCCTTTCTGGTTTAGTTTATCTTTTTCTCATCTATCTTATCTTTTTCTCATCTATCTTACAATTGTAATATACTCCTTTTTTTTTTTTTTTTTTTTTTTTAATTCTTTATTTTGGTTGTGCAATAGTTTGACAAGCAGACTTTTTGTTATGCCATGACATATTGTAGATTATAAGCATTTCACATGTTAGATCTTTGTGGCATATAGAAAGAACTGCACATTTTCTGTTTGTTTTTTTTGTTGTTGTAAAGGTAACATACAAGTAGGAACATGGTATGTCAGACAGTGATATGAAAACAGGTGTACTAGGGACCTAGCATGTGAGCTGACAATAATTGTGGCGTGAGTGAAATTGTTTTATAACATGCTGACTTATTAATTTAGTGATGTTTCCGAAGCATATTAGCCGCTGGGAGCTCTTCAACCGGCCGGAGCCTGGTTTAGGTTGACGCTTAGTATAGTGATTGTGAGTATGCTAATCCGACGTGGTGACCATCTAAGCAATCTAACAGAAAAGATTACAGATGCGGGCTAGTACAGTGCCCCTAACCTAGGGGGGCTGCAGGGGGTGGGGAGGTATTAACGCCATATGGTGTATGGGCCTAGGTGAAAGCCCCTGTGAAGTCTTTAGACCTTGGGTCTTGCGTATGTGTGAGTTCCTCCGGTTCCCCCTCCATGAGCATGTGGTGTAGTGGCTCCTGTGTGTGTGTGGGGGAGGGAGGGTGATATTATAGCCGTAGAGGTACATATTCCTATGCATTTGAAAAACATAAAAACATGAGAAAAACTTGCGTAAAAGAAACAAGAAAACATTTACAACGAGGGTAGCTCGAGCCAGTCCAGGTAATGTTCATCGGGGTTTCCAACCACGTCTATACGGTGTGGGTGCCCATGTCCCGTTAACATGGCCAAGTGTCAGCGCTCAGCACGGTATCTTACGGACCTGGCGGTGGTGTGGCTCTGGATCGCGGCACAAAGGGTGTCACTGCTGTCGGATCCCAGGTGCTTGTAGGTAGGCCAGAGGTTGCTGTGCTATCGGGCAGCCCCAGTTTTCGGAGGAACGATGCAGCTTCTTCCATGGTTTGTAGGACGTGAGTGGTCCCGTCTCGTGTGACTTGGATACAATTGTCTGCTCCCCACCTGTATGTTATGCCAGCTGCTCGTAGTTGAATAGTGACGGGGCTACAGGATTTTCTCCACAGCAGCGTCGCCCTGGATAAGTCCTGAAAGAACAGTAGTGCGGAGTTCTCAAAAGAAAGTGGCGTTTTGTCCCTCACGGCCTGCATGATCTGAATCTTTTCCTGGACAGTGCGGCATCTCAGGATGACGTCTCGGATCAGGTTAGTTTTCGTGTGGGTCGTCGAGGAGAGACGGTATACCCCGTCCGGGGTCAGCTTGCGGGCTGCTGCTGGGGGTAATAAGGTTGCGAGGAGGCGTCTTGTGTAGTGGGGTAATTCCTCCGCGGACACTGTGGTCGGGACTCCCCTGATCTTTATGTTTAGCTGGCGGTGTCGGTCCTCCATAACTGCAAGCTGGCCCATCAGGATTCTTTGGGACTGTTGCAGCTGGAGGACCGTGTCCTGCACCGCGTGTATCTTGTTGTGTGCCTCCGTTACCCCGTCTTCAACCGCTCCAACCTTCTCTCTGACCTCTTTAAGTTCTGTTTTGATCTTTGCTGAGTCCGCCTCCAGCAGTCTGTGTATATTGGCTAGGAGAATTTTTAGGTCGCCCTTTGTGGACGGAGCGGTGTCGTCTGAGGCCTCCGTAATTGGTGTCACTGGTGCCCGAGAGGCTGGTGTCGTCTCTGCCTCCCGGCCGCGTGGCTCGGTTTCAGCCTCGCTTTGGATTTCCTCCGAGGACGCATGGGTTTGGTGCTGTGCCGGCCGCTGGAGCATGGTCCCGATATCCCTGGTATCGGGCCCCGCAGTCGGTTTCTGAGACCGTCGGCCCATAGCCGGTTCGTATGTCGGCCCTTCCGCTTCTGGGTGGCCTGTGTAGCTGCTCCTCAAGAGTGCCTCGAGGTCCGCGGTTGTCAGCGGGCGGTAGGCCTCAACTCGGCGGCGCCGCTTCTGCTGCTTTTGCGGCTGGAAAAAAGGCATCAGCCGGTTCTGCCCCACTTGCTTGTTTGAGATTTTTGGGTTGCAGGGTCGGATCGATAGTATTTCGGGCGATATCTGGTGAATTAAGGGTTATTCAGGGAGAGCTTTGGGATATGGCGTCTGTTCAGGTTTGAGTTCAAGCTCCCTAATATACTCCTTTTAATTTGATGCAGTATCAATTAATTTTAAGTTTTTTAATTTCCATAACCAAACAACAAAGAAAACAAAAAACAAAAAACAATAAAAAAAAAAAAAAAAAAAGAAGCTTTATAACTAAGTAACTCTCGAGCACTCACTGCAGCTTGCTTTGGAACCTCGGTTTCATTGATTGGTGAGGTAAAAGCCAAGGTACAGAATTTTGAAAAAGTGTAGGCACCATGTAATGTAGATAGTAACATTCCCATGATTCACATCAGGCCCAGACTGGCCATCGGGCATACCAGGCAAATGCCAAGTGGGCCGCGATTGCCATGGGCCGAAGCAGACAGGGAAGATCACAAGATCTCCCCTTTTGGCCCATGCAGAGCCGGCACTATCCAAGAGCCGGCCCTGATGTGTGCCTTCATGGGTCGTGGGGAGATCAAAGATCTCCCTTTCTGGCCCACAAGCAGTTACATTCGGCTTCTGATGGGGAGGGAGAAAAGGGCCAGAGGGAGCTCTAGTGGGTTCCTCTCGCGAGATCGGAGCGCTGCCGCAGTTACCATGGCAAAGTTCAGATTTCGCGAGTATGAACTTTAGATTGAGCTGCAGGCAAGAGTTCACTCACCACTAGGCCCCCCAGGGATGGCAGCACGCCCCCCCCCCCCTCTCAGGCACAAGGTAAGAAGGGAGGGGGGATGTAACATTTTTTTTATTAGAAAAAAAACCCATCTTGAATATATCTAAATGAATCTGTCTCCCCCCACACACAATCCCTCCAAATATATTTACACACAGCACCCTCACAGCCCCCTCACAGACACACACAGCACCCTCACACTCACAGCACCCTTTACACTGACAGCACCCTCACACACACACAGTATCCCTCTCACACACACGCACTGGGCATTCCCCCTCCTTCTCAACCTCTCCTGCCCCCAGTGGCCCCGGGTTCCACTCACTAGGGGGATGCCATGACTGCCAGTGTCATGAGTCACCCCCCATCCATTCTTATAATGTGAGACGCTGCATTATGGAGGAGCAGGATGAGGAGTGTTGCGGCGTGCCGACGCGTGCAACATGACACCGATTTTACGCCACCATCGCCTGTCCGCCTTCACAGATTCCAGGTGCGGGAGAATCCGACCTGATGAGAGGGTGGCACAGCGGCTGCGGTAGTGTTCATGAGGGGCAACACAGGGTCCACCCCGGGTGCCAGATGCTCTGTCTCCCCCTTCCGGGCTGCCCTCCAAATTCTTGTTGTATTTGTTGTTAAATTATCAGTTAAAACTGACATGAGCTACCAGCGTACTCAAAAAGACACATGACATAAATAATTGCAACTCTAGCTGTGGATAATCTCTGCCATTAGGAATCACTGTTACTTTGGGATTATGTGTGTACTGCAACTTTTGATATTGTCATGTTAAAATATACTGCCTTTATTTGTTCTTGTCAAAATAAAGAACTGAAAAAAACAAAACAAGAAAACGGAATAGCTAACATACCGTAGGTTACACCAGAGTTATACATCTAAAGATTTTTCAAGACCTGTCATATTTCCAGATGGTCTGCCTATCTGAAGTTTATTTTTCCTATAGTTAAAAAGAAATAAAAACTACTGGTAGTAAACCATAGATATAGTTGCTTGACAGCTGTGGTTGGAATATTTCTTTGAAAGGCTACTGATAAATGCTAATGTACAGTACATTATGAACATCATAGAAGTGAAATTGGTTTATGTCTAACAGCTGCAATTTACAAGAGTATGGGTAACAATACAGATAAAGGCTTTTCAGTAAATTTGATCTATTTATATTTTCCTAAAGAATTTATTTAATATGGGTTCACAGAAAGTTCTTTGCTGTAATTCAATTTTTATTAAGGATCTACTAAGTCAAAATACACAACAAAAGTAGTATATTGTCCAGCATACGTGTCATTTTCCATGCACATACAAGGAGAAAGGTAAGCGAAAGGAGATGTATGAAAGCAATGGGATGATAAAAAAGAAAAAAAAAAGAAGAAAAAGAGTAAAATGGTAAAAAAAAAACTAGTAACACTAGTAATATAATGACGCAGGACCTTAAAGGAACACTATAACGCTGGAAATACAAATATGCATTACTAATGGTATAGTACACTGTTAATAGTTTAGGTACCTGTCCCCCACCTCTAAGGAGTAAAACTGCAGTTTTACCCAACTGTTGTTACTCGCAGTACCAGTCTCCTCGCTGCCATTCTGCCTCCATTGCTAAGGTCATCAAGATTGATGATTTCAGCTGATCAAACATTCCCATAATAAAGCATTGGCAGGCTAGAATGCATGCACAGCAAAACACTGCACCAATCAGATTTTCTCAGTAAGACTATCTGATTAATATGCCAGTTTCACTTACCTTTTTCAGCGGAACCACCTATATTGTCTGCCTGATTGCCACTAGAGGTATTAAAACCCTGCAATATAAACATTACTATTCCTGCAGAATGGCAGTGCATTGCAAGGTTAAAACTAAAGGGACATTGAGATTAAGTGGTCTTCGTGCCTATAATGTCACTTTAATTTGGATGCAAAATTAATATTTCATAAAACTTAAATTGTATATAAGTGCATACATCTTTTCCTGGGCACCTTTAAGGGGGTAATGAAATAAGAATCCTTTTATTTCAAATATTATTACCACTGTCCGAAGAATCATTGGCTATATGGATCAGATGTTCCATAAGACATATGTCCTTTATTTTTAGAATGCATTCTCTAGAGCTAGATGGAATATATTTTATCCAGTTAAAAAGGATATAAAACCTGGCCACATTAATCAAGAGTATGACTAAAGAGTGCTCACTGATTAGGTGTAGTGATTAGGTGTAGTGCACCGACCGTAAAGAATGGTTGTACGGCCGCCTTAATAAATGTAATGTAATAAAGAATGCTGCTTGCAGTGTTAGCACGCTCTTAAAGGGGAAATTAGTCGTTTCTGGCTCCCATTGGTCCGTGCCCTCATGCACACACATTCATGACATGGACCAATCACAAGTTACTGTTAGGGTATTTAAGCCTCCCTAACCCTGTACTCGGTGCCCTATTGGGGTTTCTGTTCCAGTACCCTTTAGTGCATTTCTTGAGCTATTCTATAGTATTCTGGTATTGCCCTTGGCTTTGTTTCAGACTCTGTTTATCTTTAACCCCTTAAGGACACAGCTTCAGAAGCTTGTCTTACGCTTAATGACACAAGCAATTTTTGCATTTTCTGGCTGTTTGCGTTCAACTGCAATTTGCATCTCTCTCGTTTATTGCACCGACACATATTATATACTGTTTTTTAGAGGACAGAAAGGGCTTTAATTTGATGTAACATATATATATATATATATATATATATATATATAAATGCTTATTTATTATTAAAAAAATACAGAAAAATGCAAAAAAAAATGAAAAATTGTGTGTTTTTTGTACAGTTTTTGCAATAATAATGTGTGCCTAAATAGTGCAGGTTAAAGAAAGTAATTAAAAATAAATTCGCTTAGTTGTTCTGATTTACAGAATATATAATGTGTCTGGGATTTTCAGTTTTTTTTGGTAGCACAAGGAGTAAAATAAACTTTTAATATGGAGCGATTTTAGAATTTGGTTTGTTTGTCTTGTAAGCTTAATAGCCATAAAAGAAAACAAAATTGCCACACAAAAGTATATATTTATATAAAGTAGACATCACAGGCTATTGTCCTAAGGTTGTTTTGACACTTTCTAAGTAGCCATTTCACCGCCAATCTCTGCTAAATATTGGAGTAAAAATTAGTATATTGGGGTTTTTGGCACACAAACGTATAACAAAGAACTTCTCATGTGTATTTTGTAAAGTTGGTGTGTGCTATTCCTGTGCTATTCCTATTTCGTGAAGCTACAGGGCCATACAGGAGACCTGTCCTTTTCAGTATTCACAGTAGAATTTTGAGAGACGGATTTAATGAGCCTATGCTTCCATTTGGGGTATTATAACAGTTTGACTGTTCAAAAAAACCCCACAAAGGCCTACCATTTGTAAAAGTAGACACTCCAGGGTATATCATAAGGTGCATATTGTGCCTTAGCATGCCCCCATTTTTTCACCAATATATGCCAAAGTATGTGGTAAAAAATAATTTGGGTCATTTTTTTACATACGGATTGCATTTTTGCTGGGCATTTTGTATATTTCATATGTGCTACAGTGCCATATAGGAGACCAAGCCATATCAGATTTTACAGAACTTTGAATTTTGACTCTGGGCCTATGTGCAATTTCCAAGCATCTTCGCAGGTTTTAAATTCAAACTACCCCACAAAGGCCTACCATTTCTTAAAGTAGACACCCCAGGCTATTTCAAAAGGCATATTTTGAACCTTAGCGTGGGATAATATTTCCGCTAGCTTGTACTAGGTGTAGTGGTAATAAGCGTTTTTTCTGCCTTTTTGACACACAAAGTGAGTTTGCACAGTATATTTTGCAAACCTTATGTGTACTACCACTGTATAATACTTCATATGTTGCTCAGCTATGTCTGTTGAGTACAAAAATACCCCCGTATGTACCTTTGCCTGGTATATGTGGACATCGGAGGGGCACATTTGGGACACAGTCATTCCATTTTTTTTTCAAACTTTAAACTTTTACGCGGTGCCCATGTCCCATTTTAGAGTATTTTACCAGGCTATATAATCCAAATACCCCATAAAGCCATACCATTTCTTAAAGAAGACAACCCGGAACTGCAGGGAGGCGGAAGGTAAGTACATTGAGCACATGTACCCGCTCTGACATGCTGATCGGGTGCTCCCGGTCTGCCTCTAATACAGAGGCAGACCTGAGCACCGTTAACCCCGCGATCGCCGCGTTTGCGGCGATCTGGGGTTAACTTTTGTAAATGACGGAAAATTTCCGTCACCGGTCCTTAACTGAAGGACAAGGTTGATGGAAAATTTCCGTCACCGGTCGGGAAGGGGTTAATCCTTTTCTGTGTTGTTTGCCTGTCTGACTGATTACCATGTACCCGACCCTGGCTAATTTTAAATTTTTGCTGTCTTTCTGTTACCGTGACCATGGCTTGTTACTGACTACACTTTCCTTGTCCAACGTGAAGTCTAGCCATTCTGTCCTGAATCCTGTGTTTTGGAGTATTACACTGTGACACTGGGGGTTTGAATTAGGTAGTCTATTCCCTTGCCAGTTGATTTGATCTGCCTAGAAATGTCCTTATTATTCCTATTTTAACACCAATAAGTAAAGCCTTTGTCATGGACTCTCTGCAGCTCTGTATCATGCAAAGCATACTATAACGTTGTTTCATAGAAACACAGAAACATAGAATGTGACGGCAGATAAGAACCATTCGGCCGATCTAGTCTGCCCAATTTTCTAAATACTTTCATTATTCCCTGGCCTTATCTTATAGTTAGGATAGCCTTATGCCTATCCCACGCATGCTTAAACTCCTTTACTTTGTTAACCTCTACCACTTCAGGTGGAAGGCTATTCCATGCATCCACTACCCTCTCAGTAAAGTAATACTTCCTGATATTATTTTTAAACCTTTGTCCCTCTAATTTAAGACTATGTCCTCTTGTTGTGGTAGTTTTTCTTCTTTTAAATATAGTCTTCTCCTTTACTGTGTTGATTCCCTTTATGTATTTAAATGTTTCTATCATATCCCCCCGTCTCATCTTTCCTCCAAGCTATACATGTTAAGATCCTTTGACCTTTCCTGGTAAGTTTTATCCTGCAATCCATGAACCAGTTTAGTAGCCCTTCTCTGAACTCTCTCCAAAGTATCAATATCCTTCTGAAGATACGGTCTCCAGTATGAGCACTTCCCTCTTTCTACTGCTAATACCTCTCCCTATACAACCAAGCATTCTGCTAGTGTGGTGGAATCTCGGTAAAAATAAATTTAGTAGGCCGAGATTACCACGTGGCATGTGTACGTGCATATATTGGTGTATCGGTCGGTTGGTTGCACGTGGCAAAGATACGATCAGTAGTGTACGGAGCATGTGCGAGAATACCGGATGTAGTATTCCCCATCTCCATTGTGCTGGGCAAGCCATGCGGTCAAACAGGAAGTTAGTTCTTATTCGATTGATTGGGTAAGAGAATGTGTGGGTGGAGCTACGTATGGGAGGAGTTACATGCTTATATAAGGAGCCTACACTATTGTCCGGGGCTCAGAACTTGTTGTATTTTGGTGACATTAGTCCCTCTGAGTCCCGATCGGTGAACCGAATAAAGAATCTCTTCCTTCCTGAAGAAACCTGTGTCCATCTCTCTGTGCTTGGCTTCCGTCAGTTTCTCCGGTATCACTAGCATTTCCTGCTGCTCTATTACATTGTCTGCCTACCTTTAAGTCATCAGAAATAATAACCCCTAAATCCCTTTCCTCAGATGTTGAGGTTAGGACTCTATCAAATATTCTGTACTCTGCCCTTGGGTTTTTACGTCCAAGATGCATTATCTTACACTTATCCACATTAAATGTCAGTTGCCACAACTCTGACCATTTTTCTAGTTTACCTAAATCATTAAACATTACAGACGACAGGATTTGGGCATGATAAACATAAACAGTAGCACACAGTGCAGCTACACAAGATATCACGACACAATAATGTCAGTGAGCTTCCAGGTGTATAAAGTCTGAATCAGATTTTTATGACTTCAAGACAATGTAGCACAGCACCAGTAACCAAAGGCAATTACAATTTAACATAACACCAATGTAAAATTACATGATTTATTTATCACAAAACGTTTCAGGCTTATGGAATGCTTAATAAGGGTGTTAGAGTAGTGAATTTCTGTGAGGGTGCATTACATTTAAGGATGCCCCTAACCAAGAGGGCTGCAATGGGGGGTAGGGGGAATAGAGGGCAGATGTCTCGTCTGTGAGCTAGGCATGTGAAGGATACGGGTTTTCAGATTGTGAGCTATACGGTAGACTGGGTTACCCATGGGTGGGACGGTCAACTGTCAGTGAAAAGCTCATAGGGAGTTCTTCAGAGTAAGGGTGAACAAAGGCAAACAAGAATATAACAAAAATATAACAAAACTAAAGCGAAACCACACAAGAAGAAACAGGCCAGGTAAGGTTGTCTCTGTAGCCGGTTGCGTTCAGGTGCCCAGTTGTTTCTCAGTTCTAGCTCTTGGGACAAAGGGTGTGATGTTAGAAGTGTCCCTACTCTGCCATGGACAGTAGTTTCTGAGCCTCTGTGGTCCCAGGGATGAAAGGAGTTTCGGAGCGTCAGCCATTGAGGTGAGTGAGTGTCAGGGTGGCGGTCCGGTGCCCGGGGCCCAGACACTGTCCGGGCGGTGGTGTGAGGACCAGGACCCAGTATGCCTGATGATAAATGGGAGTCTTCAGCGTGACAGTGGATAGGTCAGGGTCTGGTGCAGGGTAACCGCATGTCCCCTGGTGTTGAGCACCAGCGTTTGTGCAGCCACAAACCAGAAGCCTGATTCAGCTTATGTGGATCCCCGGAACTGGCAGCAGGAATTAAGCAGACCTCCCAGAGCTGAATAGGGAGGCTCTGCAGCAAGAATGTATCCAGTACAGAAACAAGGCAAGACTAGAGATAGGCACCAAACATGAAAACCAGACAGAACTAATAGAATCCAGAACCGGAGCAGGGCAGAAAGCAGAACCCAGAACATGTACACAAGACATGAGGAAAACAAGAACAGGGCGGGACAGGACTGTACATGAACTGGGAATACAAGACAAAATAAAACAAGACAAGAGATACAAGCTAAAACAAGACGAGACATAACTAAGTACTATATATGAAAATCATGGGAATTTAGTCATATTATATGATCATACATTGCATAAGCCTGCCAACAACACCAATGTACCCCATACCTGGCAGGTCCTACTCTGCCTAATGCAAGCTAAACCAACCAAAGAAAACACACATAGTACTTACCTGCAAGAAAGGGCAGAAGACTTGAGCAGCTGCCTGCAGGAACACTGAAACAAAAAAATGATGGAAAACAAACGGGTGTGGCAACATAAAACAAACATTTAAATGCATCCAAGAGACTGGGAAATCCAGGGACGAAATATAGGAATGAACCCAGAACCCAGCATAAAGAAAATCGTACACACATAGAATCGAAAACCAAAAAACCACGGAAAACTAAACAGGAATAGTAAAAAGAGTACTGGATACCAGAAGCCAAAGCCGGAAGGATCCATAGCGAGGAACAGGATGTGACAGTGAGTGAGTAGTTCCGATATGGGTCAATAGTAGGGTGCCCGGTATGCCCCATCAGTAGGCCATGCCCACGGATCACAACTGTTGCGTGACTGGTGTGAGCGACTTGTGCCATTGAAGGGTCGCTTTAGCCAAATTTCGATAGAAAGTTAAATGTGATTCTTCGAATAATAGAGGCGTCTTGCCCCTCAGGAATGCCATAATATCGTGTGCATCGTTGGATGGCGTCTCTAGCGGTTTGCAGTAATGGTCTGGTGGGTCCAGGGATTCTGTACACCCCGTCTAGGGTGATTTTCTTTGCCATTTCCGGTGGCGATACTGTCGCCAGCTGCCTCCTCACAGGTTCACGGGGTAGGCTGACATCACTTCCGGACGTCAACGGAATTATGTTGCGTCAGTGCGTATTGACGACATTTTAGGAAACAGTGTCCATTCATAAAACTAAGCATACTAACGCTCTTGCAAGTTCAAATATCATTCATTTTTGTTATGGGCGAATAATATCGAATAATCCCATATATTGGGATTAGTAATCTAAAAAAATAATACAAATTTAAACATCAAACATATAAGTAAATTATATTTAAAAGCATGACATACCATCAAGAACATGTCATGTATTGTATATTATAAGGAAGAATTAGCCATATTAGACGCATGCATAATACTTAATAAAGTGCACAGAAAGGATTACAAGGAACGGAACGGATACTTTGAATCATAAAAATATTTAAAACTTTTAGCTATGACAACAAGGATTAAAAAAATATTCATAATAAAAAAAGGTTTTAATAAAAAATAATTTTATAAAAAAATTTTTTCTCCAATAATTTTTTTTTCTAATATAGAAGGGTTAAAAAAATTCTTGTATATGCATGCTACAATTTTAAATAAACTGATTGACCTCAAAATCTACATTCAAGCCCACTGGGGTGATGGTATTTAGGTTAAAAATCCATTCCATTTCTTTTTTATTTAAATTATTACAAATATCACCACCTCTCCAGTGTGTGGATACCTTTTCAAAACTGCAGAATTGTAATTGTTTTGCATCCCCATTGTGGAACTCTGCAAAATGCTTTGAAACATTGTGGTTTTGAAATTTTCTTTTAATGTTTCCAATATGTTCTCTAACCCTTACTTTTAAAGATCTAGTGGTCCTACCTACATATTGGTATCCACAAGGGCATGATAAGAGGTAGATTACAGACTCAGTATTGCACGTAATTAAACTGTTTATTTTGTATTCTTTATTGGTATTAAAGGATCTAAAACTCTCAATTTTCCTTGGAATTATTTCTTATAGTTGTTTTACACCCCATGCATGACTCACAATAAAAAAAAAAAACTTTGAATCCATAAAATTACTTTTTACAATTTTTGGCTTGTCTAAAAAACTTGTGGTTAATGATGGTTTTAGGTTTTTTGCCCCTCTAAAAATTACCTTGGGTTTAGGTCCCAGAATATCTTTTAGATATTTTCTCCACTCTTTCCTGTCTGCAAGTTAGGGTTCTCTAGTGAACGTTACATCTGGGAACGACGTCCCGTGGTGGGCATTTGTGCAGAGTGCTCCGGTTGAATTTGAGCAAGGTAATCAGGCTCTGTGTTCGCATAGACACCATCAAAGAGTGTCTCCAGGTCTGTTAGGGTCTGGGTGGTGTAGGCCCCCAAAACAGTGTTTTCATTAAAAAGCCTGCAGAGATTGACTATACTCTCTAGAACAACTATATTAAGCTTAATATTTTTGTTATTATAGTCAAAAATAATGGGTATAGAAGGAGCATCATTGTTTTTCTCTTTATGAATTAAAATATTATTTTTATTTTGAGTCTTTATTTGGTCGATTACGGCTAATCTTTTTCAACAACTTGATCTTTTAAAACGGAGGATTGTCAACAGAGAATTGTCTTTCAAAATCTTCAAGTTTTGAACAGTTCCTCCTGAGTCTTAAAAACTAGCTTTTCGGGTTGCTATCAAGCCAAGGTTTATAACGACAAATTTTTCTATTGATAACAGTGTTTGTACAAACTTCTTTAAAAAAAAGGTTCTAGTATTGATCTCCATGCAGGGCCGTTTTTAACAAGGGGCAAACAGGGCAGCTGCCCCGGGCCCAATTGCTCCTAGGGGGCCCAAAGCAGCTGCCCTGTGGGCCCCCTGCATGCAGCCAGGTCTGAACAGCCCACCAGGATACTGAGAAATATCCCAGTGGGCTGCAGCAGGTGATGTAATCAGGGGCCCCCGGCCCTTTAAGAGAGCTCCTGACTGAGCCCCTGTCTTCCGGCCTGCTGGGAGGAAGTGTTGTAAGGTCACTTCCTCCCATTTAACAGAGTGCCGCTGTGGAGGAGGAGACATTCATGGAGAGAAGGAGGAGGTACAGACCAAGAAGAAGACTCCCATCAGTCTCAGCCATCCAGCTCCCATTGGACTACAGGGAAGCCACACTTCTGTAAAGGTAAGGAGGGTGGCTAAACTATGTGAATTCATATGACTGACTGTGTGTGTGTGTTTGTGTGTGTGTGTGTGTGTGTGTATGTGTAGCTTTCTGTATGTGTGTGTATCTGACTGTGTGTGTGTGTGTGTCTGACTGTGTGTGTATCTGTGTGTGTGTCTGACTGTGTTGTATCTCACTGTGTGTGTATATCTCACTGTGTGTATATCTGACTGTGTGTGTGTGTGTATCTGACTCTGTGTGTGTATGTTTATCTGACTGTATGTGGGTATCTGACTGTGTGTGTGTGTATCTGACTGTGTGTGTATATCTGTGTGTGTGTGTATCTGACTTTGTGTGTGTGTATCTACCTGTGTGTGTATCTGAGTGTGTGTGTGTATATCTCACTGTGTGTATATCTGACTGTGTGTGTGTGTATCTGAATGTATGTGTGTATGTGTATCTGAGTGTGTGTGTATCTGAGTGTGTGTGTATCTGACTGTGTATCTCACTGTGTGTGTGTATATCTCACTGTGTGTGTGTGTATCTCACTGTGTGTGTGTGTATCTGCTGTGTGTGTATCTTGCTGTGTTTGTGTCAGTTTTTGTATCTGACTGTGTGTGTGTATCTGACACTGTGTGTGTAAGTGTGTATCGGGCTGTGTGTCAGTGTGTGTTTATCTGGCTGTGTTTGTGTCAGTGTACATGTACCTTTGTGTCAGTGTGTATATGTACCTGTGTGTGTATGAGTGTCAGTATGTGTAAGTGTGTATCTGTGCGTGTGGCAATGCATACATCCCATCTAACATTGCACACAAATACAACCCTGCATTCCAACATTAACAATGCACACAGATACACCACTGCATGTGTATCTGTGTTCCTGTGTGTATCACTGTTTGTGTGAGAGTGCATCTGTGTGACAATGCATACATCTCAGCATTCCTATGCCAACACTGCACACAAATACAGATGTATTTGTGTATATATCTGTGTCAGTGTGTGTAAGTGTGTATCTCTGTGTGTGGATGTGCCAGTGTCTTTATCTCTGTGTGTGCACGTGTATTTATGTATGTGGCTGTGTGTGTGTATACACCAGTCTTTGTCAGTGTGTGCATGTGTCCAGATGTTTGCATGTATCAGTGTGCTAATGTGTATGTATATCTGTGAATGTATATCACTCATCAAGGCAATCAAACACAACATGCAACCACACCCCTGCAAACATTACATACAAACACACCCCTGAATTCAAACTCAAAAAGTATATAGAAACACATCCCTACAGGCACACACATACTGTATACAACAACATGCTCACAGCCCTGCAAGAATGGTCAAATGGTAAATCCCCAGCTGGCATAGCATCGTGGGAATTGTACAACAGATGAGGATCTATCTTTTCTCTGCTCTTGCGCTAGAGGGGAGGCTCAAAACAATGTCTTGCACCAGGGCCCTGTCAACCTTAGTTCTGCCACTGTGTTGGGGTGGAGGGCGTGATTGCATGCCAGAGAGTGAAAGTTTCCTGGGGAGGGCGAGGGATGGCAGGATCCAGGGGGGCCCAAACAAATGCTTGCCCAGGGTCCAATCAATGTTAAAGACGGCCCTGTCTCCATGTTGTTTATAAAATCTGAATGTCTAAAAAATTAATAACTTCCTTGCTATAGTCAGAAGTAAGAATGATTCCTTTATTGTTATTATTAAGATCATTTAAAAAGGTAATAAGAGATTTTTCTGAACCATCGCAGATGGTTTGCCCTCCATGCGTGGTCACTCCAAATAGCTTGTGACTCCCAATTTGACATGAATAAGTTAACATAGCTTGGGGCAAACCTAGTCCCCACAGCAGTTCCTTGTTTCTGAAGATAAAAACTGTCTAAAAACCAAAAATAGTTATTGTTTAAAATTATTTCAGTACCTTTCTTGATAAAATCAATTTGTGAGTTAGGAAACTTTTTTCTTTTTTTAATATTCTGGTTACTGCATCACAACCTATTTTGTGAGGTATAAGGGTATAAAGAGATTGTACATCGCAGGTCACCAGGATATAGTTGGGTTGCCAGATAAAATTATTTAAAAACTGAAGAAGGGAGGTAGGATTTCATATTTTTAACCACCGGCTTTAACAGAATAACTAAATACTCAGATAAAATGGATAAAAGGGAGTGTATACCAGATATGATAGGACGACCTGGTAGTTTGGGCTCGTTTTTATGGGTTTTTAGTAGGAAATATATGACAGGAATTTTAGGGTATAACACATTTATATATTCTTGTTTGCTAAGAATATTGGGAGTCTTACCTTTATCTAAAACCTGTTTTAAAATATCTTTTATTTTTGAGGTAGAATCAAATAGCAATTTTGCACAAGTATTTGTGTCATTAAATTGTCTGAGGGCTTCATCTATGTACATCTCACTTGGGAGTATGACAAGGCCTCCACCCTTGTCCGCTGGTTGGATAATAATTTTTTTATCTTCAGAAAGTTGTTTGAGAGCTATTTTCTCTTGAAGATTTAAATTATACTAATCTGATTTATGTCTTTTAATATTGTAAAAATCCTTTAAAATGAGTTTTTCAAAAAAATCTATTGGTCTTGATTTAAAACTGGAGGGGTAGAATTTTGAGTTTGCCCTAAGAATAGTGGAGATGAATGTGGGTTCTTGTGCTGAATAAGTGGGAGGAATATTAAGGGCAGTCTGGGAATCTTCATTACAGAAAAATCTTTTTAGGGTAGCCTTCCTGGTAAATTTATTAATATCTAGGAAAGCTTAGAAAGGTTTAAAGGTGTTAGTAGGGGGAAATTTAAGGCCTTTACTTAGCACTGCAAATTGAGTGATTTATGGGAAAGGTTGAATATTCCCAGATCTTTTGCTGGTTCCTTAATTTTATTCATTCTAATCGTTTTTTGTTTTTTTTCTCTTCTTCCTCTAGCCTTAAGCTCATTTTTCTTGCTCTTGATGGGTAGAGAGGTTGTGGTGGTAGATTGGGATTTGTTCTAATCTCTAAAAAATTATCATCTGTGTCAACTTCAGAGATAATAGATAGTAGTTGATGGCGGTTGTTGTGTTTTTTGTATACACCACAACAACCCAAACATTTTTAAGTTCATGGGTATCCAAAAATGCAAAAGGTAATATTTTCTAGGCAAAAAGGAGATGCAGTGGGTTTTTAATTTGAGAACCTTGGTCCCAGAAGGTCTCAATGCCGATTTTGACCTTTTTAACTTTTTTTTAACTGAGATTTCCATTTGTTATAAATTGCAATATGCCATCAATTCTTTGTTCTCTACATTTTATCTACAATTATATATTTTTTTTCTTTATTTTCTTTCTTTATTTATTTTTCGAATATATTATAATATATTTATATTTATATATTTTTATTTTTACTTTTATATTTCTTTATTTAATCTTCTCCCCTCACTTTATATTTTATTCTCATAATTTTTTTTCTTATTTCACTTAGTCTTATTTTTATTTGTTCTATATACTTACACCTAGCACTCTCCTTTTTTCCTTTTTTCTCTCCTGCATCATCTTTATACTTGTCTTATTTTAGTTGTATAAACTGTATGCTACATTTGTAAATCTGTACATATCTATACTTTTTTTGTCAGTGTTTTATATATATATAATTACTTCAAATCTAACTCTAAATATTTCCCCTCAAAATAAAATATATGTGTTTTATATATATATATATATATATATATAAAACATATATGTATTTTATATATATATATATATATATATATATATATTCCCAAAAGAGTGCACTCAAAGGACTTGTGTAGATTTCAAATAAGTGCTTTTATTCAGCAAATATATACAAAATATGCGGATCAAGTCGACGTTTCAGTCCAAACGGACTTTTATCAAGACATTTATCTGGCGTGCAAAAAACATTTAAATATACAGCAGTGTGTCATGATTGGAGAGTGAAAAACTGAAATCGAGGTTCTGTGATGTCATCAGTGACGTGAATAGATTCAAAAACGGAGTGTAATTCTGTTAACCCCTGCTGGGGTAAATTGGAAAGTGAGTGATGCTCAATAAATGAGCCTAAATGGCAAATCACCGTGGGAGTATCTATATGTACACAAGAGTACATAAAGAATATAAAGAACAATATATACATATATACAGAAAACTATTTACAAGCCATGGACAGTGCCCAGGAAGACAGAGGCAGGTAAAGAGAGCTAGATCCGCTAAAATACAGACTGAAAGGAAGATAATAATAAAAATGTAAGTACCTCTACCTCTCATATAGGAGGACCAATAGCTCACCAGAAAGAATGTTACGAAAATAGCACAATAAGTAAAGTAAGCCATATATAAAGTTATAACGTAATAGCATACGTGAAATCATAGCATATATTAAGTATAAAGTATTAAATCCTCTTAAATCTATTGCAAAGATTCATAATGCGAAAAATGCAGACAGCATCAAATAGCAACAAATGTGATATTATAAAACAGATCAGAGTATACAATGTAACCAAAGCAGATAGAACATTCACCGTCTCGGGATGAAACAGTATAGCGGGTTCTTTCATTAAGTCCATACGGGGATAAAGTCCCCAATGTATGAATCCAATACGCTTCTCTTTTGAGAAGCTGAATGTCCCGATTGCCTCCCCGAGGAGATAAAGGTACGTGGTCAATGCCCATAAAGCGGAGTGATGGTAAAGTATGTCCTGCTTCTAGGAAATGTCTGGCAACCGGAGTAGTGGCTGAGCCACTTGGTATTGCTAATCGAATAGCTGATCGATGTCCTCTCATCCGTTCTCTGAGATCATTAGACGTCTTTCCAATGTAATTTAGACCGCACGGACATATGATCCTATACACAACATGAGTCGTAGTACAAGTAATCTTGTAACGAATTTTATACATTTTCCCAGTTCTCGGATGTGGAAATGCTTTCCCTGGAATCATATTGTTACATGCCATGCAGTTTAAACACCGTACACATCCTACATTTTTGTTAGGTATCTGTTCCTTTATGCGAGAAAATTGATCTGTATGTACCAGAAAGTCTCTCAGGTTTTTACCCCTTTTATAACTCATCACAGGGGGTTGCTTAAATTGAATAGGAAGGGAGGGATCCTTCATCAAAGTTTCCCAGTTGGCTCGTATCACAGATGCCACATCCTGGGACTGAGTATGCAGCGTCTGAGGGAAGATAAATCTATCCCCTATCCCCATAGTCAATGGTATGATCATCCTTGGTTCTTTTGCTTTAGATAGTGCTGTCTGTATGGAGTATTTGGAGTACCCTCTTTCAATGAACTTCTCGGACATATTCAATAACTGTGTCTCCGCATTCTTTGGGTCTGAATTATTCCGTATTACCCTGGCAAACTGTGCCACAGGTAATGAGTTTTTCAAACTCTGGGGGTGGAAACTAGTGGCATGTAAGATCGTATTCCGATCAGTAGGTTTTGAGAAAATAGTGTATCCCAATTTATTCTTAGTAACATAAATCCGTAAGTCCAAAAAATCAATTTGTTGATCGTTCAATTGGTATGTGAATTTTATTGGTGATACAAGGTTGTTCAAATCTTCAACCATCTGGTGTAGTCTTGGTTGCCCTCCTGTCCAAATGATCAAAACATCGTCGATGAAACGAAAATATCTCTGGATATATTGGCCATATACTTGCAAAATGTTTTCCGTTTCATATTTGTACATATACGCGTTAGCATACATAGGGGCCATAGGTGCCCCCATCGACGTGCCAGTACGCTGGATATAGAACTTGGATTCAAATCTGAAATAATTCAGTGTCAGGCATAACTCCAACAATTCCGTCAGGTAGTCAATAGGTGGTGTAATTTTTTTACTGTACTGCTGTAAAACTTCTTTCATGGCTTGTATGCCATCTCCGTGCGGAATCACCGTATAAAGACTGCCCACATCAAGGGTGGCTAAAGTTATTCCCTCCTCAGGTATAGTTAGAGTTTTAAGGTGTTCAATTACATATTTAGTGTCTTTCACGCAGGTAGGTAGTGCTAATGCCGGGGCTTTAAACTTCAAATCCAGCCATTTACCAATCGGCTCTAGGAGACCACCTATAGCAGAGACGATTGGACGCCCAGGTGGTTTGCTGAGGTTCTCATGGACTTTAGGTAATGTGTATATGATAGGACATCTTGGGCTCGTTTCCCATAGATATTCAAATTCCATACTGGTCAGATAGCCTGCTTCTAGTCCTCTTCGTAAAGTATTGTAAATAGTACGGCTAAAGTTAATCACAGGGTCCTTTTCAGAAATTTGGTACACTTGTTCATGCGATAGTTGTCGGTGAATCTCGGCTCTGTAGTCATCATATTGCATGATCACAAGGGCACCCCCTTTGTCTGCTGGACGTATAGATATAGACATATCGTTAGCTAAGTTGTCTAGAGCCACTCTTTCCATTCTGGAAATGTTCGAGGTTCCCTTCTTCTCTTGTTTTAATAACACAGTGCTGTCCGTCTTAAGATTCTGTGAAAACACTTTCAAGGATGCACTAGTAGATGGTGCATCAAATGTACTACAAAGTCGTAGTGTATCACTAGGGTTGGTATCAGCAGGTTGAGATTTGAAGTATTCAGCTAAACAAAGTTTCCGTGTGAACTTAAAGAATACTGTTTCATCCCGAGACGGTGAATGTTCTATCTGCTTTGGTTACATTGTATACTCTGATCTGTTTTATAATATCACATTTGTTGCTATTTGATGCTGTCTGCATTTTTCGCATTATGAATCTTTGCAATAGATTTAAGAGGATTTAATACTTTATACTTAATATATGCTATGATTTCACGTATGCTATTACGTTATAACTTTATATATGGCTTACTTTACTTATTGTGCTATTTTCGTAACATTCTTTCTGGTGAGCTATTGGTCCTCCTATATGAGAGGTAGAGGTACTTAGGGCCCGCATGTACACATTTTTATTATTATCTTCCTTTCAGTCTGTATTTTAGCGGATCTAGCTCTCTTTACCTGCCTCTGTCTTCCTGGGCACTGTCCATGGCTTGTAAATAGTTTTCTGTATATATGTATATATTGTTCTTTATATTCTTTATGTACTCTTGTGTACATATAGATACTCCCACGGTGATTTGCCATTTAGGCTCATTTATTGAGCATCACTCACTTTCCAATTTCCCCCAGCAGGGGTTAACAGAATTACACTCCGTTTTTGAATCTATTCACGTCACTGATGACATCATAGAACCTCGATTTCAGTTTTTCACTCTCCAATCATGACACACTGCTGTATATTTAAATGTTTTTTGCACGCCAGATAAATGTCTTGATAAAAGTCCGTTTGGACTGAAACGTCGACTTGATCCGCATATTTTGTATATATTTGCTGAATAAAAGCACTTATTTGAAATCTACACAAGTCCTTTGAGTGCACTCTTTTGGGAATATATGGAGTGGCTGGAGCTTTTGCACCGAGGCACCGAACAAGACCGGATAAATTGAGTGCGGGGCACTTGGATTCTATATATATATATATATATATATATATATATAAAACATATATATTTTATTTTGAGGGGAAATATTTAGAGTTAGATTTGAAGTAATTATATTTCTCTCATATGACCTCTCTGGGGATAACTGATTTTTATAAAACTGTGGATTAAGTTTTTTCCATAAACCATTTGACTAATCCAGTTTATGCTATTTTCTCCTGGTCTGTCCTATACTTTGGATTAATCTAAATACTTGACCAAAGCCAGTTAGATTAAAATATAATCTTCTCCTAAACTATTGTAGCTGAAAAGGTATCTAATTGTACTACGCACTACTTGTGTTACAAAGTTACAACATGACTGCGCCGTATGCTACTTCACTAATGGAGATCAGTTAAATCTCTATATACTGTACTTAGAACTAATACTAAGGTCTGTGGACTTTGGCTTACTGGCTTTCTTCGCTTTTACACTTACACTTTTAATCACTTTTTTCATTTTTGCACTTTTCCTGTGTTGTGATTTTCTTTTTGTTTTTGCTTTGTTTATTCAATAAAGATTTATATACTTTTATGTTGCGTTAGCTCCAAGAATTAATTATATCTTATTTTTGGTAATTCTTTGAAGTCAGGCCCCTACACTAGACTCAATTATCATTAATGCCACCTTATGCCTTGCATCATAGTTACATTGTTACCTCAGTAACGCTATTGTTTGATTTTTATGTTTTACTATTTTATATTCCTCTGGATGCTGTGAGACGTACCTCTAAGGAGCTACATATCCATTAGTGGGGATTATACCCAGGGCCAGATTAAGAGCCAAGTGGGCCTGGTGCGGTCAATGATGGTGGGCCTAATTACAGAGTCCTATCGACCAAAAACACTAAAACAGTCATATCTCCCAAGCGTCATGTATCTGATGGAGATGGTGCAGGAGGGAAACTCATAGGATTCAGCTATAAGAAAACATATACCCTATGCTAATCACTCTCTAATTTATGCTTTCATATTTTAAGTAAAACCATACCCCCTAACAGTAGTGTCCAGTGAAGAGGGAAGTCAATGGGCGGGGTAAAAGGGTGGGCCACTGACGCAAATCACGTCATGTCTGCCCAAAGAATTGGAAGGCCAGCCTGGCATGAATGCATATCAGGCTGCCTGCCAATCATGTAGGCTGGACAACTAAGAGCATACTATGCAGACAGCACCCTGAGCTTCACATAAATGCATCTAATGATGTGCCTGCTCTACACTTTCTAAGGACTGTCTAAGGACTAGTACTCACATGCCCACTCGTATCCTTACCTTCTTACCTGACATCACATGATGTAAATCACAAGAAGTAACATAAGAGAATATTCTGTAAAATCACCAAAAAAGACTTAGTTTTATTCTGCTGTATAGATGGATTGCTCACAGTGTCTCATTGTTCCTATGTATCACAGTGTCTCAGTGTCCCCATATCTCCCAGTGTCCCCTGGTGTCCTCATGCCTGCCAGTGTCTCAGTGTCCACTAGTCTCCCTGCCCCTTAGCCTCCCAGTTTCTGTGTCCCCATGTGTCCCATAGTCTCCCAGTGTCCCCATGTCTCAGTGTCCATTTGTGTCTGTGTCCCCAGGTCTCCCAATGTCCCCTTTTTATCACGGTGTCCCTATGTATCACACTGGAGGACAACAGGACACTGGTAGACTAGGCAAACTGAGGCACAGAGGACACAGAGACTAGGGGACACTGGGGGACATGGGGGCACTATATATCTAGTGTATCAGTGTTCCCATATCTCCCAGTGTCCCCATGTCTCCCAGCATCCCCATGTGTCTCAGTGTCACCTAGTGCCCCCATGTCTCCCAGTGTCCCCAAGTGTCTCAGTGTCCCTATGTCTCCCTTACCTGAGCTGTAGATTGTCTCTGCAGGCTGGGAGCTGCTGTCTGGACTCTCTGTGCTGTGTAGTTGCTCCCCCGTGGATCAGTGAGTAGAGAGAGGCAGGGATATGCTGTAACTTCCTATCCCTGCTTCTCTCTACACACATCGATCCCTACTGGTTAGCGCCGGTATTGCAGAGTAATCTCTGTAAATACCGGCATTTGTTTTGCCGCTATTACTGCAATACCAGCCAGGTGGCAACCCTAAGAGTAGTGAGTAAATAAAAAAGTTATAAAAAGTTACAATTTTTTTTTTCATCAATTGGCCTATTTCATGGGCATGGGCCTGGAGCTGCAGCTCCATCAGCCCTTATGTTAATCCAGCCCTGATTATACCACTGTACGCTGTTTTACTCAGAGCTGGTCCATAGCTCTAGCAAATGTGAGCATGATCCCACATATCCTTGTTGTGTGTCCTACACTAAGTATTTAGCTATCTGCACTATTACTGGTTGTTTTCTGTTTTATTACATATACTCATCACCAACTGAAGCCTGGCCGAATCCAAGCCAAGATCTTCCAAAGAATTGGACTTAATACACACAGTATTCAGCACAACCTTGTTTTTGTGTTTTGTGTTGTTTTGCTTCTTTTCAGTAAGGTGTTGGGGAGATTCCTTACATTCAGTGTTTGCAGCTTAATTTATTGTTTATATTAATTGATTCCTTCGTGCTTACACTACCTTGCTGTATCTTTTACATAGTTACATAACTGGAAAGAGACATGTATCTATTAAGGTCAGCCTTTCTCCCATTTGTTTTGCCGTTGATCTAAAAGAAGGCAAAAAGCCCAGTTTAAAGTACTTCTAATTGTGCAAAAAACTTGGAAAGTATTACTTCTTGACCCCAGAATGGCAATCAGGTATCTCATTGGATCAAGAAGCTATTGCCCCTCTTATTAAATAGCAAGCATCAAGCTATGAATGCATATTTCACAATCATAAAGATTATAAAGAAGCCTAGATAGACCATATTTGAAGTAAAAGAATATGTTGAACAAAAATGAGATGATAGCTTTGTTGTTACACTATAATACTGCAAGGGAAAATAACATTAAATGTGTGAGGAAACAATGACATTTCAGGAATCTGGATTGGGGTAGAAGAATTTTCTTCATTCCTCCGTGTTTTAGGAGAGGTCATAATCTGCAGGATTCCCTTTAAAAATGGTAACCTAAAATAGTCCTTTTCCCCTGTTAATTTGTAGCAATTGCAATTCTGTGATTATAGGTTCAACTTTTTCTTACCTTTGGAAAGAGAAACAATTTCCTATTAAAAAAATGTATAGATGTGATTCATCCTGTGTGGTATACATTATAAAATGCCCATGTGGTTGGATTTTCTGTCAGAGAGGTGACTCAGACATTTGGATGAAAAAAATGGATCTTCCACCATGTGCCCAATTTGGGATTTGTCTTCATTAGTTTCTATTAATGTGCATGTTTGGTTTAAACCCTAATTACCAACTCAAGTATTTTGAGCATTAGAGCAAGACTTTTTTGTTGCATCTAAAGCTGGTTTCTACAGAAATATCGAATTATTGCCCAATATCGCTAATAAATGCTGATGTTAAACTGTATTCTGCGATTTTAGCAGATAGACTCCAAGCAGTATTGCCAGATATTAAACATAAGGACCAGATAGGCTTCGTAGCGGGAAGACACTATAATAACAATACTAGAAGAATGATAGAGATAATGGACTGGGCTCAGACAACAAAAGTGCCCCTGCTGCTCCTGTCGATTGATGCCGAAAAGGCTTTCGACAGGGTCAGCTGGGACTTCTTAAAACAGACTATGTTAAAAATGGGCTTTGAAGGCTGGTTCACGGGGGCAGTGGAGGTTCTGTACTCTGTGCCATCAGCTAGAATAGTGGGCAGAGACTTAAGATCCGAATGGTTTAATATCCTAAATGGCACGAGACAGGGCTGCCCACTCTAACCGCTTCTATATGATATTTCAGTGGAACCCTTGGCATGTAAAATAAGACAATGTATAGGTACAAAAGGGATCTCTATCCCAAATGAAAAACTCAAGATCTGCTTATATGCGGATGACGTTATACTGACTATTACAGAGCCTAAACAATCGTTACCACTGCTAATGTAGGAGATAATATTTTATGGTGAGGTTTCCAATTTTAAAATGAATATTAATAAAACACTGGCATTAACAGCAAACATAGGGAAAATAAGGCTACAAGTACTAAGACAAAATTATTCATTTAACTGGTCAATAACGCAGCTTCCATACATATTTGGGTATTTTGTTGACAACTGATGTTGCTCGCTTAAGAAATTATTTTCTAAATCAACTAAAAGAAACAAATAGATTACCGTATATACTCGAGTATAAGCCGAGTTTTTTAGCACATTTTTTGTGCTAAAAAACCCCAACTCGGCTTATACTCGAGTCAATAGTCTGTATTATGGCAATTTACATTGCCATAATACAGACTGGGGGAGAGGGGGGCTGGCAGAGCTGTAACTTACCTCTCCTGCAGCTCCTGTCAGCTCTCTCCTCCTCCGCGCCGTCCGTTCAGCACCTCAGTCAGCTCCCACTGTAAGTCTCGCGAGAGCCGCGGCTCTCGCGAGACTTACACTGGGAGCTGACAGAGGGAGCTGCACGGACGGCGCGGAGGAGGAGAGAGCTGACAGGAGCTGCAGGAGAGGTAAGTTACAGCTCTGCCAGCCCCCCTTCCCCCCACTGAACTGCCAATGCCACTGGACCACCAGGGAAGGAGAGCCCCCCTCCCTGCCATATATCAAGCAGGGAGGGGGGACAAAAAAAAATAATTAGTAATAATAAAAAAATAATAATAATTAAATAATAAATAATAATACAATACTAATAATAATTAAATTAAATAAATAAAAATGATAATAAATAATAATAAAAAAATTAAAATAATAAAAAAAAATTGCCCACCCCCCACCAAGGCTCTGCAACACACACACACACACACATACACACACACTGCACTCATACACACACACTGCACTCATACACTGCACTCATACACTCACACTGCATTCATATACACACGCTGCACTCATACACACACGCTGCACTCATACACACGCTGCACTCATACACACACGCTGCATTCATACACTCACGCTGCATTCATACACTCACACTGCATTCATACACTCACACTGCATTCATACACACACACTGCACTCATACACACACACTGCACTCATACACACACTGCACTCATACACACACTGCATTCATACACACACTGCATTCATACACACACGCTGCATTCATACACACACGCTGCACTCATACACACACTGCATTCATACACTCACACTGCATTCATACACACACACTGCATTCATACACACACACTGCATTCATTATACACACACTGTAAATAAATATTCAATGAATATATTTTTTTTAGGATCTAATTTTATTTAGAAATTTACCAGTAGCTGCTGCATTTCTCACCCTAGTCTTATACTCGAGTCAATACGTTTTCCCAGTTTTTTGGGGTAAAATTAGGGGCCTCGGCTTATATTCGGGTCGGCTTATACTTGAGTATATACGGTATTAAAGGAATGGAGGTCCCACGAAATATCATGGTGGGGAAGAATTAATACAGTTAAGGCTTATATTGTCCCAAAATGGATCTACTTGTTCCGCATGATCCCTCTTAAGGTTCCAATACATTGGTTAAATTTAATACAGAGTAGCTTCACAGACTTTATGTGGAGGGGTAAGAAACCCAGAATCAATTCGATAACATTAGGGAATAAAGCTTATCGGGGAGGTTTAGAATACCCATTAATAAAGAATACATATCAAGCAATTATAATGACACATGCTTTAAATCTACAAGTGACAGATTGTAAAGAGCAAGCATGGTACAAATTAGAAGTATAAAGGGAAGGGATGGCTAACCTAGAAACATTACTCTGGGCAAACATCGGCAAAAGGGTTAATATATAAGATTATAAAACTGCGATTATTTTACAAACAATAAATGAATGGTATACTTTAACCCCTTAACGACGAGTGACGGACGAGGTCCGTCACTCAGGGGAATGCGTTAATGACGAGTGACGGACCTCGTCCGTCACCCGTTAAAATTAACCCCAGATCGCCGCAATCGCGGCGATCGTGGGGTTAATGGTGCTCCGGTCTGCCTCTGCATTAGAGGCAGACCGGGAGCACCGGATCGGGCTGCCCCAGTACATGTGCCCGCTCTGACAGCATGTCTGAGCGGGCACATGTGCTCTGTATACTCACCTCCGCCTCCCTGCACTTCCTGGTTCTGTGTGAAGTGCAGGGGGACGGATCTTCAGTGATCCTGCCCCCTGGTGGAAAAAAAAATAGTAAAATTAAAATCCCACCCCCCTTTACCCCCCCTTTACCCATTTTAATAAAAAATTAACCCCTTCCCTGCCAATTGATCACTGACTACAGTGATCAATTGGAAGGGATTACATTTTACTAAGATCTGATTTTTTTTTTAACCCCTGAGGGTTAATTCTTTTTTTTTTTAACCCTCAGGGGTTCAATTTATTTTATTAATTAATTTAAATATTTTAAAATTATAAATTTAGCTAGCTGGGGAGGGTGGAAGTTAGTGGGGAATTGGGGGATTTAGTATTACGCTAACTAGGGGTTAACGTTAAAAAAAGTTTAAAAATAAGCTTTAAAAAGTTAAAAAATTAAGTTTAAAAAAAAGTTTTAATAACATTTAAGTAAAAAATTTAAAAAAATAAACCCTTTACCCAGTCCAAATAAAAATTAACCCCTTCCCTGCCAGTCGATCACTGCCTACAGTGATCAAAATACAGATCACAGTATTATACTGTTCTAATTTTTTTTTTTAACCCCTGACGATTAACTTTTATTTATTTTTTAACCATCAGGGGTTAAATGTATTTAATTAACTAATTTAAATATTGTATAATTAAATATTTTGCTAGCTGGGGTGGGTGGGAGTTATGGGAAAATGGGGAATTTACTGTTAGTGCTGCTTACTGCTAGTTAGGGGTTAACGTAAAAAAAAAAGCTTAGAAAAATGTTAAATCTGTAAAAAAAAGTTTTACGAAAGTTTAGGAAACTTTAAAAAAATGAATAATCAAAACAAAAGTTTAAAAAATAGTTTTAAAAAGTAAAAAAAGGTTTAAAAAGTAAAAAAATACATTTAATAACGCTCATTACCACTACACCTGGTACAAGCTATATGTCCACATATACCTGGCAAAGGTACATACGGGGGTATTTTTGTACTCAGCAGACATAGCTGAGCAACATATGAAGTATTATACAGTGGTAGTACACATAAGGTTTGCAAAATATACTGTGCAAACTCACTTTGTGTGCCAAAAAGGCAGAAAAAACGCTTATTACCACTACACCTGGTACAAGCTAGCGGAAAAATGATCCCACGCTAAGGTTCAAAATATGCCTTTTGAAATACCCTGGGATGTCTTCTTTAAGAAATGGTATGGCTTTATGGGGTATTTGGATTATATAGCCTGGTAAAATACTCTAAAATGGGACATGGGCACAGCGTAAAAATTCAAAATTTGAAAAAAAATGGAATGGCTGTGTCCCAAATGTGCCCCTCCGATGTCCACATATACCTGGCAAAGGTACATACGGGGGTATTTTTGTACTCAGCAGACATAGCTGAGCAAAATATGAAGTATTATACAGTGGTAGTACACATATGGTTTGCAAAATATACTGTGCAAACTCACTTTGTGTGTCAAAAAGGCAGAAAAAAACGCTTATAACCGCTACACCTGGTACACGCTAGCGGAAAAATGATCCCACGCTAAGGTTCAAAATATGCCTTTTGAAATACCCTGGGGTGTCTACTTTAAGAAATGGTAGGCCTTTGTGGGGTAGTTTGAATTTAAAACCTGCAAAGATGCTTGGAAATTGCACATAGGCCCGGCGTCAAAATTCAAAGTTCGGTCAAAACTGATATGGCTTGGTCTCCTATATGGCACTGTAGCTTCACAAAATAGTGCCATAGACATACAATGGGGGTGTCCTTTTACTCAGAAGACTTAGCTGAGCATAATTTGGGGGGGTTTGAACTTAGTGGCACACATGAAATATACAAAATGCCCAGCAAAAATGCAATCCGTATGTAAAAAATGCACAAAATTATTTTTTACCACATACTTTGGCATGTAATGGTAAAAAAATGGGGGCATGTTAAGGCACAACATGCACCTTATGAGATACCCTGGAGTGTCTTCTTTTACAAATGGTAGGCCTTTGTGGGGTGTTTTGAACAGTCAAACTGTTATAATACCCCAAATGGAAGCATAGGCTCATTAAATCCGTCTCTCAAAATTCTACTGTGAATACTGAAAAGGACAGGTCTCCTGTATGGCACTGTAGCTTCACGAAATAGTGCCATAGACATACAATGGGGGTGTCCTTTTACTCGGAAGACTTAGCTGAGCATAATTTGGGGGGTTTGAACTTAGTGGCACACATGAAATATACAAAATGCCCAGCAAAAATGCAATCCGTATGTAAAATATGCACAAAATTATTTTTTACCACATACTTTGGCATGTAATGGTAAAAAAATGGGGGCATGTTAAGGCACAATATGCACCTTATGAGATACCCTGGAGTGTCTACTTTTACAAATGGTAGGCCTTTGTGGTTTTTTTTGAACAGTCAAACTACTATAATCAGGGGCGGACTGAGAACCCTCAGGGCCCCCGGGCAAAATAAATCAAGGGCCCCCTTACAGGCCCCACCCATACTCCGCAGCAAGCGCCACCCATGTCCCGCCTCCATGCACCGCCTCCAGCCACACCCTACACAATCTTTAGACACAAGGAACAAAAGTGCAATAATCCCTTCAAGGCCCCAGTAGAGACTACAATTGAGGGCTAATGGGCCATGGAGGGGGGTCTTTCTAGCAGAGGCTATCTCAGTGTCCTTTAGAGAGTGTGTTAGAAAGAATCCCCTCCAGGCCCTATTAGAGACTACAATGGAGTCTAACAGGCTTGGAAGGGGGTCTTTCTAACAGAGGCCATCTCAGTGTCCCTGCTGGAAACAGTCGCCTCCAGGCCCCAGTAGAGACTACAATTGATGGCTAATGGGCCATGGAGGGGGGGAGCATTATAGCAGAGGCTATCTCAGTGTCCTTTAGAGAGTGTGTTAGAAAGAATTTCCTCCAGGTCCCATTAGAGACTACAATGGAGTCTAATGGGGCCTGGAGGGGGGTCTCTCCAACACTCTGGTTCCTATTCACAATATAGCAACACAACATAGCTGATACCTAGGCCAAGTTGGCTCCTCTTACCTTAATTACTGTTGCTGGCTGGCAGTCTGTGGGCTTGCTGGAAGGCTGTGGGCTTACTGGCTGCGGCTGGCAGGCTGTGGGCTTGCTGGCAGGATGTGGGCTTGCTGGCTACTGCCGGCAGGCTGTGGGCTTGCTGGCTGCAGCTGGCAGGCTGTGGGCTTGCTGGAAGGCTGTGGGCTTACTGGCTGCGGGCTTGCTGGCAGGCTGTGGGCTTACTGGCTACTGCCGGCAGGCTGTGGGCTTGCTGGCTGCGGCTGGCAGGCTGTGGGCTTGCTGGCTGCGGCTGGCAGGCTGTGGCTTGCTGGCTGGCAGGCTGTGGCCTGCTGGCTGCGGTTGGCAGGCTGTGGGGTTGCTGGCTTTAAGCCTAACTGGTGGCCTGTAGGCTGGCTGGCTGTCTACTGGGGCACTCGTAGATTATTTAAAGAAATAATCCATGCACAATAACCACTACTACTCTGTGTAGTCGTTATGGTGCCAGGAGGGCCGGGCCCCCCTCCCAGAGTAAGTAGTCAAACCGTTTAACCCCTTAAGGACACATGACATGTCTGACATGTCATGATTCCCTTTTATTCCAGAAGTTTGGTCCTTAAGGGGTTAAGAACAGTTTGACAACTTACCTGGGGTCTGCTGGGATATGAGGCTGTAGTAGGGTATAGGAGCAGTGGTGCAATGTGTAAGGGGTGCAGTCTGTGTGAAAGGTTCAGTGTGTGTGAGGGGGTGTAGTGTGTGAATGTGTAGGGTGTGTGGGGCAATGTGTGTACGAGGGGGCTGTGTATGTGTGTGGCAATGTTAGTATGGGGGGCTGTGTGTATGGGTGGGCAGTGTAGGTGTGTGTGTGAGGCAATGTGTGTAAATGTGTATGGTGTGTGTGGGGGCAGTGTGTGTGTATGGGGGGCAGTGTGTGAATGTGTATGGTGTGGGGGCAGTGTGTTTATGTGGCTAAAGTTCACTCTCACCACTGTGACCACCAGGAATACCTGGTGGTCACAGTGTTGAGAGTGAACTCTAGCCCGTAGCTCCAAGGCTAGAGTTTACTCTTGCAAGAGCCGTAACGTTGCCGTGGTAACCGCGGCAACGATCTGTGCTCGCGCAAGAAGGACCCAGAGGAGCTTCAGGCTGAGCTCCCGGGTCCTCTCTTCCTCCCTCCCCTGCCGGCTGCCCGCACGGTGCCTGCGGACAGGGGAGGGGGCAATTGCCCTCCTCTTACTCCCCCCTCCCCCTCTTCTTACCCCCTTCTTACTCCCACTCTCTTCTTACCCCCATTCTTACTCTCCCCTCTTCTTACTCCCCCTCTCCTTACTCCCCCTTCTTACTCTCCCCATCTTCTTACTCCCCCTCCCCCTCTTCTTACTTCCACCTCTTCTTACTCCTCCCTCTTCTTACTCCCCCCTCTTCTTACCCCCTCCCCCCTCTTCTTACCCCCTCCCCGCTCTTCTTACCCCCCTCCCCCCTCTTCTTACTCCCCCTTCCTCTTTTTACTCCCCCCTCCCCTCTTCTTACCCCCTTTACTCCCCCCCTCTTCTTAATCTCCCCTCTTCTTACTCTCCCCTCCCCCTCTTCTTACTCCCCCCTTCCTCTTTTACTCCCCATCCCCCTCTTCTTACTCCCCCCTCCCTTCTTACCCCCTCTCTCTCTTCTTACCCCATCCCTCTTCTTACCCCCCCTCCCTCTTCTTACCCCCTCCCTCTCTCTTCTTACCCCCCTCCCTCTCTCTTTTTACCCCCCCTACTCCCCTCTCTCTTTTTACCCCCCCTACTCCCCTCTCTCTTTTTACTCCCCTCCCTCTCTCTTTTTACCCCCCTCCCTCTCTCTTTTTACCCCCCTCCCTCTCTCTTTTTACCCCCCTCCCTCTCTCTTTTAACCCCCCCTCTCTCTTTTAACCTCCCCTCCCTCTCTCTTTTAACCCCTCCTCCCTCTCTCTTTTAACTCCCCTCCCTCTTTTAACCCCCCCTCCCTCTCTCTTTTAACCCCCCTCCCTCTTTTAAACCCCCCTCCCTCTCTCTTTTAACCCATCTCTTTTAACCCCCCTCCCTCTCTCTTTTTACCCCCCCTCCCTCTCTCTTTTAACCCCCCTCCCTCTCTCTTTTAACCCCCCCTCCCTCTCTTTTTACCCCTCTCTCTTTTTACCCCCCCTCCCTCTCTCTTTTAACCCCCCCCCCTCCCTCTCTCTTTTAACCCCCCCCTCTCAACTCCCCCCCTCTCTCTTTTAACTCCCCCCCCTCTCTCTTTTAACTCCCCCCCTCCCCTCCCTCCCTCTCTCTTTTTACCCCCTCCCCGTAGCGTGGCCGAGAGGCTCTGCGTCCGCGGTGGCGACCGGATTGATAGGAAGGTGCACACACACTGAGTGTGCACCTTCCTGTCAGTCCGGCCGGGTACAGGAAACAGAAACTCCTGTTCCGCGCGGAACAGGAGTTTCTGTTTCCTGTACCCGGCCGGACTGACAGGAAGGTGCACACTCAGTGTGTGTGCACCTTCCTATAACTCCGGCCGGCACCGCGGACGCAGAGCAGCTCGGCCACGCTACGGGGAGGGGAGGTGAGAAGCTGCAGCCGCCTGAGCGCTCTTAAGAGAGCGCTCAGGCGGCTGCAGCATTTAAAGGGGCGGCCGGGCCCCCTGATGGCGGGCCCCCTTCCCGGCCGGGCCCTCGGACCATGTCCGAAGTGCCCGACCGGTCAGTCCGCCCCTGACTATAATACCCCAAATGGAAGCATAGGCTCATTAAATCCGTCTCTCAAAATTCTACTGTGAATACTGAAAAGGACAGGTCTCCTATATGGCACTGTAGCTTCACAAAATAGGGCCAAAGACATACAATGGGGGTACCGTTGTACTCAGCAGAAGTAACTGAACACATAATAAAACTTTGTACAGGAATAGCACACACCAACTTTACAAAATACACATGAGAAGTTCTTTGTTATAAGTTTGTGTGCGAAAACCACCAAAAAACACAATTTTACTCCAATATTTAGCAGAGGTTGGCGGTAAAATGGCTACGTAGAAAGTGTCAAAACAACCTTAGGTAAATAGCCTGTGGTGTCTACTTTATATAAATATATACTTTTGTGTGGCAATTTTGTTTTCTTTTATGGCTATTAGGCTTACAAGACAAACATACCAAATTCTAAAATCGCTCCACATAAAAAGTTTATTTTACTCCTTGTGCTTTGTGACCTGTAACTACCAAAAAAAACTTAAA
Organism: Pelobates fuscus; assembly: GCF_036172605.1. Taxonomy (NCBI): domain Eukaryota; kingdom Metazoa; phylum Chordata; class Amphibia; order Anura; family Pelobatidae; genus Pelobates; species Pelobates fuscus. Next base: position 141,181,107 of record NC_086320.1, read on the forward strand.
ATCCCAGACACATTATATATTCTGTAATTCAGAACAACTAAATGAATTTATTTTTAATTACTTTCCTTAACCTGCACTAATTATGTACACATTATTATTGCAAAAACTGTAAAAAAAACACACAAAAATTATTTTTTTTGCATATTTCTGTATTTTTTTTATAATAAATAAGCATTTATATATATATGTGTTACATAAAATTAAAGCCCTTTCTGTCCTTTAAAAAACGGTATATAATATGTGTCGGTGCAATAAATTAGTAAAATGCAAATTGCAGTTGAACGCAAATAGCAAAAAATGCAAAAAATGCCGTTGTCATTAAGTGAAAGACAAGCTTCTGAAGCTCTGTCCTTAAGGGGTTAAAAAGAAAGCTGGGAATTGTTGATATAATTCCAGATACTATATCTCTCAGAACTTTGGAAAATATTATGAGTGATATAAACCTGAAAAACTGGTATATTAACCCAGATATTTGTGTTAAAGCTATCTATGGTAATGATCAACTAGAAGATTATCCCACGCTAAGGACAAGATTAGCTTTACCACCTAGAGAAGTTTTTAATTACCTACGTATAAAGAGTTTTCTAAAAATGCACATCATAAGATACAATGGGGAGAAAGGAAATCTAATTAGAAAGATACTCTCTATAGAAGCTATGGAAAATAAATATTCTCCAACATTAGAACTATTAAACTATATAAATCGATCCAACACCCCTATAGCTTTTAAAAATTGGGAGAGAGATTTTGACACCAAAGTTGATTTCAACTTATGGTGCCTTGCATTTCTTAAAATAAAAAAATATGTTCATTGTCTAAATATATTGGAAAACTTTATTAAAGTTAGCTATATATGGTATATGGTCCCAAGGAGGTTGAACAAAATATCTCAGAGCAATCCTCCTAACTGTTGGAGATGTTTTAATTTAGACGGCTCTATGATACACATATGGTGGAATTGCCCTAGAATCCGATCATTATGGGACCTTACATTTAAACTAATAACTGCGATAAGTAATATCCGTTTTAATTTTGTACCAGAAATAGCCCTATTACACATTTATGATAATAAACTAGACAAAAAAAAAATGAAATACTAGTTACCCATTGCCTTATGACCACCAAGCTTCTGATAGCAAAAGCATGGAAAAAAACAGATATCCCAAATATACATCAATTAAAGGGTCAAATTTTGAACCAATTGGAGATGGAAAAGGGAGTAATCTGGTATAATGTTTATAAAAAAAATACAATAAGAGAGTTATATACTACCCTTATAGCAGATATAAATCAAATAGAAGGATAAAAATAATAAAAATTAATTGAAAGGAATTACAGCGTAAAGTAGAATATATTACTAGTGAAGGGTGAGGGGAAAAAAAAGGCGAAAGGAAAGGAAAAGGAAGAAAAAAAGAGAGAAAAAAAAGGAAAAAGAGAAGTGAAAAGGAAATGTAAATAAGTGTATGTTAAATATTATAACCGCTATAAATACTTTAAAAAAATAAAAATTTGATGAGTAAAGAGTTAACCCAATCTATGATTTAGTGTTCGTAGAAGTTTGAATGAATGTGAGATAATCAGAGAAAGGATAAACACAGTACTGAGAACAAGAAAGGATGGTTTTAAAAATGTACTAAAACAGAGTGATATGTTTTAGTTAATAATTCTATGATATAGTTACCAAAACCATAATATATCAATAACCTGTGTAATTGTTGAAATCAAACCTGAAGAAAACTGGTAATAATGATATAATGTAATGAAATGTATAGATATATGAATATGAATATGTTATCCTTCTGTGATTATGGTATGACTTTTTTCTGTTTGAATCTAAGTAGAATCATTGTTTTTTTCTTTTTATGTCTATTTGTATAAAATGTTTTAAGATAAATATTTCAATAAAAACAAATTACAACAAACTAAAGCTGGTTTCTGTCTAACTTAACTTTAATGATAATGGGACATGGTATCTAGCATTGGCCATCAGTGGCGGCTCTAGACTTTGTGAGGCCTTAGGCGAAACTCAAACATGAGGCCCCCACTAACACCCAAAGTGGAAAAAAAATAGGGGTTGCACTGTGTGTATAAGGTGATGTAGTTGTATTGAAGGACAAGCTTGCAGCGCTGTATTCATTGATCAGAGGCTTTCAGTGTTGCGACTACCTGTGCCGCTGTGTTGTGAGCTCTCCGACTGTAGTTATTGCACAATTTAACTAAATTAATTTGCAATAAACAAATTTAATTAGCAATTATGCTAGTCATTTATACACGACTGCGGGGTATGATTACATAGCCTTGCAGTCGTGTATACATTACTGCCAGTGTGAGTATTTCTGAGTGTGTCTGGCATTGTCTGCCTGTGTATGTGCATGAAAGTGTGTGTCTGACCGAGAGTATGTTTGTGTGTGAATGTATGTCTTTATGAGCATGTGTCTGGGACGTATGTGTGGTAGCTGCTTGCGGTGTGTGGTGTTTATGGGGGATGCCTGTGACCTTTTGTGCATGTGTGTATGACGAATGTCTTCAGTTTGTGACTGTGACAAGGTGAGTAAAGGACATGGTGTGGGGGGTAAATGAGACAGGGTTGGGGGGTGAGTGTAGCAGAATGAGGGAGGGTGAGAATGATAGGGGGACGATTGTGACATGGTTGGAGGAGAGAGTATAACAGGGCAAGGGGAAGTAAGTGTGTGACAGGATTGGAGGAAGTTCATGTGACAGGCTGCATTTGGCATAGTTGGGCGGGTGTATCACAGGTTTGGGGTAAATGTGCCATTTTTGGAGGCAGTGTAACTGAATGAGGAGAGGTGAGTGTGACAAGATTAAGTGGTTAATGTGGCAGGATTAGATTAATGTGGAAGGGTGAGTGTGGCAGGGTTGGGGGGAGAGTGTGACAGGGTTTGGGGTGTGTGGCACAGTTGGAGGACAGGATTGGAGTGGCTAATGTGAGTGTGGCAGGGTGAAGGGGGTGAGTTGGACAGACTCATAGAGGATGAGTGTGACAGGGTTGAGGACTGTGTGTGACAGTGCAAGAGAAGATGAGTCTGACAGGATTGAGAGGGTTAATGTGATAGGGTAATTGTGGTAAAGCAAGGGCAGGTGAGTTTGGTATGGTTGGAGGGGGTGAGAATGACAGGATTAGGAGGGTTTAATGTGAGTGTTACTGGGTGAAGGGGAGACAATGTGTTGGGGCTGAAAGTGTTTGGGGTGACAATGTGTGCATGTGGGGGTGACAATGTGTGCGTGTGGGGGTGGCAATGTGTGGAGGGGGGCTGTGACAGGGTATGTGTGTGTGGGGGGGCTGTGACAGGGTGTGTGGAGGGGTCAGCCACATCCTGTAAGGTGGGTTGTGACAGGGTAGGGTGGGGCTGTGACAGGGTGGGGGTAGCAGGGGTATTAACAGGCAATATTGGGATGGAGGAGCAGTGACAGGGGGTAGGGGATTGGAGGGGCAGTAACAGGGGGTAGGAGGGGAAGAGGGGTAGTAACAGGGGGTAAGAGGGTAGGTGGATGGAGGGGCAGTAACAGGGGGTAGAGTGGGTGGAAAGGCAGTAACAGGGGGTAGAGGCAATGCTCTGAGAGGCGGGAGATCGCAAGACACTTCAGTCTGCAGCTTACTCCCAGCGGAGCTGCAAATGGCGGCTGGCTCACTCACGGGCAGACTGACAGGAGGGGCCACGCACCTGGCGACATTATGGGGAAGTCTGTTCTGACCGAGGACCTGACATGGTAGTCTGCCCTAAGGCGATTTAAGAGGCCGCGAGGCCTTAAGCGGCTGCCTAAATCCCCTAATTAGAGAGCCGCGTCTGTTGGCCATAATGCCAGAATGATGTACAGCATTGTGTCAGGAGGCCTCATGGAAGTGTGTGTGCCTATTAATTGTAGATAACATGAAACAAAGGTTAAGGAAAAGCTAAACTTGGTTGTTAAACATAACCTATTTTTTTTTATCTGATAATTATTAGTTTTGTATAAAAAACAGTGTTGCATAAGAACTACTAATATAAAAAGTAGAAGCCTATTCACCTATTTTTAACATTAATGATTTTGCTAAAAATGGCTATTTATATGACATTATGTAAGATCACTAAGGCAAGTTCGTGTTGTTGACAAGTTTTGTGCAGCTCAAAAGAATTACACCGTAATTAGTTAAATTGAACTGCTTTTCTGTAGATATTTTCTGTACAATTTGTTGTTCAAAGCATAACTAGCCTGTGTCTACTTCGAAATAAATGTGCTATTGATACTTGTGTAATTTGATCTTTTCAATAAATATCTTAGGCCTCGATTTAAAGGAACACAATAGGGTCAGGAACACAAGCATGTATTCCTGATCCTATAGTGTTAAAACCACGATCCAGCCCCCACCCTCCCTCTTGCCTCCCTAAATATAATAAAATCTTACTTGTATTCATGTCTGCATCTGCTGGCTCTGCTCCTGTCTGCCTCTGACCTGTCTTTGACCTGCCTCCTGTCTCCTGACATCATCAGAAGTGGCGCTGTGAGCCAATCACAATGCTTACCCATAGGATTGGCTGAGACTGTCAAAGGGGGGCAGAGTCAGCAGAAGTCAAACACAGTCCTGGCCAATCAGCATCTCCTCATATAGATGAATTGAATCAATGCAGTGTGTGTGTATGAGTGCAGTGTGTGTGTATGAGTGCAGTGTGTGTATATGAGTGCAGTGTGTGTATGAATGCAACTTGTGTGTATGAGTGCAGTGTGTGTATGAGTGCAGTGTGTGTATGAGTGCAGTGTGTGTGTATGAATGCAGTGTGTGTGTGAGTGCAGTGTGTGTATGAGTGCAGTGTGTGTATATGAATGCAGTGTGTGTATATGAATGAAGTGTGAGTGTGTGATGCAGTGTGTGTTTGTGTATGTGTTGGTGGGGGGTGGGCATTTTGATTATTGTTATTTTATTAATTATTATTTTCATCATTTTTTGTTATATTATTATTTATTTTATTAATTATTATTTAAATTTTTTGTTATATTGTTATTTTTGTTTTAATTATTATTATTTTTAATATTTTATTATTATGTATTTATTTTTTCCATCCCCCCTCCTTGCTTGATACATGGCAGGGAGGGGGGCTCTCACTCCCTGGGGGTCCAGTGGCATTGGTAGTTCAGTGGGGGGATGAGAGGGGCTGGCTGAGAGTTTACTTATCTCTCCTGCAGCTCCTGTCAGCTCCCTCCTCCTCCGCGCCGGTCCGTGCAGCTCTTCTGTCAGCTCACACTGTAAGTCTCGCGAGAGCCGCACTATGACCCCGCGGCTCTCGCGAGACTGGGAGCTGACCGAGGTGCTGAACGGACCGGCGCGGAGTAGAAGGGAGCTGACAGGAGCTGCAGGAGAGGTAAGTAAATGCTCTGCAGCCCCCACAGCCCCCTGTCTGTATTATGGCAATGTAAATTGCCATAATACAGACACTGACTCGAGTATAAGCCGAGTTGGGGTTTTTCAGCACAAAAAATGTGCTGAAAAACTCGGCTTATACTCTAGTATATACAGTACTTTAATATGGGGATCTAACATTCTGTTACATCTTGATTACAACTGAGTTATAATAGTGGATAGCTGTAACGGAACCGCTGGCACCCCGACCGGGTACCTGCCGTTGATGGATGCTCCTAGTGCTTCCCGAGGACTCCAAGCACTCTGCCAGACACCATAACCACTGTAGACTCCCACGAACCGCCGCAGCTTGGTTGGGGTCTCGCCGTCTCCACCCACTCTGGACCCAAGACCAGGGTCCAGCTTCCAGTAGGTCAACCTCTCCGAATTCCAGAGAGCAGGAACAGGACCAAGCTCTTATACCCTGGGGAGTATAGTAATTATAGCAATCCCCAGAGTGTAGTTCTCCAATCCCCCAAACATGAGCCGAAACTTCATGAAGGTACAAGATGATCTGATCTTTTAATGAACACACACTGGCTTTTATGCAAGTCCCCATGCAAGGGGACATCCCACAGGGTGGGACACAGTGCAACCAATCATTTACAGGAACACCATAAAACACACCCAGCACAAACATACAATCCCTCCCCTCTGCCTGTGATATAATTACTGAACACAATGGGTTAATGTAATTTATCACAGACAGGAAAAATACACTTTTTATGCATACACTGTAACTTTCAAAATATGCATCATATTCACATAAAACATACATATTCAGAATCAGCATACTTTAAATATAAACATAACCAAAAATCATTAAACATAACCAAAAATATGGTTCTTAAAGGGCCAGCATGGTCCAATACAAGTCCATAAGCCACAATGCAGTTCTTAAAGGGCCAGCAGCAGCACAATATAAATCCATTAGCCCGAATAATGTTTTTAAAGGGTCAAATCTCCCAGGGACCATAGTCATGCGGAAGGAGGCTGGCAATCAGGCTACTCCAACAGCCAGGGGAAAAGGGCAGCTTGTCACCTAACAATCCAGTGACAAAAGGCGTTTTGTCACAATAGCTAGTCATCATGTCTAGATGCTAAATCAAATTTGGACTAAATGACAAGACTATTGAGATGCTAAAGGCATTGCCCACAATGCTGCATTTAACCTCAGTTGTGCTTGTGGTGTGTGGCCTGACAAAGGAAAAGAACAGACAAACAGCAGGTTGGCATTCACCAGGTGTTGTATTTCTTACCTAAAGGAACTTACATCCTATCACGTTTACTACAACCTTTAACAATGGAAACTATAAATGAAAGGTCAGTAATTCAAACATCGATCTAAGTTATATGTTAATTTATATAATTGCTTTTTTTTTGCAGATGTTTTCTTGGTCAGAGTTCTGAGATTGGTACACAGTTATCAATGTTCATATAATGAACACAGCTTTAGTTTTATTAGATTAAGTATCAATAATTTGTATAATAATTATTCAGTATAAATGAAGTGGAAATCAATCAATAAATTGATTATTTTGTGTATCTGCCCCTGGCCAAATTAAAGAAACAGTTACTCCCTGAAGTAATTCACACTGGACACAAGTTTCAGGTTAATGAAAAACTTGAGGAATGTTTATTAGAGGGGGTGGCATGCCCCTTATAAAGCAAAATTACATCATAAGCATTGTCAGAGATAACATTGATTTATACATCAATAATTGGTTAGGGGTTAAGTGGTTGATTCATTGCTCGTCCTACCGGGTGTGATGTCACTGGCATCTTGCGGGTCTCCCCCAGATTCCAGCGCCATCTTGTTAGTGAGGGTGTTATTTGATGACTAAGGGAAACTCCCTGGCCCTAGCGGCCATTTTAGGTAAATCAAGTAAATCATATTATGAAATTATAAATGCTGATTAAAAACTATATAAAGTAAATAGACATTTTACTAACTATAAAAATTAGAGCAATATGTCATGTCCACAACAGTCCCCCCTTAACCCCTTAAGGACCAAACTTCTGGAATAAAAGGGGATCATGACATGTCACACATGTCATGTGTCCTTAAGGGGTTAAAATGGCTATTTACTAGGAAGACAACTACAACTGTTCCTAATATGTCCCTACTCGGCTGCAGCTCATCTGTCTTAACACCTCAAACGCTTCACTCCGTGGGTATCCCGCAGTGGCTAACCCACTACTTCTCCCACGAGAGACTTCTGCCCGTAGAGACAGACGCTATTCCTAGGTTGTCCCTAGAGGAATGCAGTTGTCTGTTTGAACTGATGAGACTGGAGGGGTGTGTGTGGTGTGTCACATTCTGTGTCATTGGCATATTGGTGTAAAAACGTGGGAGTTACGTTATCAATGGTTTGCCCTACTGTCTTCTGTAGGTATTTCTGTATGCAAGGTAGTACACAGCAAGTCAGGAAGAGGAAAAGGATTGTCACGGTTAGGACTGCCATTCCAACCTGGAACAAGGTCTTTTGCCATCCATTCATCCATCCAAACCATCCATCCCATGTATTGGGGACCCCAGAATTCTTCTGTAATTCGTCAGAAAGACTGTCCAGTTTCTCTATTGCTATAGTCACCTTCCCATTGGGTCCAGTATTGTCAGGGATAAAGGTGCAACATGTCATGGTGTTGGGGAGTATTTTACATACACCCCCTTTCTCTGCTAAAATCATATATAGGGCCATCCTGTTTTGAAATGTCATTTGGGAGGTAGCTTGCAACTGTTCCGCCAGACCCTGTAGGGCTTCTCTGGTATAATTAACAAACCGTTGCTGATTGTAGTAGATATAGTTAATCCAATTGACATTCTTATTAGCGGTGATTAGCGGAATCAGGGATTCAAACCCTGCTGCTACCTCATCTCTAGCTTTAAATTCATTAGGCACCCCCTTGGCACCCCAATGGCATCAATATAAACATGTGGGTCAAAACTCCCACAGAGAGGAATTTCTCTTTTAACCCGGAAATATGTGTGTGGGGAATCAAGTGGGCCTTGGTGATTATCTGAGATGATATGGATGGGCATTATGGCTTTAGTCAGGGTACATTCTCCCCACCACTGGCCCGCTAGTTGGGATCTTAATTGCATATCACCACATAGCCAATAAATATCCCCAACTGACTTGACGTGATTGATTAATAACGTCATGGGTGGGTCGTGATAGATAGCACAATAGCCAGACGGGAACTTGCCCATAAACTTACCAGCATTTTTATGGATTGTGTAACAGGTGTAATTACCTGGGTATACTGTTACTCCATCAGGTGGTCTAACACTTCCCTGAGTGATGGGATACACCTTCTTCCATGATTCACATGTTGATGAGTTGGTGGTTGATTGTAGATAAAGGCTTAGAAAACACAATTCAACATCAGGAGGTAGATTAAGGGGCACCGTACCCAAATGGGGTCTAGCCCCACCACATACACAACAATTAGTCTTGTTGTGTGAATTGGCGTTATATCTCATCCATTCCAGCCACAGGTTAGTGTCTGAGAACCCAGTTTCTACTGCCATTGTATCTTCAAAAGTAGGGTTAGCAATGGCATCCATGTCTTTCAAGGTCCTAATGTGAGGTTTCAGTGGATTGACAGTCATGTGAGTAGTACCTACCCAGTCAGGTGACGTGAGCATGTCTTGTAGATAGAAAGTTCCCAATTGATTATGGGAACCACCTCCCTTCCAATACATACCCATTACATATTCCCCAGCATCCCCTGGACTGGGATGCTCTATATTTAATGTGAGTTTCATCGGGGTTGACCCTGCAGGCTTACACAGTGTCATTCTATACAATAAGGACTTCCTATTTCTGTCAACCCTGTCTAAGGCACATTGGGGTTTAGCCCCAGGGTCTACCAGTGTTCCATCCGGCTGCTTTCCAGGAACTACAGTGATGTCCCCAGTGACCCCCTGTTATGCAGATGTATGGGTCCTTTTTGTTGGGTATGTCTTTGTATATGGCAGAGTGTTGTGTTTGTGAAAAAGTACAAGTAACAATGTCACAATAATCAAAAGTAAATGTAGCCACATGTGTGTTTGAAGAGTTATACCAAAACGTGTAAACATGATTATCTTTAGTAATAGCAACTTGTTGGGCCTCTATCAGGCCTAGCAGCAAAAGTACACACAGGAAACTCATGATTCAGCGGGGGTGGCTTCCTCTGGATCAGGTACTTTCTTACAATGTGAGGCGTGTATCCAGAAACCTTTTCCGGCCAACTTTACTGAGGTAGCCATAGTCAGTAGTACTTGATAAGGACCATCAAATCTTGGTTCAAGAGTATGTTTCCTGAGGAATTTCTTGACCATAACCGAGTCACCAGGAAGTAACTTGAGGGTGCCTGTGTTTGACTCTGGATCTGGAATAGAAGAAAACACTTGGGCATGGATTTTGGTCAAGGCATTAGAGAGAGCAGTTACATAGTCTACCATAGCATCTGACTGAATCTGAAGCTGCTGGGGAAAATAACAGCCTAACCTAGGTGCTGTACCAAACAAAATCTCATAGGGTGACAGACTGAATTTGCCCCTTGGGGTATAGCGTACACTAAACAGTGCTAAGGGAAGTCTCTCGGGCCAGGGAATATTAGTTTCCTGGGACATCTTGAGCATTCTGGCTTTCAACGTGCCATTCATGCGTTCTACCTTACCTCTACTCTGTGGATGGTAGGGTGTGTGGAAGGCAAGGGTCACCCCCAGTGCTGTCCAGACTTCCCTTGTTAGCAAGGCGGTGAAAGAGGTTCCTTGATCACTTTAAATTACTTCTGGAACCCCATACCGGCAAAAAATTTCTGTAAGGAGGTGTTTCTGTCAGGATCGGGACAGGGATCCAACACGCAGAGTACAAACAGTAGCCAGATACGTATACCGGACCTTAGAATGGCCGGACTAACGTAAGTAGTACAGTATAGAATGGTCAAAGACAAGCCGAGGTCGAGGGTAACAGAAGACAGGTAAGCGAGAGACAAGCCGAATCAAGGGTAACAGAGATAAGCAGAGTAAGGTAAACAAGCCGGGTCAAAACCAAAAGGGATAATAGAATACACAAGCACTGAGTGACTAGAACAAGCTAGAACCACGACAGGGCAATGAGCTAATGAAAGAAGCTCTGTTAAATACCCTGTTCAGAGCAGTAACCACGCCCCCAAGGCGTCCTGATTGGTCCTGCAGCCATTGACTGACAGGTTGTTCTGGGGGAGTGTCCTGATGACTACTTCCTGCCTAGATGCTGTAAAAGGCAGTCACTCCCTCGCGGCCGGCCTAGCATGACCGGATAGACCGCGGGGAAGGGAGCCATCAGACCGTCTGGATGGAGGAACAGCTAAGTCTCTACCTCTTTCGGAGGTAGAGACCACAGGTACCCTGACAGTTTCGCTGTGGTTTTCGCTGTTAGGTTGTTACTGGGAAAGCTTCCGGCCAACCTGAAAACATGTCCACTATAACTAGTGCGTACTCGTACCGACCACTCTTCGGCATCTGAATATGGTCAATCTGAATCCTCTGAAAGGGATACTGTGGCCTGGCCAGGTTGTTGGGGGCAGCCTTGATAACTTTCCTGGGGTTGCACTTGGCACAAATAGTGCAAGACCTGCAATAGTTCCGTGTCAGGGTAGTGATGCCAGGTGCTTCGAAGTATTTGTCAATTAAAGAGTTCATCAGATGTTTAGAAAGATTAGCTGGTCTGTGGGCCCACTGAACAACAGCTGGGTACATATTCCTGGGTAGACAAAACTTGAGGTTGAGGGTGTAGATATCATTATGAAGGGTTGCCCCTTTGTCCTTACAGCTCTGTTTTTCTAGAGGGGTTGCTGCAGCTTGTTGTTTCCTCAAAAGGTTGAGATCTGTGGGTAAGGTTTGCATAGTATAAACTGTAGTTTCTTCGATGGCCACTCTTCTGTCCACTTTCCATCCTTGTTGCGCCGCTTCCTTGGCAGCCTGGTCAGCCAGATGGTTGCCCTGGGCTTCTTCTGAATTCAATCTGCCGTGGGCTTTCACCTTCAGCACGGCCACCTCTTCAGGTAGTAGCAGGGCATCCATTAGTTCTTCAATAGCTGCTCCATGCTTCACAGGAGCTGATTTGGGAAACCGAGGCTGTGAGGAAACCAAATCAGACCAAAGTCATGTGCCACCCCTAAGGCATATCGTGAATCTGTATATATGTTGACGCGTGTTCCTTTAGACGGCCTACAGGCCACAGTGAGGGCGGTTAGTTCGGCCTCTTGAGCTGATTTTGACGGTGAAAGTGCAGCAGCTTGTAGGATGTGACTTTCTGTAGTAACTGCATACCCAGTACGATATTGTCCTTGTTCATCAGCAAATCTGGAGTCATCCACAAATAGCATGCAATCTGGATTAGGCAAGGCAGTTTTCCTGCACGGTTGGTAAGTGGGTAGTTTCCATCTTCATCTTCAAGCAATCATGGGAGGCCTCCGGATCTTGTCCCATGGGTGGGAGGTCTTCACATATTTCAGTATGATACCGGGGATAACTGACTGTGTTGCAGTTAATAATCTTCTTGATAACTCCCGCTGATGCAAGTTGCTCCTGGGTTGCGGTACTCCAAGATTTGGCCAGCGGGCCCAGGTCTTCCCATGAAAGATCAGGGGACTTGGTGAATGAAACATGAGGAACAGCCATATCCCAATGGTGGTTGAGATGTGATACTTTCATTGGTAGGTGAACCAACGAGACCATGTTACCTTTGGAATCCCATATTAAATCTGTTAGTGTGATGTGTATTTCCACCAGGTGGAATAACTCTTCTTCGTAGTATGAGTCAGGACCTGGGGTGTCCTTGAACCACAGGGTACAGTGCAACAGGTTCTCGGGTTGCTCATCATGAGGAACTGTTGGAGTAGGTACTTGAAACTCCATCCGGACATCAGGATTAATGTCTAAACTGTACCAGTAATGTGGCACTCCCCCCTTGGGAAGTGGCAGAAGAGTGGCCGGATTCAAGGTATAACATCTTTGGAGAGTTACGTTATCAGGCAACAGGAGAGAGGTCTGTAGGCGGAGATGGCGTTGTAAGGAAAGGTGCTTAGGTTGGACTTGTTGTAGGATGGCAGAAATGTCATGGGGAGCGAGGACAGTCAGAGGATGTCCAAGAACAAAGTTATTGGTTTTGTCCAACAATGCGCTGGCAGCAAACACAGCAAGTAGGCAAGATGGGCTACCCCTGGCTACGGGGTCAAGCATGCAGGAGAAATAGCCAATTGGTCTCTGTCGTAGTCCATGTGATTGAGTAAGCACCCCTGAAGCGTGTCCCATCTTTTCTGAAACAAACAACTTGAATGGTAACTGGTAGTTGGGTAGGCCCAGGGCGGGTGCAGAAGAGATTGCCTTTTGCAGGGCTGAAAAACATGCTATCGCATGAGGTGATAGTGAGAATGGTTCGCTCTTCAAGACATCATAGAGTGGTTGCATAATCTGAGAGGCTTCAGGAATCCATGATCTGCAGTAGGTAATCAGGCCCAAAAAGGCATGCAGTGTCTGATGGGTAGACGGAGGTGGCAAATTTAAGATAGCTTGAACTCTGTTTCTGGTGAGGTGACGGGTGCTATGGGAGAGACAGTGTCCCAAGAAGACCACAGAGGGCCATCACCACTGTAATTTTGATTTAGCAAGCATCAAAGGGTTATTCCTTCTCTGTATAGGTTGTGACACTGACTCTAAGCCCTTAGCAACCAGCAAAAGAGTGTCCAGGGGAATTATCCTGTATTCAGGGTGCGAGAGGCCTAAACCTTTACGTATGTTTTCCTTTAAACCAGCCATGAAGGCAGCAGACAACATCTGGGTATGTGCCTTGTTATAGACACTGAAACCAAGATCAGAAAAGGTTTGGGTAAGGCGTGAGTGATACTTCTCTACAGACTCAAGTTTATCCTGAACAATATCGTTCATACAGGTGGCTTGATCAGCCAACGTATCTTGAGCCCAAGCACTGAGTTGTTCACAGAATGAAATACCTGACTGGAAGTCCATGTCAGTGGTGAGAATTGCATCATTAAAACTCCTCATCATAATTGGCCAGTAGGCATCACCAGCTTTAATTTCTCACAAACTGTAAAGGTCCCGCCAAGCTGCGGAGTATGTCTTACGTATTTAAGCCATCCTACGGTAGGAGGGCATGGGCTGTTTTTCAGGGTCAGGGAGAGAAGTGACCAGGGTGGCAGTGTCACGTCCTGCTCTGTTCTGTGGAGGTGTCTGGCCTTGGTTTCTAGTATCCAGTACTCTTGTTACAATTCTTGTTTAGTTTTTCTTGGTTTTTGGTTTTCTATTCTATGTCTGGTTTTCTTTATGCTGGGATTTCTGGGTTCATTCCTGTAATCCATCCCTGGGATTCCCAGTCTCCAGGTTTCATTTAAATGTTTGTTTTATGTTGCCACACCCGTTTGTTTTCCATCATTCACTCTTTTCAGTGTTCCTGCAGGCAGCTCCTCAAGGCTTCTGCCCTTTCTTGCAGGTAAGTGCTATATATGTCTTTTGGTTGTTTTAGCATACATTAGGCAGTGCAGGACCTGCCAGATATGGGGTAGATTGGCGTTGTTGGCAGGCTTATGCAATGTATGATCATATAGTGTGACTAAATCCCCATGATTTTCATATGTAGTACTTAGTTATGTCTCCTCTTGTTTTGCCTATGTTATCTTGTCTTGTTTTAGTTTGTATACCCAGTCCATGTACAGTCCTGTCTAGTCATGCCCATGTTATGTTCATGTTTTCCTCATGTCTTGTGTATATGTTCTGGGTTTAGCTTACTATCATTCTCTGGTTCTGGGTTCTCCTAGTTTTGTCTTGTTTCCTTGTTTGGTGCCTATCTCTAGTCTTGCCTTGTTTCTAGTACTGGATACAATCTTGCTGCAGAGCCTCCCTATTCAGCTCCAGGGAAGTCTGCTTAATTTCCAAGCTCCTAGTTCCTGGTATCCGCTAAAGCTGATTCAGGGTCTTGGTATGTGGCTGCACAAACGCTGGTGCTCAACATCAGGGCGCGTGCGGTTACCCTGCACCAGACCCTGCTAATCCACCTCCACACTGTGACTCCTACTCTGAACATCAGGCATACTGGTTCCCGGTTCTGCACCGCCGCCTGGATAGTGTCTGGGTCCCGGGCACCGGACCGCCACCCTGACAGTATGGCCATAGGCCCTTGGAGTTCTTGGAGTTGGCCCTGCAGCTTTCCTGATCTGTTCTGTCTGTATCCTGTCCTTCCTGGATTATGCAGCATACCTGTATCTGGACCAGTCTGCTGGAGATGACTTCCTCATTCCTGTTCAGTCTGTCTGATTTCTGTCTTGGAGGAGGTCTATCTGCTAAGCAGTTCGGTGGTCTCTGCAGGTGCCATCTTGTTCTGCTTCTTGTTCTAGTTCCTGTTTCGGCATGCAAGAGTTCCTGTGTCTGGACCAGTCTGCTGGAGATGGCTTCCTTATTTTTGTGGTGGAGGAGGTTGATCTGCTAAGCTGTACGGTGGTCGCTTCATGTGTTCTCTTGTGATGCTTGGTTTCTGTTTCAGTTCCCTTTAGCGCTTGTTGTGTTCAGTTGTGTTCCTTCGTATTGACCTTGGCTTTGTTTCTGACTATGTTATCTCTTTATCCTTATCTGTTCTGTTTGCCGGCTTGCTGTTTACTGTGTACCAGACCCCGGCTAGTCCTAGTTTACGCTGTCTCTCTGTGCCCTTGACCTCGGATCGTTCCTGACTGTCTCCTCTCATATACGTTGAGTCCGGCCATTCTAAGGTCCGGTAGACGTATCTCTCCTCTGTGTTGTCTTTTGTCGAGTTGAATCCTGCGAGTTGGGGTATATTTTCGTTACAGGCAGCTTGTGAAGGATTGAATGTGACATACATAGGCGGAGCACCTTCGGTTGAGGGGGGCACCTGGAGGTGCACTCCAGAGGTAGCTTGTCTCTGTGAGGGTCTGTGATCTCGTGGATGGAATAAGCTAGGCCCATGTACGTTATCATCATCGGGTAAGTTTGGCAGGTCATGGTAAGAGGCAACATCAAGAGAAGCCGGGGCCTGCACAGCTGAAGGCCCTGGAACAGGGAGACCAGTGATAATATTATGGGGAGTAACCATCTGTGATGTGGTAAGATGGAAACCTGAGGCTGCCGGAGAGACACCCACGGCATGGGGTGGTCCCGAGGTGGCGGACTCGTCCGAGCCGACCACCATGAGTGGATAACTGGGATCTGCATCGGGGGAGTACGGGACGAGGGCCATAGAGGAAGCAGGGGTAGGGACAGGTCGGGCTAGGTGTGGGAACCGGGCAGACAGGGCAGTGGCAAGGATGGACAATGGGTCGGAGGGAACAGGGATAGGTACGAGAGGAGTGAGGGTGGGAGGAATAGGAGGGTCAGGAGTAGTGGGACGGGTTAAGGCAGAAAGGGCAGAGAGGAGAGATGATAGGTCAGTGGGAGGGGAACTCAGAGGTGTATCAGAGGGTGCAGTGGGAGGAACGGGAGAAGGAGGTAAGGGCAGTGAGGAGAGATGATAGGTCAGAGGGAGGAGGACTAGAAGGAGCGTCAGAGGGTGTAGTGGGAGGAACAGGAGTAGTAGGACGGGATAAAGAAGAAAAAGGCAGTGAGAAGCGATGATAGGTCAGAGGGAGGAGGACTAGAGGGAGCGTCAGAGGGTGTAGTGGGAGGAACAGGAGTAGTAGGACAGGCTAAGGAGGAAAGGGCAGTGAGGAGAGATGATAGGTCAGCGGGTGGAGGGCTGAGAGGGGTAGGAAGAGGATCGGGGACGGAAGAGACGTCAAGGAGCGAAGTGGGTGGAGTGGGGTTGGAGGGATGTCCGAGGATAGCAGAGATAGCAGTGAGGAGTGACGACAGATCAGTAGGAGTTGGAGGAGTAACAGGAAGAGGAGGAGGAGGTGAAGTGGTAGGATGGACCGAAGTGGCAGAGATGGCGGAGAGAAGTGACGAGACGTTAGTAAGGGGAGGAGCAGGAGGGAGTAGTGAAGAGGGAGATACATCAGAGGGTGGGACAGAGGGTGATGGGACAGGATCGGGGACGGGGGAAGGAGGGAGTGACAGGGGAACAATAGGAGTAGGTGGAGACAATGGGAGGGGTGGGGGACAGGGAAGTGGTGAGGATAAGGGGACATCGGAAGGGGATGAGAGATGGGGTGACGATGGGACCAGGTCGGGGGCAGTGGGAAACTGGAAGGGCGGTTGAGGAGTAGGAGCATGGGAAAAGGAATGGAGTGGCACAGGGTAATAGTAAGCTCCATCAGCTCCGATCACAGGACACAGAGGGGTGGGGACATGTCCTACATTACTGGGGGGTGGCGTCTGGGCATTAACTGGGGAGGCTGGGCGGGAATCATTCAGCACACTCTGGGCGCCATCATAGGGCGGTGGCCGTGGGGTAGTAAGGGGTACATCATCATTACATACATTTCGATGGTGTACGTAAATAGTCTGACCCTCGAATTCTAGCTCTTTCTCTGTCCAACCCTCCCTTTTGAGTCCTCTAGTGACCCGATACCAGGCTTCTACAGTCTTTGTCAGCCTATTATCCAGCAACAACCCCTCCTTATCGACAAAGCAACTTCTCCAAAATCCAGGCTGTAATCTACCGCTAGGTGACATTTGGAAACCACAAACTTTAGCTATCTTCTCCATTTTCAACATTGCTTCCTCTCCTGCCCTCTCCTTCATGATATCACAAGCCAAAAATCCCTTAGCAGGTCTAGCATGTTCCTGACCCATTTTTATCAAACAGAGAGCGCCACGTGACAGAGACAGTGGAAGGGAGAAGAAGAAGAAGGAAAGTCTACAGTGCTCGACTGCCACGAGGACCTGAGTCCCGTGTGTCTTCCCTAAAACGTAGACCAGTCACAGGGGTCCACCCACCCAAGATGGTGGCCACGGACCGGAGCGGGCGAGCGTGGGTGACTAACACAGCTCTGGGCAGCAAACACAGGAGAGATAAAGTACAAAGGAAAAGATAAACGTGGCAAGGCTAAGCAAAAGACATTTGCAGAAATCACACACGTAAAGATGAGTATAAACTCCGGAATCCAGGACAAACCACACACACACGCACACTCCAAGGGTACCCACACTGTAACAACATTTAAACAGGATCCACAAAATAGCAGAGAGCAATATGGCCATGTACATATTAAAACAGTGAACATCAAACAGTAAAAACACAATGATTATAACAATAACAATCCCAGTCTCTCTCTCTCTCTCTAGACTGTAATCCAACCCTTCACCAGGTCAACTGTAATAACCCCACCCTACACCAGGTGGCCCCAGCCCTTCACCGGCTGCCCGTAATTACCCACCCCTCTTTACCCGGGTGGTCCACAGCCCCTCTCCGGCTGTCAATAATAACCCAACCCTCTTGCTCAGGTGGTTCCTAGCCCTTCACCGGCTATCAGGAATAATCCAACCCTATTGCTCAGGTGGTTCCTAGCCCTTCACCGGCTATCAGGAATAATCCAACCCTCTTGCTCAGGTGGTTCCCAGCGCTGCTAACAACAACCCAACCCTCTAACCCTGGTGGTTCCCAGCCCCTTACCAGCTGTAGCGTCCCCTGCCCGCTAGGCAGTCAAGCTAAAATTATTAAAAGGATAAAACACATACACCGGCCGTCACACACACACACATACAAGCACTCAGGAGGCAGATAGACAATCGACAGGTTCGTTTAACCCCTTAAGGACCAAATTTCTGGAATAAAAGGGAATCATGACATGTCACACATGTCATGTGTCCTTAAGGGGTTAAAGAGGCCCGGATAAGAATTTTCTTGTAGCCTTCTGGAAGCCGGAAGTGGACGCGGAGACAGACCGACACAAAACAGGAAAATACAGGCAACGGCTGTATTTGGAGGTGATCAGGCTCCGGTTGTCCCACTTTCCGGAGGTCCGCTCCGGTCCGTTGGTTTCCAGCCCTCCAAACCGGCAAATCCGGGGCCCCACGTTGGGCGCCAAATGAAGTGGAAATCAATCAATAAATTGATTATTTTGTGTATCTGCCCCTGGCCAAATTAAAGAAACAGTGCGTGCACGCTCCCTGAAGTAATTCACACCGGACACAAGTTTCAGGTTAATGAAAAACTTGAGGAATGTTTATTAGAGGGGGTGGCATGCCCCTTATAAAGCAAAATTACATCATAAGCATTGTCAGAGATAACATTGATGTATACATCAATAATTGGTTAGGGGTTAAGTGGTTGATTCATTGCTACCTAATTGTCCTACCAGGTGTGATGTCACTGGCATCTTGCGGGTCTCCCCCAGATTCCAGCGCCATCTTGTTAGTGAGGGTGTTATTTAATGACTAAGGGAAACTCCCTGGCCCTAACGGCCATTTTAGGTAAATCAAGTAAATCATATTATGAAATTATAAATGCTGATTAAAAACTATATAAAGTAAATAGACATTTTACTAACTATAAACATTAGAGTAATATTTCATGTCCACAACAATAATAAATTCTGAAAAACATGTTTGTTATTATACTCTTCCTAGTAAATGAGGGCTTAGTGCACAGGTAAGATCAACATTAGACAATCTTTTTTGTTTTTGATGAAGTATCTTCAAATATACCCATTTCACCCTGTATGATGTAAGTAAGAAGTGTCGCTCCATCTGTTTGTACTAAACAATGTTTCTTAACTAATGTATAGGGCATTTTCAGCCTATCTCTTTAATGTGAAAGTGCCACATCTGACTCACAGTTGGTTGGGATATTGGTAAAAGTGTCCCAGATAACCACTTTAACCCCTTAAGGACACATGACATGTGTGACATGTCATGATTCCCTTTTATTCCAGAAGTTTGGTCCTTAAGGGGTTAAAGAGTTCCATGTAGCCTACTGGATGTAACTAACTGCAAGACGGTAACTAATAGCCACACAGTGCTATGCAGAAGATCATTTACTAATGCACCACATGTTGAATTTTGAGGTGAATAGAGTACAGCAGAAGACCACACCAGGTCCCATCCTATTTTCTACTATTATGTCATGTTGCCATGTCTAGTGAATCTTAATTTCTGCTTCAAAAGATGGTAGGGTTAGGATGTGATATAAATAGGGATACCTCATCCACCATGTTTCCTGGAACACATATCATTTATACAAATTGATCAGCAACATACAGAAATTGCTGCCCTGTATTATGTAGAAGTCAAATGATGCAGGTTGTAAATCACGTGATAAATCAACCAGGAATCCTGCAGAAATTATTTTATTCATAAAACAGGGCAGCATTTTCACATCCCAGAAAACATGGTGGATATTGTAACCCTAGCTTTAAACAGCATGAATCCATCCTGCCTCATCCCAACAGTTAAGACTCGGCAGCCCACAAATTTCAAAAAACAGTGGAGCACTTGTGAGAAGAGGGGGATTGAGATACCTACGCCATGAATAAGCTGGCTACAAACCTACTGTGATGCCAGTGGGTAAACATTGTTGAATCCATGGCAACAAAAAAGTAGGCAGTTCAAGGGTAATGAGGAGTACGGCATGGTTAATTACTAGAATCTAAATGTTGAAAACTGACTTGTTAATAACCAGATAGCAGAAACTGATATTATTGCATTGATTAGTATTTCTTTTGGAGCCATATTAGTGAATTGCTAGTTACAGGTTTTCAAGGGTACTTTACATTGCTTTTTGAATAATGGCAAAGCCTAAAGGAGGTGGGCGAAACTCGAGTGATGTCACAGAAGAACAGCACTTGACTGTTTACTGGCGTTTGAAGGTGATAATAATGCTTTTGTGGGTTTTCTGCTCAGCATACCCTCTTTTGATGCAAGTAAGCATATTTTAATATGTGTGTGAATAAAAACTATTTTTACTGCACCACTGGGGCTTCCTGTGTCTGCTTGTGCTACCTATACAGTGTTTGCACCATTGGTTGTCCATCTATGGGATTTATTCCCTCTCCAAGGAGCTCTTCTTACCCAGAGCTGGGGTTGATAGGGCTTTGGTAAACGTGAGTTTATTCCACATATGCCTTTATGTGTGACCTCTTTCATAGATATATCAGATGCTCTGCACTATATATGTATATATTTTTTTTTTTACAGATACTTTTCTGATGTATGGTTTAATATTGTTAAGTATCTAATCTAGTGCAACACTGTGTTGGATTGTAATTCACAGTTGTGGGTGATTGCTGCTGGAGGGGTTACACACATTTGTCTGATTTTTGGTGCATATGTTGTATAATTGGTGTAAGCGCTATCCACCTTCTGGTTACTGTAGCTATTTTTGAATTAAGTCATTCATAATTGCCACTCTGGTCTGCATACTCAGGGGGTGCTCATTGGGTGACCCATGCACTAAGGTCCACCTGATGTGCAAGACTTGGTTATCAGGGGCTTGGATGTGCACTGCGGCCCTTTAACAGTGTGACCTGGCCCCTGTAACCGTGACTGTGATTGTACAAAGTGAAAGACTGTCACTTCCTACCCTCTGCACTCTGCATGGGAGAAAATTGTCCATCTTTATTTTACTATTAAATGACGATTTGAAAAAACTTCCATGAAGAAGCCCAGCAGAAATTATATAAGTGGTTAGTTACCAGCAAATAAGCTATGTGTGGTAATGATTACGTTCATGTAAAAATAGAATTAAATATAGCAAATCTAGAAATCTGGAAATAGCCTTGCAAACATAAATGTATATAAGTTTAATAATAACATATATAAGGTTAATAATAATGGATAAACCCCCCCATAGCACACCGACTTATGCAAAATTTTTGATTTTACTGAAATTACAAAATGTCAAACATCCATAAAAGAGAAAAGTGCATAAGTGTAAAGTGCATTACATTATAAATACTGTACATACACAAACATAAGTATAAATAAAGTGCAAACACATTTACTCAATAGTGTTGTATTAAGTATACTGACCCATGGCTGGAGACAAAAATAACCTAACATTTCAGCTAGTACCTCCCTCGAGGAAAGCATTTGTTTGGAGTTCAATTGTACAGCAATACATTTTTGTTGATTAGTAGCAGAATAATTAGATGGTCGTTGATCAATAACTGGATAATTAAAGGGCAACTGTCATCAAATTTTCACTACTCTTTTTTTTCAAAAGTTTATTACTTTTAATAAAACTTATTTTTTTGTATGATGTACGTTGATAAAATATTTTACTTTTTATTTAGCAGAGCAGCCATCTTGGGTCACACCTAACTTGCTTGCTGCAGCAGTTTTACATAGAGCAATCACAGCAGCAGGCAAGTTAGCTTGAGTAACAATTAGTCACAAAAAAATAGTCTGACACAATATCGCTGCTCAGCCAGATAAAAAGTGAAATTTTCTAAAAACAAATCAATATACTGTATTCACTCAAATCGCATGTGCACCTTTAGTGGCCAAATAAAGTCTCCAAAATGTTAATGTGCATTAGATACTATGGCACATTAGAGCCAAGTAAATACAGTGAAAAATTTAAAAATCATTAAGTTTCATTAAATGTAATAAACTTTAAAAAAAAAGATAAATAAAAACTTGACGACAGTTGTCCTTTAAAAAAAGGGTGCCTATTTAAGCTTTCTAATAAGGAGCTTTTTAAACATGTTACAGTAGATATTTTATTATAATGGCTTGCTTTTTCTGTGACTGATGGCATAGACAATGTTGTTGTCTTTGTTTTATATTTTGTCTTTTGTAACCTTATCATGGGATACAAAATGACAGTGTTAGTTTTTTATTTATTTTCTTTATCATTTGACTGTGCAGTATACAAGAGCCAGTACAATTTACATTTTAATTTTGTATTTATTTGGGGGACTCTCTCTCTAATGTTATCCTTTAATTGTGGGGTCTTTTTTTTAATTAAAGTTAGGGTTATGCCCTTCATTTCGAAGGGTCCCTACATTACAGACATCCTTACTTCCTTGTACTTATTTGGAATTGTTTCTGTTTGAGTGGATTTGTTAACCTCTATGCTACGATACAGCTGTTACATCTATTTTTAAATGTAGTTTAAACTTTCATAATGGATGTTCATAAATGAACCCACTTGAACTGATCACGGATTGCAGTCTTCAAGATATTGAATGGATCAATTCATACACAGAATGCCTCTCTGATTAATACTGGCTTGCTGTCCAGCTTGAAGAGGCTTCAAGTATGTATACTATTTTTTTCCTGTTCATAAATGGATGCTGCATTTTATCCTTTCTCTAGGCCCTCTGCACAAATACGTGACGTAAGTTCTCCATTGGATGTAACACTCGAATTCTGCTTGACCTTTTTTTGCATTATCTGCCATAACATTTTGCAGCTTAGTTGATTGGTTATAAAAAACAGTATTTTTCACTGATATTTCCTTTAAAGAACACTTGTCATCTGAAAGAAACTTTGTTTAATCCATAAATGGTTAAAATGTGTATTCACCATGAACATTATTTAAAACAGATCACAAGCTTTAAAGATGTTTTTAATCATATACTTCATGGTGGTTGTTGTGAAACTCATTGTGGAATGATGTTGTTGTGCACTCATCAAAACAAATTTATATACCTTGCTTTTAGCACTACTTACAAAACAGAGTACAGATATAAAGATGGAACATTAACAGTCAGTCAATAATAGAAGGTCAAGTGTATGATGGGAAACCTTTTTTCTGGGTACGAGAGACAATAATAGAAAGCATGTTTAAATGTGTTAAAAATATAGTTCAAAATGGAGTTTATGATGTTGTGGTGAAATAAAACTAGTGTCCTCACCACTCATTTAATCACATTCTTATATTTAGTAGTTTGTGAATTTTTATTTTTGTATATATCTGCACCAAACACATCAGTTCTGAAAGTTTACCAAATACCAAACACAATATGTACATAAGACCAAAGTTACTTGTTCACTATTCCAAATCCCTATGCATACTTAACCCCTAAAGGACACACGACGGAAATATTCCGTCATGATTCCCATTTATTTCTGAAGTTGTGTCCTTAAAGGGTTAAATAAATAAAGATAAGAAATAGAAAGGAAAAGGGGTGGCGCTAATTGAAGAATGTGCTAATAATATAGCATGCAGCAAAAACCACCTTAGTGTATAGTCACAAAATACCCTTACATATACAAATGAGAACACAAGAGCAGGTGATTGTGCAGATTGGATATAACTCCAGAAATTTGTAGGATGCCCCTAGGTTCTGTTCCCTTTGAGCGAACATGAATATGTCATCATGTGATTGCCAGACAGTCTCGCCGTAATGACGAAACCGGAAGTGACATCATCGGCAAATCGACAATCTGAAGTGACGGACTGATAGTAGCCGCGTACCGCGGCCATCTTGTGAAGGTCAACAGAGACATTCATGGAACTTGTGGAGACGGCTGACATCTTGGAGGTGGCGGGATTACACAGATTGGGATCGGAAATATTCCTTATATGGGAATAAGGGGAGGGACTGTTTTATATACACCTGTAATGAATTTTTAATTGTTTGCCTTATAAAAATGTGAATGATTTCATTTGAAATTTGTATTTTCACCTGAGGAAGACCCTCCATTTGGGTCGAAACGCGTTGTGCTTTTTTAGTGTATTTTATTGTGAATCAATTTATTTTCACCTGTACCTGGCTACCTGGTTCCTGATCTACCTGGCTGAGGACTGCAAACACCTCCTGGGGGACCTAGCCTCAATTTATGTACATCTGACTGATGCACCCTGCCTATATAGTTTAGAGCAAACTTATAAATGCTCATCAAATTGTGAGTTTTTCCAAGCTTCTCAATTTAATATTATGTGTATTACATACTACCCTATGTTGGTGTTCTATATTTACAGAACCTAGGGGCGTCCTACAAATTTGTGGAGTTATATCCAATCTGCGCAATCACCTGCTCTTGTGTTTTCATTTAAATAAATAAAGGTTATTTAGTTACTCCATGTCACGACAGTGACCCCTTCACGCAGATGGTAACCCAGAAAGAGACGTATACCGGACCTTAGGGTGGCCGGACTTAACGTCAGAGAATAGTCAAATGAATAGCCAAAGGTCAAGGGAGTACGGAAAACGGAATATACGAGAAATAGTCAAGCCAAAAGTCGGGGAGCCAGAGAGGAGAGTAGTCAGTAAGGAAGCCAAGGGTCAATATACCAGAAAAAAAGACAAATATTATCAAGAGCACCAGAGGGAACGAACAAGAACCACACTAGGGCACTGAGGGAAGGACAGGGGCGCCCTTTTATAATGAGGTGTGTTTATCTTTAAAGCCATGCCCCCAAAAGGTCCGGGAGCGTGGCCACGTTTGAATTTTCACAGCAAAATCCTGATGACGTCGGCGCGCATGCGCCACGTCATAAGAGGGGTTTTGCCGCGAGCGGCTAGCGCCCGACAGGCTGCGCCACCTCTCGGAAGCAGCCAGAGAGACTGCCGCACTGTGCCGGTTCAGCGGAGAAAGGTAAGGTATCGTCACACTCCAATAGCTTAAAGCCCTCCTGCCGCATGCCATGTGTTCCCTATTAAGGCTTAATAAGTATGTAAGGGTTTACAAAAATTTTTTTTTGTCTGAAGCTGAAGCAAACAGGGTAAATTGTTAGTGTAAGACCCACCTAAAAGGATTGCCTTGATGTGGCAGGTGGGCTTAATGGCTTCTAATGGCCATTGTAGTGAAACTAAAAACCTCAGTTTATATAAAAACACACAGAGATTTGGAATAGTGGGCAAGTAACATTTTTCTTTTCTTTGATTTGTATTGTATATATGTATAGGGCATTATGTGTTTTTTTTATAGCATTGCATGATACGCAAAATGTGCACTCACGTGTACAGACTCCTAGAATATAACCTGAAGTCTTGTTATAACGCCTTGTAAACACACCCCTTTAAGGATTAACTATTATCCTTCTGCATCTCATGCAGTACATTTATTAAAGTTTTTATAATGTCAAAGACTATCTTAAAATGCATGTGTTATTTTGTGCTGCCAAAACAGATCTGTTGCCTCAGGGCATGGGCTCCACAAGACATGAGAATGTGTCCGGTTGTATCTGGCACCAAGACATTAGCATCAGATCTTTTAAGTCCTGTAAGTTGTGAAGTGAGGCCTCCATGGATCAGATTTGTTGTTCCAGCACATCTCGCAGATTCTCATTTGGATTGAGATCTGGAGAATATGGAGGTCAAGGTAACACCTTGAACTCGTTCTAATGGTGCTGAAAGTGGCCACTGCCCTCAGGGAACACCAATGCCATGCAGAGGTTTATGTGGCCGAATCAATCTCTAGTTAGGTGATACATGTTAAAGTAACAACCACAGCAATGCCAGTACCCAAGGTTTCCTAGGAGAAAATTGCCTAGGGCATAAAACTGCATTCTTCCCATAGTGCATCCTGCTGCCCTATTTCCCTCAGGTAAACAACATACAAACCCCTACTGATCTACCTGATCTCAAAAGAAAATGTGATTCATCAGAGCTGGCAACTTTCTTTTTTTACTCCATGTTACAGTTATGATGCTCACGTCCTCATTGAAGGCCTTTTGGGCAGTGGACAAGGGTCATCATGGGCACTCTGACCAGCCAGTCCCTTACGCAGCAAATTATGATGCACTGTATGTTCTGACACCTTTCTATCTTGGCCAGCATTACATTGTTTTTTTTTGTTTTTTTTTTAGCAATTTGAGCTACAGTAGCTCTTCTGTGTGATTGGACCAGAGGGGCTAGCTTTGGGCACCAATGACCCTGATGCCGGTTCACCTGGTTGTCTTTCCTTGCACCACTTTTGGTAGGTACTAACAACTGCATACTGAAAACATCCCAAAAGAGATTCTCTTGCCATCGCTATTTGTCTCTTGTCAAAGTCACTCAGATCTTTTTGCTTTTCCATGTTCCTGCTTCCAACACATTAAATTAAAGAACTAAATGTTCACTTGCTGCCTTATATATCCTACCCTTTGACAGATGCCAGTGTAATGATATAATCAATGTTATTAACGTCAGCTGTCCATGGTTTTAATGTTGTGGCCAATCAGTGTATCTACTTGGTGTGTGGAGAAATACTTACTAGCAGATTTCAAAGCTTTCTGTACAAAACCTTAATTCTAATCAGATCAAGAGTATCTAGGACTTACAGTTCGATTATAATATTTCTATATATAAAAAATGCTAGCTATACCATAACTGCCATAAGGATTTGATATTTTCCTGAATACAGAAGATAGCATAATCATACTTAGAGGTTAGGAGCCAGTGAAAAAAAAAACAACTATCAAATCACATATGCAGGTACAATAAACATCTTTTCATTTTAGAATGGTAAGATGAGACAGATGAGGCATGCAAATGATGCTGCAAAACATGTATTTATTATGCAATAACTATACAAAAGAAAGCATGCAAAAATAACACACCAAAGCTATATATGGATTCCACTACCACCTGTATGCTGATGACACCATATATCTCTCCTCCCCGGACCTCTCTCCGGCCGTCCTGCAACGTGTCATTGCTTGCCTTTCTTCCATCTCTGACTGGATGTCCTCCCGCTTTCTGAAACTCAATCTCTCTAAAACTGAGCTCCTTGTCTTTCCTCCTCCTGACACTGATCCTCCTCTTTCGCTCTCCCTTCAAGTGGTATTCACATAAGTCCATCCTTGCAAGCACGCTGTCTTGGCATCATACTTGATTCTGACCTTTTAGCCTCACATCCAGTATGTTGCCAAATCTTGTAGATTCCATCTTAAAAATATAGCCCGCATCCACCCTTTTCTTAGACAAGATGCTACCAAGGAGCTTGTCCATGCTCTAGTAATTTCCCGCATGGATTATTGTAACCCACTCCTGATTGGTCTTCCCAAAAACCATACTGCTCCGCTACAGTCCGTAATGAATGCTGCCGCCAGACTGATTTTCCTCTCTAGTCGGTTCTCTCACACCTCTCCCCTCTGCCAGTCCTTACATTGGCTTCCTGTATCCTTAAGGAGTCAATTCAAGGTACTAATTCACACCTATAAAGCACTGAACAATTCTAGCCCCTCTTATATCTCATCACAGATCCATAGATATGTCCCTTCTCGGTCTCTCCACTCTGACTACCTTCTCCTGTCCGTTGTTCGCACCCGTACGGCCAACTCACATTTGCAGGACTTCTCGCGGGCAGGTCCCTTCCTATGGAATACCCTGCCTACTGCCATCAGACTCTCCCGTAGTCTTGTATCTTTTAAGAAGTGCCTTAAAGCCCATCTCTTTAGGAAAGCTTATGGCCTCCCAGAGTAACCTCTACCTTACATACCTGTCTCTTGCTCTCTCCTAAAGGGCAGCACTCTACTTTGATTGCGAATTCCTGTCCTATTGTGTTTTACACCCCACTTCCTATCAGGTGCGGACTGACAACTCACAGGGCCCTCGGGCAATAGGGGATCAAGGGCCCCCTACTTGATGCAAAGCTTTTTTTTTTGGCTACTACTCCTTCCCCTTCTTTGTGAGACCCTCATACATAGATATTATGTGCATGCTGCCCAGTCATGTGCGTGGGTACAGGGGCTCTACTTAGTACAGTTCAGGGAGAAATGAAGGCTGTGGAAAGTGCAGGGAGTGGGTCTTTGCAGGGTGCAGGGAGGGAGGGGGTCTTTGCAAGGTGCAGGGAGGGAAGGGGTCTTTGCAAGGTGCAGGGAGAGAGGGGTCTTTGCAGGGTGCAGGGAGGGAAGGGTCAGTGCAGGGTGCAAGGAGGGAGGGGTCTGTGCATGTTGCAGGGAGGGAGGGGTCTGTGCAATGTGCAGGGAGGGGTCTGTCTGTGTAGAGTGCAGGAGTCTGTGCAGAGTGCAGGGATGAAGGGGTTCTGAGCAGGGTGCAGTGGGGGGAGAGGGTATGTGAAGGGTGCAGGGAGACTGCAGCGTGCAGGAAGGGGTTCTGTGCAGTGTGCAGGGAGGGTATGTGTGTGTGTGTATATATATATATATATATATATATATAGTGTGTGTATATATATATATATATATATATTGTGTGTGTATGTATATATATATATATATATATACACACACACACTACATGACACAGTGATAAATGTAATTTTTTGTGTATGATTTGTCAGTGATTTTGCGTGTGTGGTGGGGGGTCTGTGCGTAGGAGTAAGTCAGTGATTATGTATGTGGGTCTGTGATTGTGTGTGTATATCTCTGATTATTTGTGTGTGTCTGATGTGTTTGTAGGTATGTGATTGTGCGTATAGGTCTGTGACTATGTGTGTATGCGTCTGTGATTGGGTGTGTGTGGGTCTGACTGTGTGTGAATGTATGTGATTGTTTGTGTATGTATGTGAATCTATGTGTGTGTGTGTGTGTGTGTGTATCTGTGTAAATCTGTGATTATGTGTGTATGTATGTGACTGTGTGTATAGATATTTGATTGTATGTATGTGATTGTGTGTATAGGTCTGTGATTGGATGTGTATGTCTGTGTGTGTACATCTGTGATTATGTGTGCGTATGTGACTTTGTATAGGTCTGTGAGTGTATGTGTGTGTCTGTGATTATGTGTGTATAGGTCTGTGATTGTGTGTGTGTATGTATATCTGTGGTTATGTGTCCGTATGCATATACATGTGTATGTATTTAGTAGACAGCTCCCTAATTTGGTATGCTTAAATATGACAATTCCACATAATAACAAATGAGGGAGTTGTCTACTATCAAAAATAAAATGGGTTTTTAAGTTTTATTATATAAAACTAATTATATTATAGGCTTTATGTGTGGCCCAAGACATTTCCTCTGTGCTTAGCCAAAAGGTTGGACACCCATGATGTAAGGGGTTCTGTGCAGGATACATGGAGGAAGTGGATCTGTGCAGGGTACATGGAGAAAGTATGGGGGCTGTGCAGGGTACATGGAGAAAGGGAGGCTGTGCAGTGCACATGGAGAGAGGGAGGGAGTCTGTGCAGGGTACATGGAGAATAGGAGAGGGTCTGTGCAGGGTACATGGAGAAAGTATGGGGGGCTGTGCAGGGTACATGGAGAAAGGGAGACTGTACCGTGTACATGGAGAGAGGGAGAAAGTCTGTGCAGGGTACATGGAGAATAGGAGGGGGCTGTGCAGGGTACATGGAGGAAGGTAGGGAGGGGGACTGTGCAGGGTACATGGAGGTGGGGGCTGTGCAGGGTACATGGAGAGAGGGGGCTGTGCAGGGTAGAATGGAGGGAGGAGGCTGTGCAGGGTATAATGGAGGCAAGGGGCTGTGCAGGGTATTATGGAGGCAGGGAGTGCTGTGCAATATACAGGGAGGGAGGGGGCTGTGCAGGGTATAATGGAGGGAGGGGGCTATGCAGGGTATATGGAGGGAGGGGGGCTGTGCAGGGTATAATTGAGGGAGGGGGGCTGTGTAGGGCATGAGGGAGGAAGGGGGCTGTGCAGGGTATAATGGAGGGAGGGGGCTGTGCAGGGTATAATGGAGGGAGGGGGGCTGTGCAGGGTATAATGGAGGGAGGGGGCTGTGCAGGTTGTAATGGAGGGAGGGGGGCTGTGCAGGGTATAATAGAGGGGGGGCTGTGCAGGGTATAATAGAGGGAGGGGGGCTGTGCAGGGTATAATAGAGGGAGGGGGAGCTGTGCAGGGTATAATATAGGGAGGAAGGGCTGTGCAGGGTATAATGGAGGCAGGGGGTGCTGTGCAGGGTATAATGGAGGGAGGGGGGCTGTGCAGGGTATAATGGACGGAGGAAGGGCTATGCAGGGTATAATGGAGGGAGGGGGGTTGTGCAGGGTATAAGGGAGGGAGGGCTGTGCAGGGTATAATGGAGGGAGGGAGGGCTGTGCAAGGTATAATGGAGGGAGGGGGGCTGTGAGAGATACAGGTAGGGATGTGTAAAATCTTACTATAGCACATACCTGGTCTCTGCAAGGCTTCTCCTAATCTTCAGCACTCTGCAGGACAGAAGAGCGAGCGCAGGAAGTGACTTCACTTCCTATCCTCCGGCCCCGCCTCTTCCCTTCTCATGCAGAGTACAGCACGGCGGAGACCTGGCAGAGAAGGATAGATCTCCCCAGCCAGAGCTGTGCTGCCGGGCCCCTGACTGGCTCGGGCCCTCGGTCCACGACCGATCTGCCCAACCTGTCAGTCTGCCCCTGCCTCCTATAGAATGTAAGCTCGTTTGAGCGGGGCCCTCTTCAACCTATCGTTCCTGTAAGTTGTCTTGTAATTGTCCTATTTATATTTGTATTCCCCCTCTCATAATACTGTAAAGCGCTACGGAATCTGTTGGCGCTATATAAATGGCAATAATAATAATAATAAATAATATATATAAATGATCTTGAAATAGGCATTGAAAACCATGTTTCAGTGATTGCAGATGACACAAAACTTTGTAAAGTAATAAAATGTGAGCAGGATATTGCTTTTCTGCAGAGAGATTTGGATAGATTGGGGGACTGGGCACTAAATGGCAGATAACATTTAACGTAGAGAAATGCAAAGTTATGCACTTCGGGGTCAAGAATGCACAAGCAACTTACACCATAAATGGTAGTGAATTATGGATAACCACACACGAGAAGAATTTGGGAATTGT
This sequence comes from Pelobates fuscus, assembly GCF_036172605.1. Classification (NCBI taxonomy): domain Eukaryota; kingdom Metazoa; phylum Chordata; class Amphibia; order Anura; family Pelobatidae; genus Pelobates; species Pelobates fuscus. Next base: position 141,212,036 of record NC_086320.1, read on the forward strand.
TATAGACAACACATTAGGCAGCAATATGCAATGTCAATCTGCAGTTGCTACGGCCAGTAAGGTTTTGTCATGTATAAATAGGGGCATAAATTCTCGAGATGAAAATATAATTTTGCCTCTTTATAAATTGCTGGTAAGACCACACCTTGAATATGCTGTGCAATTTTGGACACCTGTTCTAAAAAAGGATATCATGGCACTAGAAAAAGTGCAGAGACGAGCTACAAAATTGATAAAAGAAATGGAGCATTTTAGTTACGAAGAAAGGTTAAAAATGTGTAATCTGTTTAGTTTGGAAAAACGACGCCTTAGTGGGGATATAACGACATTATACAAATATATTCGGGGCCAGTGCAAACTATTATCTGGAAATCTATTCATAAACAGGGCTATACATAGGACACAAGGTCACACATTTAGGCTGGAAGAAAGGGGATTTCATCTAAGGCAAATAAAAGTTTTTTTTCACAGTAAGAGCGATAAGGATATGGAATTCTCTGCCTGAAGAGGGGGTTTTATCAGAGTCCATATAGATGTTTAAACTGCAATTGGATACATACTTGCAAAAACATAACATACAGGGATATAATTTCTAATTAGTGGGGTAATAGCTGCTTGATCCAAGGATACATCTGACTGCTATTTTGGGGTCAAGAAGGAATTTTTTCCTAGTTTGTTGCAAATTGGAAGCGCTTCAGACTAGGTTTTTTGCCTTCTTTTGGATCAACAGCAAAAACATATGTAAGGAAGGCTGAACTTGATAAACACAAGTGTCTTTTCAGCTATGTAACTATGTAACTATAAAATGCAGTTTTGCTAGTACATGATGTGTCCCATTAACATATGAAGTGTCCCATTAACATATATAATAATGTTTTTTTCTTTCTTTTTGGCATGTGCTATGGGAGAGCTGGAAGTAGTCAAGCAGAAAAACACTGCAACACAGCAAAGTAAAAATGTGTTGCAGTCAGTAGATATATGCAGCTATATAGCTGTAAGAGGCAAGAAGCACATTTTAAGTTTTTAACTATTTGTACCATGTAGCGAGCTGCATCAATACGCTGTGACAGCAAAACTGCAATGTAATGATACATCACTGCTAGAGTGACTGCAGTTTATTAGTGATAAGTCATTTTGACTTTGTAATAGTCATTTTGACTTTGTAATAGTTTTGTAACTGGTTACCCACATAGTAAAGGATTTTGCTGATATACAGCAATATGCAGCAGTAAAAGCACCATCCTTTGATATGATAGAAGTAAGAATTTAGAATAGAAGTAATTCAGTCATTGGAAACAAATAAGAGGAAGGCAACCTATTTGTAGGGAAGTGCCATGTAAAGCTTTGAAATCCATTAAAAAATTAAAATCTATGTGTATATTATAGACGTCTGTGTTTCTGGCTGTCAACTGTATTGCATATGTGTGTGTGGTTCATGGTATTTAAAGTGATGGGTATTTATGTGAGGGTATATATCGCACATTAACAAAAACCTACATAAATAACTGTAACTTAAAACACATATTGTGCATTACATTTGTGCATGTCTGCAATACCCCTTCAAGTATGTTTGATCCAATCTTGTGCAATATGTGTGCTTTTATTATTAAGTGGCAGTTCTTCAAATTTAAGAAGGGCACTAATAAAAACATTTCTGTTCTCCAAGTCAGTTATCTATGTCAACTGATCACAATTTGCTGTTTAATGAATAAATCCAAAAATAATAGTTTGCACAAACACTGAAACTGAACAATTGTAGACAGCTTGTGTTACTTAGAATGCCCAGGAGGTGTCAGCGTTTTCAATCAACTGGGCAATTCTCAGGAGGTATATATAATAACTCAACTGAGCATAATCCACTTTACAGAACATTACAGGGTTTTCAGATCATTAGTGATTTATTACTGTAAATTGATTATGACTGCTAAACTGGATGCACACATATGTCGATGTTAATGATCTAAATCATTAAATAATAAAATATTAAACTGTTGTAAAAGGCAATATATAAAGAGTAGTATGCATGTGTCTAATGTGCCTAAAATACCTACTAGGAAATTATTTTTAAAATGTGTAAAATACTGATTGTGACTTTTTTTTGTATCTGAATTGGAAAACCATGAATTTACTCTGAAAGTATTATTATAATTATACGTTATTTATAAAGCATCAACACATCCCGCAGCATTGTCCATGGTTACAACTGGTATAAGTAAAAAGACAAAGATACAATACATCTAAGAGTCAATACAAAACTTGACAAACAAAGGAGTTTAGAGCCCTATTCCCGTGAGATAATAGACCATAAAAAATAACAGTTTTACATTATTAAATATTATAATGAAAACAAACTATTACACATTTCAGTTTACATTTTGAGACACTCATTAAGACATGAGAAATGTTATCAATTTTTTTCCCTTTATTTGCATAAAGTCATGGTACAGATATCACTGTTTTGTATACATAGAATATTGAGAAGTAACAATTATCTGTACGCGTCAAATACATAGAAAACACAAATTTGTTGATAACAATTGTCTGTATGGTTTGTGAATCAAGAGTTTCCACTCTTTGGATCCAATCTCTTATGGGGTTTGATTTTTTCCAGTATATAGGGATCAATTGGTTTGCCGCTGTTATCAAATGTAGGAGTAGTTGAGTTTTTTCTTTGGGAACGTTTGGAGGTAGGAGAAGGAAGATGAAAGAATCTGGGGTTGGGGTCAGTTTTCCCCACAGTATTGTCTGTATGAGGCTAGAAATGTGCCTCCAGTAGGTTTGTATTTCTGGGCAGGACCACCAGATGTGTGATGCTGTGCCTGAGGGTTGATGGCATCTCCAATATTGATCAGAGGATTGGGGGAAAATGGCTCTTATTCTCGCTGGTGTATAATGCCATCTAACTATTCTTTTTTAAAGTTACTCTCTTGGGCAGGGCCGGCGCCACCTGTAAGGCGACCTAGGCAGCCGCCTAGGGCGCAACTTACTAGGGGGCGCCGGATCCCTGTCCCCGGTGCGCCTCCTCATGCTGCGCCGCCTGAGCGCTTTAGCAAGCCCCAGGCAGCGCAGCACTGCTGCACGGAGGGCGGCCGGGTTTGAGTGACCGGCAGGAGGGAAGCGCAGAGCGCTCCCTCCTGCCGGTCTCCATGTAGCGTGGCCGGGCAGCGCGGAACGGGGACAGGAACCTTTGTTTCCTGTACCCGGCCGCCGGCGGAATGACAGGAAGTGCTCACTCAGTGAACATTTCCTGTCATTCCGCCGGCGGCCGGGTACAGGAAACAATGGTTCCTGTTCCGCGCCGCCCGGCCACGCTACATGGGCAGGAGGGGAGGGTAAGGACCACTAAGGGGGGGGGGGGGTGTTAAGGACTACTAAGGGGGGGGGGGTGTTAAGGACCACTAAGGGAGGGAGGGAGGGTTTAAGGACCACTAAGGGAGGGGGGAGGGTATAAGGACCACTAAGGGAGGGGGGGGTGTATAAGGACCACTAAGGGAGGGGGGGTATAAGGACCACTAAGGGAGGGGGGGGGGTATAAGGACCACTAAGGGAGGGGGGGTGGGTATAAGGACCACTAAGGGGGAGGGGTATAAGGACCACTAAGGGAGGGGGGGTATAAGGACCACTAAGGGAGGGGGGGTATAAGGACCACTAAGGGAGGGGGGGGGTATAAGGACCACTAAGGGAGGGGGGTATAAGGACCACTAAGGGAGGGGGGGTATAAGGACCACTAGGGGAGGGGGGTATAAGGACCACTGGGGGAGGGTATAAGGACCACTAAGGAAGGGAGGGGGTATAAGGACCACTAAGGGAGGGGGGGAGGGTATAAGGACCACTAAGGGAGGGGGGGAGGGTATAAGGACCACTAAGGGAGGGGGGGTATAAGGACCACTAAGGGGGAGGGGGTATAAGGACCACTAAGGGAGGGGGGTATAAGGACCACTAAGGGAGGGGGGGTATAAGGACCACTAAGGGAGGGGGGGTATAAGGACCACTAGAGGAGGGGGGTATAAGGACCACTAGAGGAGGGGGGTATAAGGACCACTAGGGGAGGGGGGGGGTATAAGGACCACTAGGGGGGTATAAGGACCACTAGGGGAGGGGGGGTATAAGGACCACTAGGGGAGGGATGGGGGGGTATAAGGACCACTAGGGGAGGGATGGTTGGGATAAGGACCACTATGGGAGGGGGGGGATAAGGAGCACTATGGGAGGAGGGGGATAAGGAGCACTATGGGAGGGGGGGGGATAAGGAGCACTATGGGAGGGGGGGATAAGGAGCACTATAGGAGGGAGGGGAGGATAAGGACCCTATCCTACCCCACAAACCCTCTCTTTTACACTACACACATACATAATGCATCCCCCCCACACACACAGAAACAAACAATGCATTCCTACTCACACACAGACACACCCGAAACACACAATTCATCCCTTACGTTCTCTTACATAATTAATGCACCCCTTACAGACACACACTGCATTCAATTACATACACAGAAACAAACCTTGCACCCCTTACACACACACACACACACACACACAGAAACATACAATGCATTCCTTACAAGCAAAAACACACTACATCCCCTATAAACACACTACATCCCTTACACAAATTGCACACATAAAACATCCCCAACTCACGGATGGGCCATGTAGGTGGATTTATGGGTGGGCATTGTAGGCGTATGCCCCCTGGGGGCCCAGACCTTGAGCTGTGTAAGGGGCCCTAAAAAAATGGAGCTGCTTCCTGTTCGTTAATTGTTGTGAGCACTGTTAAAAACAGTCTCTAGAGAGCCTCTTCTACACCAGACCTGTGGAGCCAGACTGAGCCCATCATCAGCCTCTTGTCCTCATCTGGTGGTAAGTAGGCAATCCAATATATTATTAGTGGCACTAATCTCTAATTTACCTCACATTAAATGGATACTATAGTCACCAGAAGCACTACAGCATAATGCAGTGGTTCTGGTGTCTATAGCCTGTGCCTGTAGGCTTTCTAATGTAAACACACTGTCTTTTCAGATAAGACACTTTGTGAAGACTGGCGTTGGCCCATATGGCAGAGCATATGGGCGGGGCATTGTGATGTCACATGGTGGGCTGGACATATGGGGGGGCGGCAATTTTTTTTTGCCTAGGGCGGCAAAAATCCTTGCACCGGCCCTGCTCTTGGGCCTCTGTGTTTCTAGATGTTTTGTGAATATTTCTAAAGATTTTGCGCCACCTATCAGGTGGTATGATGATATTGAGCTCCGATTCCTATGCAGAAGTGAAGGCCTGAGGGTGTTTGGGATGTATGGAGAGAAGGAGAGTGTACATGACAGAGATAAGCTTATTTTTTAATATGTGCCCCTTGCAATACTTTTCAAAGGGTGTTAGTTCTTGGAGTGCCGTCTGAGCCAAGTGTCCTTTCTTTAAAAAGTGTACCATTTGAATGTATGAAAACATTTGCATTGCTGTGATATCGGTCTCCAGTAACAATTTGTGTAAAGGTTTGATTTCATTCCCTTCAATCACTGCCTCCACTGACAAGTATTGTGAGTTATGATATTGCTTATATAGTTTCCCACCTGCTCCAGGAGGGAACAAGGGGTTGTGAGTGATTGGGTACAGAGGTGAGGGCTAGGGAGATATGTCCTGATGTGAGCATATGTGCGCCCATAGTCTGAGCAAGGGGGTGATGGTAGGATGTGTGCCATGGTGTAGTAGGAAAGATCCTACCTTGTGCCACGGGATTGTGTAGATTGGGGTTATCAATTTTATGAGCACCAAATCCTAAATCAATATTTCCAGTGGTTCTAGAGAATACATATCAGGGAACGCGGGCTTGAAGTAAACTCTGAAGGAAATAACTTTGTTTTCAAATTCTCTTTAAGGTGGGCTTAGGGTGTTGAGATAATATAGTTAGGTCAACCTTCTTTAAAGCCTTTTATAAAACTTAAAAATATTACAGTTGATGGAAAGTTATTATATTTATGCTTTAAGATATTTAATATGTTAGTGAATAAACCCCTAGACTAAGTTTCAAAGTTTTAGCATAGTACGCTTTTTGGTTGTTTACAAGTTTGGACTTTATACCTTCTTTTTGAAATCCTAGTCCCTTACTTCTGTTTGTCTTGTAACAGCAGTAAAGTCCTAAATAAACACCCTGCTCTAGTTATTAACAGCAGAAAAGTCCAAACTCATCACCCAAATTTTACTACATTCTCCATACATTAAAACCAGGTGTACCTATCTGATTGGATAAAGAATAAAAGCATGCCTTGTTAAAAAAACGATATATTTGTATATGTAATAAAGATATTTGAAGATGTTTACCGTGAACAACATGAGTCAGTGTGTGTCATGGTAACCTCTTCCAAGCACTGCAAAGAGATTGCAAGACAAACCAGAAATTGGTAAATTACATATAAATCCATGACAAAAGAAGTGATCAATTAAAGAGGTATTCATTTTATTCTTACAACAGTTCAAAAAAATTAGCATGCAATCAGGACTCCTAATCAGTACTCCTGACCCCATAGTGTTAAAATGTTGCCCCTTTAAATAAATATAAAACTCACCTTTATAACAGTGTGCCGTGAAGGACCACCAGTGCTGGCTTCACCCCCTTGGCTGAGATCATCAAAACTCACAATTTCAGCCAATCCAATGCTTTCCCATATGAAAGCATTGGGAGGCTATTGTTCCAATCAGCATCAGTGCCATATGTTGTGTGGCACTAACCCAGGAAGCACCTCTTGTGGCCGTCTGAGTAAAAAAGGCAGTGTTTACAGCAAAGGCAGTGTTTACAGTAAAAAGCCTGCAGGGGCATCATATAGAAACCAAAACAACTACATTAAGCTGCAGTGGTTCTGGTGAATATATTGTCCCTTTAAGGACTAATCCATGCTGGGAATTATTCTTCTAATCCATGCTGGGAATTATTTTTCTGTAGTTCTTTGAACAAAACGTTCTGCTTGACCATTAGTTGCAGGATAATACGGTGCTGTACGATGATGCCGAATACCGTTTTGCTTGAGAAAATCCTGAAATTGTCCAGAAACAAACTGCGGTCCATTATCTGAAACAAGCACTTTGGGCAAGCCAAATGTTGCAAATAGTTTCTGTAATGCTTTAACAGTAGCTTCTGCAGTGGTCTGCGACATGAATAGAACTTCTGGCCATTTAGAATGTGCATCTACCACAATATTTTCCACTGGCCCAGCAAAGTCTATGTGAATTCTCTGCCATGGTGATAGAGGCCAGGTTCAAGGTTGTACGGCACCATGTGGCAAGTCACCCTGTGCTTGTGCACAACCAGTGCAACCTGAAACATAACGGGCAATATCCTCATCAATGGTTGTCCACCATACATGACCTCTTGCCTTCTGCTTCATGTGGACTCTGCCAGGATGATCTGCATGTAAAATTTCAAGAATCTGTTGTTGTAACACAAAAGGAATAACCACCCTTTCTCCCCAGACTAAGCAGCCATCTCAAATCGGTAACTCCTGAGCTCTTGTTTGGAATGACTTGAGATGTATTGGAGTCTTTAGTGGCCAACCCTTGCGTACAAAACAAGTATTTCCCTCAGCAAAGAGTCCTGGGCTGTCTCCTGTGCAATTTCTCTGACTGTTATCACCTCACTGAAATATATTGTAGATCTTTCTGTGGTAGTTAATTATGAATCAATTTTCAATAGAAGTCTAGAGAATGCATCTGCATTAGAATGCAGAGCGTTTGGACGATATTGTAACTGATACTGATAAGCCCCCAGAGTTAAGGCATACCTCTGAAGTCTTGCTGCTGTCGTGACTGAAATACCTTTCTGTGGGTTAAAAATTGTCAATAAAGGTTTATGGTCCGTAAGCAGTGTGAAGGGTCGACCATGTATATAACTATTGACAGAGCCTCTTTATCTATTTGAGAATAGTTTTTTTCTGCATCTTCATGTACGAAAAGACATGAACTACGAACTAGTTCTTTTGACTTATGGAAAGCTGAAGCAAATTCTACTGTCCAGCGCCATTGTCGTTTACTCTCTAGAAGACGATGTAAAGGGTACAGGACATGAGCTAAATTTGACAAAAAACTGTTGTAATAATTTAACAGACCAAGATAGGACCTTAGTTGTGTCACATTTTGTGGAGTTGGAGCATCCTGCAATGCCTTAACCTTCTCATCTGTTGTATGCAGCCCATGTTTGTCAATTACATGAGCACAAAATTCAAGACGATCCTGCATGAATTGGCATTTATCCAAATTTACCTTCAATCCATATTCCATAAGTCTTTGCAAAACTGCCTCTACATTCTGTTTATGTTCCTCCTCTGATTTACCCGTCACCAGCATGTCATCTAACAGGCACTGTGTCCCAGGAATTCCAGATAACAGCTGTGTGTTAAGAGCCATGCGGAAATCCCCACAAATCCGTATTTCCTCATTTCGTTTTCTCACAGGAACAATAGGCGAAGCCCACTCACTATTGTGAACCCGGGAGATGATATTCAGCTCCTCAAATCTCCTCAATTCTGCCTCCACTCCAGCCCTTAGATCAAAAGGCACACTTCTTGCTTTAAAAAATGTCGGTGTTGCTCCTTCCTTTAATTCTAAGGAAACTTGTTGTCCCTTTACAGTCCCTAATTGGCCATCAAACACTAGTGCATACTTTTCCTGTAATTCCCTAATCCAGTCAAGTCTGGTCTGATTTTTATTCAACACATGACATGGATACTTATGCATTTGAGGCATCCCGAGAGCCCTTATCCACTCCCTACAAAAAAGTAGAGGTCCTCCATTTTCCAAGATATATAGAGGTAGTTTCTTCTTACACTTGTTGAATGTAACTGTGACTGTCACACAACCTACTGCTATTAACAGTTCTTTGTAATATGTCTGCAGTCTCGCTCTTGTCTGAATTATTGGCCTATGTATTTTAAGGCGTTTCCAGTCTGTCAAAGAAATCACTGATACAGCTGCACCTGTGTCCAAATCCATAGTCAGTTTCTTTCCATTTACAACAACCTGAACTGTGAATGCAGCCAGATTAGAACCTATTTTATATATTTTTAAATTTCTGACAGGAAATTGTTCATCAGAATCCTCAGAAGACTCCTGCATTCGTACTCTATAGGCATTCTTTGCTCTGTCTCTCAAGCGATTACTGCCTCTCTCTGCTGTGGATTTACACACTCTTTGTAGGTGGCCCATTTTACCACAAGCATGACACTTGGCATCCTTGAATCTGCATGTAGTTGCAACATGTGTAGCAGCTCCGCAGCGATAACATTTGTAACGTGAATGTTCCTGTTTTGAAAGTCTCTTTCCCTGTGGTACACTCTGTGCTCTAGCGTCTAATTTTAAAACTTCTAGCTCTGCCTCCTGTGTGTTGTCCAGTCTGCTGTGTAATTGATTAGCATCCTTAGAGGCTTGTTCTATAATGCTTGCCATGTTCACTGCCTTTTTAAATGTTAAATCTTCTTCTGTAAGCAGTCTCCTTAGCACTGCAACACTTGTAATGCCCATTACAAACTGATCTCACAGAGCAGTGGGCAGGTAGTCCCCAAAACAGCAGGTGCTGGCGAGTTTCCGTAACGCAATGGCATTGTCACGTCTAAACATTTGTTATGAAGGAACACAACTGCAGATTTCGTATAGTTTGAATATTTATTATAAAAAGTAAAAGGTATTGACTTTAATTCCAATTTACAGGTACTGTAGCTTTAAGTAATAAACGATAACTGAAGTCCACAATTATAGGCACTGTAGCTTTAAGTAGTAAACGATAACTGAAGTCCACAATTATATGCACTGTAGCTTTAAGTAATAAACGATGACTGAAGTCCACAATTATATGCACTGTAGCTTTAAGTAATAAACGATGACTGAAGTCCACAATTATAGGCACTGTAGCTTTAAGTAGTAAACGATAATTGAATCAGATAGAGTCCTTTAGAAGTAGTAATTAATTAGGTGATAAGAAGTTACGTTAGCTGTTCCATAGACTTTAACTGAAGTAAGATAGATGCAGCTAACTGAGACAAAGTATGAGTTGAAGTTAGCTGTATCGGGTTTGTTTTAACGAAGGACTTTGGAGACAGGAAATAACAGCTTTGAGATGCAACGCTTATCACAGAGGTTTTACTTAGCTTCCGGCACATAGAACACTGGTTCCCGAGATCTCCTCAGAGGCGGTTTATCCTGAATGGTGAGAGTTCAGCTTTAGTCGTGGATGAGGAAGGGTGAAGGGAACTTGAAGTCTTCCAGTCCGGTCCGGTAACAGAGGGCTTTCACAATGATGTTGCAGCCGGTTCGTGAGTACGGAACGTAGTTCAATAATCCAGCGTCGATCAGCTGGTGCGGTCAGATTAAATAGGGAGACCGTGTCATGAAGAGGTGTGGCTAAGCTCAGTGGAACCAGGAAGTAAGAGGATATCGTAATTAAGGCATGACAGGCAAATGCGGAAACTGATTCACCAGGCTCTTGTCTTCTTCTATAGCATTTAAATCTCTCTGCTATCTCTAGTGGTTTTGGTTGGAAATGGCCACTTAACAGAGTAATCAGGCTTGCCAATGGCTTGCTGGCAGGTTTCTTTGAGTGTAAGAGGCTCCTTAGCGTATCATACGTTCTGGCTCCTATAACTGTTAGGAAAACAGCGACCTGTTTATTGTCAGGAATGTCATTAGTTGTGAAATATTGTTCTAGCCTTTCTACCCAAGAGGCTCAGAAATCCGAGTGACTATGGGACGAATAGAACTTTTACATTGTCTCTAATAGTCTCAATTATAAACTCCACGGGTGACACACTTTAATAACAGCATCAACAAAACTCATTGAAGGTGCACTACAAGACACATATAAAGAGGCCACATGCTTTGACACTCAAATCTATGATTTGTCTACCTTAGTCTTGTGTGTTGGACCTGCTATAGTCATACATGTTGAATGCAAAGGTCCAATGTATACACCAAACATTTATGTCTTGAAATACTTGTGCTCCCCCACGTTTTTCTTTTCTGTACCCCACGTACTTCTACTCCATAAAAAAAAAATTGTCAAATAAAATTAAAAAAAAAACATTTTATGCTAGTTAAAAAAACAACAAACAAACAAAAACGTTAATACAATCTAAGGTACGTTAATATCATTCCAACATGCAATCTTATTAGATTAGTAAAATGATTGTTTAGATTAGATTCAAAATAATTAATATAATTAAAGGGATTAGTGTAAACGAGGATATTGCAATATATACCGTATATACTCGAGTATAAGCCGAGTTTTTCAGCCCATTTTTTGGGCTGAAAAACCCCAACTCGGCTTATACTCGAGTCAAGGTCTGTATTATGGCAATTTGCATTGCCATAATACAGACCGGGGGAGAGGGGGGCTGGCAGAGCTGTACTTACCTGTTCTGCAGCTCCTGTCAGCTCTCTCCTCCTCCGCGCCGTCCGTTCAGCACCTCGGTCAGCTCCCAGTGTAAGTCTCGCGAGAGCCGCGGCTCTCGCGAGACTTACAGTGTGAGCTGATAGAAGGAGCTGCACGGACGGCGCAGAGGAGGAGGGAGCTGACAGGAGCTGCAGAACAGGTAAGTACAGCTCTGCCAGCCCCCCTCTCCCCCCCACTGAACTGCCACTGGACCACCAGGGAAGGAGAGCCCCCCTCCCTGCCATGTATCAAGCAGGGAGGGGGGACGAAAAATAAATAAAATAAGAAATAATAATAATAAAAAAAAATAATAATAATAAAAAAATTAAATAAAAAAAAGGGGGTATAAGGACCACTGTGGGAGGGGGGGGGTATAAGGACCACTATGGGAGGGAGGGGGTGGGATAAGGACCACTATGGGAGGGAGGGGGTGGGATAAGGACCACTATGGGAGGGAGGGGGGTATAAGGACCGCTATGGGAGGGAGGGGGGGGATAAGGACCACTATTGGAGGGAGGGGGTGGGATAAGAACCACTATGGGAGGGAGGGGGGTATAAGGACCGCTATGGGAGGGAGGGGGGGGATAAGGACCACTATGGGAGGGAGGGGGGGGATAAGGACCACTATGGGAGGGAGGGGGGGGATAAGGACCACTATGGGAGGGAAGGGGGGGATAAGGACCACTATGGGAGGGAGGGGGGATAAGGACCACTATGGGAGGGAGGGGGGGGATAAGGACCACTATACCACTATGGAAGGGAGGGGGGGATAAGGACCACTATCAGAGGGAGGGGGGTGGGATAAGGACCACTATGGGAGGGAGGGGGTGGGATAAGGACCACTATGGGAGGGAGGGGGTGGGATAAGGACCACTATGGGAGGGAGGGGGGGTATAAGGACCGCTATGGGAGGGAGGGGGGGGATAAGGACCACTATTGGAGGGAGGGGGTGGGATAAGAACCACTATGGGAGGGAGGGGGGTATAAGGACCGCTATGGGAGGGAGGGGGGGATAAGGACCACTATGGGAGGGAGGGGGGGAGAAAAGGAACACTATGGGAGGGAGGGGGGATAAGGACCACTATGGGAGGAAGTGAGGGGGGGGATAAGGACCACTATGGGAGGGAGGGGGATAAGGACCACTATGGGAGGGAGGGGGATAAGGACCACTATGGGAGGGAGGGGGGGGATAAGGACCACTAGGGGAGGGAGGGGGGGATAAGGACCACTAGGGGAGGGGAGGGGGAAGTAAGGACCACTAGGGGAGGGGAGGGGGAAGTAAGGACCACTAGGGGAGGGGTGAGTCAGGACCACTGGGGGAGGGGGGTGAAGGAACACGGGGGTGGGGAGGTAAGGACCACTGAGGGAGGAGGAGGGGAGGTCAGGACATATGGGGGGGGCAAATATCCTTGCACCGGCCCTGCACACACTGCATTCATACACTGCATTCATACACTGCATTCATACACACACTGCATTCATACACACACTGCATTCATACACACACTGCATTCATACACACACTGCATTCATACACACACACTGCACTCACACACACTGCATTCATACACACACACACTGCACTCATACACACGCTGCACTCATACACACGCTGCACTCATACACACACTGCACTCATACACACACGCTGCACTCATACACACACACGCTGCACTCATACGCACACACTGCATTCATTATACACACACTGTAAATAAATATTCAATTAATATATTTTTTTTAGGATCTAATTTTATTTAGAAATTTACCAGTAGCTGCTGCATTTCCCACCCTAGTCTTATACTCGAGTCAATAAGTTTTCCCAGTTTTTTGGGAAAAAATTAGGGGCCTCGGCTTATATTCGGGTCGGCTTATACTCGAGTATATACGGTACATGTTTCTAAATTCCAGACTTCAAGTTCCTAAAACTTCAAACTTATATTATGCAGGCTTATTGAAACATTATCGTAAAAATCAGTACTAATACCAATCAATATAACATATCCCAACCACAATCTGGTTGGATAAGGTAAAAGAAACATCTTATCAAGCATAAATATTAAAACTAAACTTGTATATACAGTATAGACAAATATATCTTTCAAAGCATTCTAATACGAAATGTATTCCTATTGATTAAAAAAACATATAAAACACATAGTTGATATAATTACTAAGTAATAATTTACTAATATCAAAGGATGTTAACACGTTCTAATTCAGCATTTAGGCCAAAGGGGACTAGTTGTAGCGTTACTTACCTATTCCGGGGGCCGGCCGCGGTCCTCTCTTCAAGCCGCGCGCGGTCCTGCGGCTGCACGAGCCGCGTGCGGCTCATCCGACTCTTCTAACAGGAAGGCGGGCAGTGACCGTGAGATGCGGTCACGTGTCCCGCCTGAATCTAAGAGTGTGCCGCGAGTCTCGGGCGCGCTCTTAAAGAGACAGTGGGAGCCTAAATTGCAAAAAGGCTCCCATTGGCCCCTGTCATGCCACTCACCCTATACACTTACCTTTTGGGGGTGTGGAAGTGACAGGAGCCAATCACATTAGTTTGGAAGCTACTTATACTTACCCTTTTCCCTTAGTTCCTTGCCCTATCATGGTTTCTGTTTCAGTTCCCTTTAGCGCTTGTTGTGTTCAGTTGTGTTCCTCCGTATTTGACCTTGGCTTTGTATTCTGACTTCGTTTTCGCTTTATCCTTGTCTGTTCTGTTTGCCGGCTTGCTGTTTCCTGTGTACCAGACCCCGGCTAGTCCTCGTTTACGCTGTCTCTTTGTGCCCTTGACCTCGGATCGTTCCTGACTCTGTACTTCTCCTATATACGTCGAGTCCGGCCATTCTAAGGTACGGTAGACGTATCTCTCCTCTGTGCTGTCTTCTGTTTAGCTGGATCCTGCGTGTAGGGGTATATTCTCGTTACACTAGTGTCTTCAAATTGTATATGCAGAACATTTCTCGATTTGTTAATATTTTACTCAAATCCCCTCCCCTCCATTGAACATTTATACGTTGTATACCACAGAATTTAAATCCTTTGGGATCACCATCATGACATTCCAAATAATGTTTTGCTTGGCATTTTATATTGTAAACATGTTCTCTTAATCTTGTTTTAAGCATTCTTTTTGTTTGCCCTACATATTGAAAGCCACATCCACACTCTAACAGGTAAATGATCTGTTTTGAGTGACACGTGATGCAGTCATCAATATCTTACTTTTTCTTTGTTTTATAAGATTGGAAGTTAATAATCTTTCCAAATGGTGGTCCAGTGGTTTTGCATATGTTGCACTTTCCACATTTAAAAAAAACCTTTTGGTCATTAAGAAAATGTCTCTTAGGATCTGGGACTTTACAGCTTTGCACTAGATTCTGTTTAATGGTCGGTGCTCCTCTAAAAACTATTTTGGGTTTAGGGGATAAAACCAAACCTAGTAAAGGATCCTGTAATAATAAGTGCCAATTTTTATATATAATTTTTTTTAGATGATGGGATTGAGAATTATAGTTTAAAATTAAGGGGAAGCTAAAATCTTACTTATTTTTTGTATTTTTATGTTCCAAAGGTAGAAATAGTTTGTGCCTATGTAGGTCATTAACTCTTTGTATAGATTCCCTTAAAAGTTCTGTTGTATTCTTTCTCTTCAAATTGATTTTACTTTTTCTATCTATACTTTACAGACTACCCTATCTGTGCATTTTTTTTTTTAAATAATCTGAAATTGGCTCAATGGGACACTATTTAGTCAAGGGGGTAGTGACAACTGGAATTTAAAATAAAAACTGTTAACATCCACACTTTTTTTAAAAAAAAACCTTGTTCTACATAAAACTCCAAGTCTAAAAAATCTATACTGGTCGCATTGTATTTAAAAGTAAAAGATAAATTAAAATGTTCTTATTAATATAAGTGAGAAATTTGAATAAAAGTGTCTCCTCTCCCTCCCAAATAAAAAAGCAGCCATCAATATATCATCTATAGAGGACTAGATTTGCTACCCAGGGATGTCCTTGCCAAATAAATAAGTTTTTTCCAAAAGGACATAAAAATATTGGCATAGCTGGGTGCAAACCCAGTCCCCATAGCTGTGCCAGTCCCATGAAGGTATATATCCTTATTATGCCAAAATAAATTATTATTCAGTATAAAATAAATGCATTCAATTAAGAATTCCACCTGTTCCATAGTGATTTTAGCTTTATCATAACGAGTATGTCTAATTGCTTGTCTAATTAATTGTCTATATATTGTGATAAATTTGTGGTCAGGGAATCTATACCTGAAATGATAGGTCTGCCTGGGGTTTGGGTTAAACCTTTGTGTATTTTTGAGAGGAAATAAAAAAAAACAAGCTTTTTCGGTTATACATAAACGTACTCTTTTTTTTTTTTGTTCAAAATTCCCAAAAGCTTCCCTTTGTCTAACAGTGTATGTAAACATTTTTTTATATCCAGAGTAGGGTCTTTATTTAAAATCTTATGTGTTCTTATCTCCCAATATTCTATTGCACTCTTCCTCATAATAATTAATATTCATGATAACAATGCCCCCCCTCCACCCCCCTCCCTTGCCCACAGGTTTTATTGTTATATTTTTATTATAATTTAACTCTCTTAGTACTTTTCATTTTAATAATGTTAGGTTCTGTGACTTATTAGATATTTGAGATGGTATATGTTCTCAATAATTTAGGAGTCATCTGTGAATTCGTATAGGTAGTTATATCATTGGGACTATTCAATTTTTGCTCTTTTTTGTTAAAGCTTTATCTTCTTCAAAGTCTCTCTGGCCCTTATCAAATGTTTTCTCATTAAAATATATGGTGTCCTCAATTTGTTTTTTCCAATTTCTTTTCAATTTTCTCCATGAGTAGTATTTCAGGTATTTCCTCAGGTATTTTCAAATAGGGAGTAAGTACGGTATCTCTTTGAAGTTATTAATTTCCTCATCTAATAATCTTAGAATTATTATGCGTTTACAAATAATAGTATTAAATAGCTCAAATGAGCAATGATCCAGAATGTGGTTCCATACAATGTTAAATTCTAGGTCATCTTTATCAGCTGCTGATTGTAAGATTCAACATAAACCCCTTGGTATAATCCTGCTGTCCCACTTTTTTTTTTCTTTCTAAGGAAACAATTTCCAATTTAATTTTCATTTCATTAATACTATATTTCTCTAATTGAAACACCATTTTTTTTCCACTGGTTTTCCTTACCAAATGTGAAGGGGGTGTCCCCTTTTAATGCAAAATCCACTTTACACTGATCCCTAAATGTAAAAAGTGACATGTTAAGAGTTTTTAGTATGTGTTGCTCTAATGCAAGGGAATAATCAATACACTAGTATAAAAATAATAAACAAAAAAGCGCAACAATATTAAAAATATTAATATATACAATTTTTGTGGAATTCTCTGCCTGAAGAAGTGGCTTTATCAGAGTTCACGCAGATGTTTAAACAGCAACTAGATGCATACTTGCAAAAACAGAATATTCAAGGATATAATTTTTCAATGTAGGGTAATAGCTGCTTGATCCAAGGATAAATCTGACTGCCATTCTGGGGTCAAGAAGGTTTTTGTTTCCTAGTTTGTTGCAAAATTGGAAGTGCTTCAAACTGTTTTTTTTTTTTGCCTTCTTTTGGATCAACCGCAAAAAAACAAATGTAAGAAAGGCTGAACTTGATGGACGCAAGTCTCTTTTGAGCTATGTAACTATGTAACAATTCACTAAATAACTGCTTAAAACATAATAGGAAATTCCCCAATCCTTGTACAACAAATTTTTGCAATCGTAAAGTGTCAGCGCTTAGTCAATATCTCCCAAAGCTCAGTACGTAGGGGTAGTCTTGTTACTATTAAATTAATATGGTTTAGAGTTCCACATTTAACTAACCACCTCCACAGTGGTGATTTTTTGGGGTGTTTGGTAGTTTCTCTTTGTCTTTGATGGTATTCAAATGATGAGATACTTAGTGTTCTGTTACTTTGATGTACCTTAACCCCTTAAGGTTACATGACATGTGTGACATGTCATGATTCCCTTTTATTCCAGAAGTTTCCTTAAGGGGTTAAAAGGATACAAATAAACAGAATATAGTGTAACACTGTATGATTTATTCATGAACAAAAAACCCTAACCCCTTATTAAAAACTCTTACACTATAAAATATAGTAGTAATGGTCTCCAGTAACCACATAAATAGCATCAATCCAACGAAACACAGACAGTCAGTAGGTTCACAGTGATATATTACCACTCCATCAGGGCAACTTGTTCCGTAAAAGTCCTAGAAACCAAGCCACATGGAGTGTGTACCGAACCGGAGGGACACAGTCATCAAACACCGCTCAGCTGATCTGTGTTCACCATTGTGGATGCAGGCCAAACTCTGGACTTTTACAGACCAGAACAACTTCAGCTTATTGTATTTGTTCTGGTGAGTATAATCATTCCATCAGGCTTTTTTTTTCGTAGAAAATTGAGTGTTAACATTACTTCCCAGGGATTTCAAAATCACTTATAAAAGGGAGTGAAAGAGGGATATTAACTAAACAAGAGCTTGAATATTTACACGTTAGGTTTCCAAACATTCTGTTATTTTACTATACCAAAAACCCATAAAAATAAAAAGATCCCCCCGGAAGGCCAATTGTCTCTGGTATCAATTCAATATCAAGTAGACTTTCATAGTATATTGAGAGCCTTTTACAGCCAGTGATACAAAAACCACCAAGTTATCTGACAGATTCCTTTAATATCATGCAAATTTAAGAAAACATAACCTGGAAGGAGGACTACTACCTCGTGACGGCTGATGTCACCTCCCTATATACGATCATCTCACGAGGGGATGCCAACCAGTGGAGTTCTTCCTCCATGATGCAGACATTTTTAAACCAGATCAGATTTTGTACATTTTAGAGGGCATTACATTTATTTTAAATAATAATTATTTTTGGTTTATTGGGGATTTTTATATGCAACTATGTGTGACGATGATGGGTACCAGGTTTATGACAATCTGTTTATGGCGGTTTGGGAACTCCAATATGTGTATTGGCGGCATGACTAGATGGAGGGCTTGATCACCTAATACAGATACATTGATAATCTGCTTTTTATCTGGAAAGATCCCGAGGAACTTTTAAATCAGTTTTTACAGCATCAAAATACCAATGGCTGAAATATAATTTTAACTGTCAATTATAGTAAAACTCAAGTGAATTTTTTTGATCTTGATATATATAGAGAATGATAAAATAAAAACCAACACTTTCTTTAAAAAGTTTGACATTAAAAGCTGCATCCAGTCTTCAAGTTGCCATTATCATCCCTGGCTAAAATGTATCCCAAAGTCCCAGTTCCTCAGGATTGCACAGATACAGATGTTCTTATTGAACAAGTGGAGAGATTAAAAAAAGATTTTATTGAAAATGGATACAATGAGGATTTTATTGAACAACATTTTAATGTTAAAATGTACAGAGGAATACGTTACTTCAATATAAATAATGACAGGAGGAGACCTTCAATGATGAAATTCCCATAATCTGTCATTTTAATCAGAATAGTCATATCATAGAAATGGTGACACAAAATCACTGGCTGGTATTCAGGGAAGATCTCCAACTCCCTTGAATGCTTGCTATCTCCTGTCATATTGTGTTATATACCCCACCTCCTCTAGACTGTAAGCTAATTTGAGCAGGGTCCTCTTTAACCTATTGTGTCTGTAAGTTTTTTGTAATTGTTTCATTTATTGTTAAATCTCCCCTTCCTGTATTCTGGTAAAGCGCTATGGAATTTGCTGGGGCTATATGAATGCTAATAATAATAATAATAATTAATAACAACTAATTAACCGTTTACCTGAACAGCCTAAAATAATTTCTAGAGATGCCCCCAATAGGAAAAACTCTTAGTAAAAAAATGGTTAAAGAGAGCAGAACATTTTTTAAATATAAACAAAGGTTTCTTTGAATGTGGGACATGCTAGGAAGTGACCTCTAGTGGCTGTCTAGTAGACAGCCACTAGAGGTGGAGTTAACCCTGCAATGTAATTATTGCAGTTTATGAAAAACTGCAATAATTACACTTGCAGGGTTAAGGGTAGTGGGAGTTGGCACCCAGACCACTCCAATGAGCAGAAGTGGTCTGGGTGCCTGGAGTGTCCCTTTAACGATGTTTGCTGTAGAAAATGCATTTTTAGGACAAGGCTATCTAAAATACAGTTCAAACAACATAATTGAATATATCCGTAGTGATTCCAACTCCTGCTTTGATCCAAAAGCTGTTCATAAACCTAAAGGTGTTACTGGGAAAACTGATATGTGGGATAGAATCTAAACTGCATATTGTTGAAAAATATGCCTTTGTTGCGAAATTATTGGCATGTGATAGAATGACCAGATTCTCCAAATTGCTATGTTTAAAGGTGTGATGGATGGCCTGATTCCCCTGATTTGTTTTGAGCATACCGCAAGCTTGCAGCACCATTTTGTTACTGCTTCCAATGTACATCTCTGTATTACAGGCATCTCTGTATTGTATACCTGTATTATATACAGAGCAGTATGTGTGTCTGTATATGCAACTGTGGGTCAAGAGAGGGGAGGGCCAGCAACTCTTTATGCCAGCATAAAATATACTCAGGTGTGAAATGCATTTTGTATGTGATCAAGTTACATATTGTACTGTAAGTGACCACCTGCTGTGGGAGCCAGCAAGTCTACATGTTATCTACTACATGTTAATGTTATCAGAGTACTCTAAAAGGACAGTCGAGATAACCATTTGTTGTGAGAGTGGGCTTGCATATGGAGAAGGGGGGGGGGAGGGGGACTAGTGTAATGAATCATTTTGTAGCCATTTCTTTCATGTGTGATCTATTTGCCCTGTTCTGTATTACCATTGGTGAAACTGTTTGTGCAATGTTATTTTACTGTACACTGTGCTCTATGTAAGTTGGATCTTTATAAAATAAACAGGAGTCTAAGTTCTTCTGGAGTTGCCAAGAAAGAAGATTGGGTTGTCTCTTCCTTGAGGTCTCACAAGAGATGGCTATTCATTGTCCTCTATAAAGTTATTACCAATAAGATTATTGACAGAGGACTAGATGGATATAAGGTCATATAGTAACCAGATACCAGCGCAGTATATCCGGCATACGCTACCAAAGATGGGTCCTAGCATTTAGTGGAGCAGTTAGTGGTGCGGGTTATGTAAAAATAAACCCACAGACGTTAGCGTTGCCTGAACTGTTGTGCCTTTGGTAACAGAGATGCCAGGGCCGTCACAAAAGGATATTTATTAACTACATTGATTTTAACCACAATGGATAATTAACTACAAAAAATATTATATAGAGTGACTCTACAGCTTTAAGCATTTAATAGACTTAGATTAGTTTTGGGTTGCACTGCAATTTAGCTGTATTCGAAAGTTTCAATTTCTGAGCTGCCACATGCCAGAATCTTGGGGGGAACTGACTAGAGCAAGCTAAGTTTTCCCTGATGAAAGAGGTCTGCACAATCATGTGGACTGTATCTCTTGTCCAGCCATGAGGTGCAAAACAAAAGATGATTGATGGAAGAGCCTTTTTTGGCGAAACGCGCGTCAGGACTTTTTGTGTACATGGGTGGTTAGGGATGTGGGACGATATTCTCAAGACAATTAGGGACATTACCACCCCATACTATTGTTGTTAGTTTGTCTATTATTTATTTTTCAGTTATTTTATTTTTATTTTTAACCAATTATTTTTTACTTATTTTGTTTTTTTACTTTGGGGGGGGGGGATTTTTTCCTTTGTTCATGGTGTGTTTGGATTTTTCATTATTCGCTACCTCCTACTTCTGTTAGGCTTTTCAGTCTTACAGTGAGAGGGGTGGGGTGATTAGCCTTTTTTTAGAGGTGCCCTCAAAGGCACAGCAGTGTATTGACAGTCTGTATCTATATCTCATGCCCTGTAGATTTCTACTCTGCTCTATCATCCCATCGGCAATTGTTACATTTGTTTTCCCCTCTCTGGTTATTTTTAACTATTGACATTGACTCCATCGCTACAATATTGTTATTTTACATATTGTAACTTTAAGTTTGACTGACTCATATAGTCCGCAGTTTAAGAGTGGACAGTCTCTGGATTTCTTTCTTTTTTATTATTAATATATTTTTTTATTGAGATTAATTTATTTATTTTTATCTCATTTTCTCTTCTTTTATTATTACTGTAGGATTTATCCTATTATAGATATTAATTTGATTTTCTTTATTGAGCCAAAGGTTTTTTTTTTTTCAATATATAGATTTTTATTGATTAAATAAGGAAATAACGAAAAAGAACATACAGTGTATAGTTGTCAGGGTACCTGTGGTCTCTACCTCCGAAAGAGGTAGAGACTTAGCCGTTCCTCCATCCAGACGGTCTGAGGGCTTCCTTCCTCGCGGTCTATCCGGTCATGTTAAGCCGGCCGCGAGGGAGTGACTGCCTTTTACTGCATCACGACCGGAAGTCGACGGCAGGACGCTACCCGGAACGACCTGTCAGTCAATTGCTGCAGGACCAATCAGGACGCCTCGGAGGCGTGGTTACTTTCCTGAACAGGGTATTTAACGGAGCATCTTTCTTTAGCTCATTGCCCTGTCGTGGTTCTAGCTTGTTCTAGTCACTCAGTGCTTGTTTTCTGCTTATTCCTTTTGGTTTTGACCCGGCTCGTTTATCCTACTCTGCTTACCTCTGTACCCTTGATTCGGCTTGTCTCTCGCTCACCTGTCTTCTGTTACCCTCGACCTTGGCTTGTCTTTGACTATTCTCTACAGTACTACTTACGTTAGTCCGGCCATTCTAAGGTCCGGTATACATATCTGGCTACGGTTTGTACGCTGCGTGTTGGATCCCTGTCCCGATCCTGACATTACGACAGGGCCAATGGATCCTGCAAGTACAAACAGTCAGCTTGCTTCTCCTGATCCTAGGTTTGAAGCCATGGATCATAGAATGGATCAGATGGCGCTTGCGCTACAGGCACTTTTATCTCGTGCCAATAACCCACCAGAGGAGATACATAATACCCCTATTTCTCCTGTCGGTTCAGGTCTAGAGGTAGCCACAGTGGGTGCTTCTTCTCGCATTACCCCCCCAGTACGCTATGGTGGGGCTCCTGAGAAGTGTTGTGGTTTTTTAAACCAAATTAGTATCCACTTTGAATTGCAACCTCGCTCCTATCCTACAGATAGGGCAAAGGTAGGATTTATTATCACCCTACTTATTGAGAAGGCTCTGAGATGGGCCAACCCATTATGGGAAAACGAGAACCCATTAGTGTATAACTATAATGCATTTGTAGCTGCTTTTAGAAGAACATTTGACCCTCCAGGTAGAAAGGTGAATGCAGCCAGATTACTGTTGCGCCTGAGACAGGAGAACCGTACACTTGTGGATTATGCACTAGAGTTCAGGTCTCTGGCGTCAGAAGTCAAGTGGAATGAGCAGGCATATATGGATGTATTTTTGAATGGCCTACCTGATGTAATCCTTGATGAAGTTGCTACTAGAGAACTCCCTGAGAATTTAGAAGACTTAATTTTGTTCATCTCTCGTATAGATGAACGTTTAAGAGAGACAGAACACTCGAGAGAGGAATCGGAGACCTTCTTTTAGGTTGGCCCCCGCTTTTCCAAGTCCTGACTCCACAGTATCTTTGCTTCCTGAACCTATGCAGATAGGGTATACCCGCCTCTCTGAGGAGGAAAGACAGTACAGGAGAAGAGAGGGTTTGTGTATGTATTGTGGAGCCAAAGGTCATTTACTCTCGAACTGTTCTAACCGTCCGGGAAACGCTCGCACCTAAGTCTCTCTAGAGGACAGGCCTTGGGTGTTTCTATTTTGTCCTCTACTCCTAATTATAAAGATCACAGGCTTCTGCTACCAGTTTCCTTAACTTGGGAGAAGGAAGTAGTCAGGGCTATGGCTTTGATAGATTCCGGTGCTGCTGAGAATTTTATAGACCAAGCCTTTGCCATTAAAAACAATTTCCCATCCCAGCTAAGGGAGACACCCTTGGCCGTTGAGGCCATAGATGGTAGACCACTACTAGATCCTGTTATCTTTCGTGAGACCGTACCCATTAATTTAAATGTTGGTATCCTACACGTGGAGAATTTATCTCTTTTGCTCATTTCGTCCCCTTCCGTTCCCATAGTTCTGGGGTACCCATGGTTGAAGAAACATAACCCTATTATCGATTGGGAGTTAGGGGAGATACTCTCGTGGGGCCAGGGCTGCCAGGAAAGGTGTTTAGGCAAGGTTTCTCCATTAGCTAACATTAACATACCGGAGAATCCTACTCAGTCCACAGAAGGACAGATACCAGACCTTTACCTAGATTTAAAGGCAGTATTTGACAAGAAGAATGCCGATTCTTTACCGCCCCACAGGTCATTTGATTGTAAAATTAAGCTTCTACCCGGGACTATGCCTCCAAGGGGTCATGTATATCCCTTGTCTGTTCAGGAAAACTCGGTTCTAGAAGAGTATATTCGGGAGAATTTAGAAAAGGGATTCATTAGGAGGTCTTCTTCTCCGGCCGGGGCTGGGTTCTTCTTCATTAAGAAAAAGGATGGCACGCTGAGACCTTGTATCGATTACCGAGGCTTGAATAAAATAACGGTCAGAAATGCCTATCCTATCCCACTGATTACAGAGTTATTTGATCGTCTTAAGGGCTCCAAAATCTTCACTAAGTTAGATCTCCGAGGGGCATACAATTTGGTGAGAATCCAGCATGGTCATGAGTGGATGACGGCATTCAATACCCGGTATGGTCACTACTATTACACGGTGATGCCATTTGGACTTTGCAATGCTCCTGCAGTATTTCAAGATTTGATTAATGAGGTACTTAGGGAGTTTCAACATGATTGTGTTATTGTTTACCTGGACGACATACTAATACACTCTAAGGAGATTGAGACTCACCATAGACAGGTCAGAAAGGTATTACACAAACTTCTGCAACATGGTCTATACTGCAAATTGGAGAAGTGCAGGTTTGATCAGTCTCAGACAGACTTTCTTGGGTATGTGATTTCTGGGGAAGGTTTTAAAATGGATCCTGAAAAGCTCCAATCCATTTTAGACTGGCCTTTGCCCAAAGGACTCAAGGCGATTCAAAGGTTTATTGGTTTTTCCAACTACTATAGGCGCTTCATTAAGGGATACTCCTCTATCATTGCGCCTATTACCAATATGACCAAACAAGGGGCTGTTACTAAGATCTGGTCTAAGGAAGCTCTCGTTGCTTTCAAGACTCTCAAGGAACTTTTTGCCTCGGCTCCCATTCTAGTCCATCCGGATACGACTCTGCCTTTCTTGCTCGAGGTCGATGCCTCTGAGACAGGAATTGGGGCTGTTCTGTCTCAAAGGTTAGGGGTGGATAAACCATTACACCCTTGTGGTTTTTTTTTCTAAAAAATTATCTGGGCCTGAGAGCAGATATGACATCGGGGAGAGGGAACTCTTAGCGCTCATTAAGGCTTTAAAGGAGTGGAGACATTTACTGGAAGGGACATTACACCCTGTTACTATTTTAACGGATCATAAGAACTTGTCTTATATTGGGGAGGCTAAGCGCTTATCCGCCAGACAGGCTCGCTGGTCATTGTTTCTCACTCACTTTAACTATGTACTCACTTATAGACCTGGTTCCAAGAACTCCAAAGCTGATGCTCTGTCTCGTCAATATGAACCATCCACTATAACTGAACCAGTCCTGTCCTCCATAGTTCCTACGGGGAATATCATCGCAAACACGAATCTCAGGATTCACTCTCCATTGCTTTCCGAGATCATGAAGTCTCAGCATTTGGCACCTAAACAGACTCCTGGGGATCGACACTTCGTTCCTGCCGCTCTCCAACTGGAGGTGCTACGCTGTCTCCATAACAGCAAAGTGGCTGGGCATCCTGGCATCCGCAAAACATATGCTCTGGTCTCTAAAGATTTTTGGTGGCCTGACTTACGTAAAGATATTAAAGAATTCATCGGGGCATGTGAGGTTTGTACCAAGACCAAGCTACCTCATTCGCTTCCATGCGGATTTCTGCACCCTTTAGAAGTTCCTGAGAAGCCTTGGTCCTGCCTGGCTATGGACTTCATTGTTGATTTGCCTATCTCGAAAAAGCAGACTGTCATCCTCACTGTGGTGGACAGATTTACTAAAATGGCTCACTTCATTCCCTTACCTAAACTACCAACTTCGCCCGAATTAGCGGAGATATTCGCTAGGGAGATTTTCCGTTTGCATGGGATACCTTCCCAAATTGTCTCTGACAGAGGCTCCCAATTTTTTTCCCGCTTTTGGAAATCTTTCTGCTCACAACTAGGCATCAAATTGAATTTCTCCTCTGCTTATCATCCTCAGTCCAATGGAGCTGCTGAACGCACTAACCAAAAAATTGAACAATATTTACGTTGTTTCGGAACACCAGGACGATTGGGTCGGTTTGATTCCTTGGGCGGAGTTTGCACATAACAATCTCATTTGTGATTCTACGCATTCTAGCCCTTTTTTCTTGAATTATGGCTTTCATCCCTCCATCCTTCCTTCGGAGTCTTCTTCTCAGGGGCTACCGTCGGTGGATGTTCATGTGGCCAATTTAAGGAAGTTGTGGGATCAAACTCGACAAATCCTGCTGCACAATTCTATGCTGGTTAAAAAACATGCTGACAAACGTAGAAGGGCAGTACCGGTGTTTGTTCCAGGCGATAGAGTATGGTTAAGTACCAGAAACATTCGGTTAAAAGTGCCGTCCATGAAGTTTGCTCCTCGATATATTGGACCTTACAGGGTTCTCTCTCAAATTAACCCAGTTGCGTATCGTTTAGCGTTGCCTAATGCCTTACGCATTCCTAATTCATTTCATGTTTCTTTACTAAAGCCTCTAATATGTAACAGGTTCTCCTCCGCAATCGCCCCTCCTCGCTCGGTTCAGGTGGAGGGTCAGGAGGAGTATGAGGTTAATTCCATCGTTGATTCTCGAATCTCCCGAGGGAGATTGCAATATCTGGTCGATTGGAAAGGTTATGGTCCTGAGGAGAGAAGTTGGGTACCTCAGGAGGAGGTGCATGCTCCCCGTCTCCGCAGGGCGTTTCACTCTCGCTTCCCTTCTCGCCCTGGTACCTTCCGCCCGGTGGGCGTATCTGAGAGGGGGGGTACTGTCAGGGTACCTGTGGTCTCTACCTCCGAAAGAGGTAGAGACTTAGCCGTTCCTCCATCCAGACGGTCTGAGGGCTTCCTTCCTCGCGGTCTATCCGGTCATGTTAAGCCGGCCGCGAGGGAGTGACTGCCTTTTACTGCATCACGACCGGAAGTCGACGGCAGGACGCTACCCGGAACGACCTGTCAGTCAATTGCTGCAGGACCAATCAGGACGCCTCGGAGGCGTGGTTACTTTCCTGAACAGGGTATTTAACGGAGCATCTTTCTTTAGCTCATTGCCCTGTCGTGGTTCTAGCTTGTTCTAGTCACTCAGTGCTTGTTTTCTGCTTATTCCTTTTGGTTTTGACCCGGCTCGTTTATCCTACTCTGCTTACCTCTGTACCCTTGATTCGGCTTGTCTCTCGCTCACCTGTCTTCTGTTACCCTCGACCTTGGCTTGTCTTTGACTATTCTCTACAGTACTACTTACGTTAGTCCGGCCATTCTAAGGTCCGGTATACGTATCTGGCTACTGTTTGTACGCTGCGTGTTGGATCCCTGTCCCGATCCTGACAACAGTGTACATACATATTGCAGCATATAGAAAACGTACATAATACATTCAAGTTTGGTGGTAGTCGTCGCGTTAAATCTTCTTACGTATTGTCGGGCAGCCGTACATAAACAATGGTTAAGTGTTGAAGAAGACTTTTAATTTACACGTTCTTACAGTATGTACTGGGGGAGTATATTTACTCTATTACATAGGTGTACAACAAACAAACATGACATTAAACCTCGCAATTGCTTAAACTGTACAGAGCATCGGGTAGCGACACTGCATGATGTACCAACGTATTGAGTAGTGGGTAAGATGGACAATTTGTAAGCGCTACAAATCGGATACCGCTGTAGCGGCCAATGTTTTCACAATGTTGTGCCCGATAGTGCATCCATTATTCACCTCAGCATTGATGCTCAACACCATATGTGGGGAACATTATGCTCCTCGGAGTAAAGTGTACACAGTAGATATAGTAGGTGACTCAGGAAATGGTTACCCCAGAATTGTTATTCGACCGCTTTATACACCCTCGTCAACTATGTGACACGTGGGTTTGCCCAATTTCAAGATAGTATGGAGAATGTAGAAGTGTTGAGGCGTTGCCAATTAGGTGCCCAAAATTAGGATACAGAATCATGCCAGTCTACACCAACCCAGTACCCTGTAGCGTGTGGTCATACATCACCCACAGAATTGCAGGAAAAATGTAACAAAATGCAGACAAGTATATATATGTACCAAAGTATATTATATGACAATACAATATAAGATGGGGAGGGAGGGAAAAGTGGGTGTGGGGTTGTGATGATCATCTGAGCCTGTAGGAGAATCTACATTCTACATAGGAACTCATGCATATTCGGACTTACTGAACTTCAATTTTACCGGCCCGTGGTAGGGTGGAAGTGCTCGTACCAAATCTAAGGCTTGTGGAATGTATAGGGTGAATGTGAATGTTGAATAATTCCTACCCCATTGCAGAGTATGATTCCATGAGTGAAGCCCAATTTTGCCATCGGGTCAGGAAGGCCTGTGTGTTGCTTCCTTTTGCCCATTCAAATTCATGATGGTATGTCAGGTCTACCTTGCGCATAACCTCTAGTAATGAGGGGATGGTGGTGCTTTTCCAATGGGAAGCTATACTCGATTTTGCTGCTACCAGTATATTTAGCACTGCATCCCTGGATGGTATATCACGTAAATTTGGGATGAGGTGGAGAAGATAGATTTCCGGGCGCAGTGGTAATGTAGTCTTACAAAGCGCTTGGATGCTTTTCTGAATGAGTTGCCAAAAAATTGTCAGATTGGGACAGTACCAGAATATATGATCCAAGGAGCCCAAACCCTCCTCACAGCGCCAGCATGTAGGGGGGGATGACGGGTATATTTTGTGAATTCTGCTTGGCACTAGATACCATCTTGCTATCATCTTAAAATAAGCTTCCCAGAGCGTGACACAGTTCGAAGATTGTTTAGTATACCTGAGAGAATATTTCCAATTCTCAAGAGACGGGGTTATCCCTAAAGAAGTTTCCCATTTCAACATATACGGTAACTTGGAGGGTTCGTGATAGTCCATTAGTTTCATATAACATAAGGACAGAAATTTGCATGAGGGACGAGGTAATTTTGCAGAGTACCATTGCGTGCCTATATAACTAAAAGAGAGCAGGTCCATGTACCTAATTGCTTGAGAGAATAGGATATGTTTGATGCGTAAGTACAGGAACACATCCCTAGGGGGCAAATTGTATTTGTTCTGCAATATAGGGAATGGAAGAATACCTTCCTTGTTAAATAGTTTGTGGACATGAGTCACTCCCAGGGACGCCCATTTGGACGTTTGGAGATTAGGAGATATGGTGGAAAGGGCTGATATGGGAGCGAGATACAATGCTTCCGGTCTAGACCACAAAGCTGTGCTCCAAGAGGCCCATAATTTCGTTAGGAAACGGGAAGTTGGAAGAGCGGAGGGCAAAGTTAATGTGAGGGACGCCCATAGGGTTCCTGATAGGGTGTGCGTGACCCCACAGGCTGCTTCTAGGTCTACCCAAACCGGTTTATGTGATCCCATCATAAGACCCAAGCCCTGCGACAGTAGGGTTGCTTTGTAATAGAAGAGAATATTGGGAACATTGAGACCACCTTTTTTGAATGGGTGCCATAAAGTGCGAAATGGAACTCTTGGAGGTTTTTTTCTCCAAATATGGGCGTTGATGACTCTTTGAAAGCGTTTAATGAGGGAGTTCGGTAATTCAATAGGTAGTGTTCTGAACAGATAGAGTATGTGCGGCAAAATCATCATCTTAATCGTGCTAATTCGGCCAAACCAAGATGTAAAGAGTTTGTCCCAAGACTCCATCTGTCTAGAGATTTTGGATAAGACTTCTATGTGATTGGCTTTTATGGTTTGGGGTCTCGAAAGTGTCAGTTTTATCCCCAGATAAGAAATTGCCTTCGTTTGCCATGCAAAGGGGTACGTCTTTTCTAAGTCTTTTATTAATTGCTTATTTAGTCGTATGGGGAGGATCTGGGTCTTACTGATATTGTTCCTATAATAGGAGACCTCTCCATATGTAGATAATGTGTTTATGAGGTGAGGGATGGATTTGGAAGGATCGGCTAAAAAGAGGATAACGTCATCGGCAAAGAGTGCTATCTTTTTTTCTCCAGCCGGAGTATGTAGACCAGGTAGTTGTGTGTCAAGTTTTATCGTTCTAACTAGAGGTTCCAAACATAAAATAAAGATCAAGGGTGACAAAGGGCACCCTTGCCTTGTGCCATTAGTTATGTGAAAGCTCCTAGAGGTGAAGCCCGAGTTGAACACTTTAGCGGAGGGGGCAGAGTAGAGGGCTAAGATGCTGGTTATAAAGGATTTGGTGAAACCAAAGGCCGATAGAGTGCTAGACATATAATCCCAATTTAGGCGATCGAAAGCCTTTTCCGCGTCTAATACCACCAGTACGCCCGATTTGTCGTTCAATTTGGCCCAATCAATTAGGTCCATGCAATATCTGGTGTTGTCCCCTACTTGTTTGCCAGGAACAAAACCAGCCTGTTCTTCCGAGACCAATTCGGCCAACAAGGGTCGGAGTCTATTGGCAAGTAATTTGGCGTATAATTTGACATCGGCGTTAAGTAGTGAAATCGGCCTTAGGTTTCCACAAAGTGTTGGTGATTTATTTGGTTTTGGCAATGTGATAATGTAGGCTTCTAACATTTCTTGTGGGAATTTACCAGTCATTCTAATCTTGTTAAACAGTTTTGTGAGATGTGGGATTAAACGTGGAGCCAATTTTATATAGTAGTAGTTTGAGAGGCCATCAGGCCCAGGCGCTTTATGTTTGGGCAGGGAGTTGATCGTGGAAGCTACTTCTTGTTCTGTGAAAGGGGCATCTAAAAGGCTGTTATGATGAGCCGAAATTTGAGGGAGCGAAATTTGAGAGAGATATCGTTCTATATCAGAAGGATTTGGATCGGTCGTGTTCACGTCGTCACGTAGGTTATAAAGTCCTTCATAAAAGTGGGCTAATTCGTCCACTATGTTAGTCGGATTGAATATTTTAACATTGTCTTTGGAGTATATATATGGAATTTTGGTTTGTAGGTATTTCGTCTTAAGCTGAGCTGCCAATAACTTGCCAGCTTTGTTCCCTGAAACGTAGTAGGTCTGTCGGGTTTTGCGTGCTTGGAGGGTGAATTTTTGCGTTTGAAGTATGTGGATTTCGTTTTGTATTTTAGTGATCTGTCGGGAGAGTGATTTAGACGGGGAGCGTTTATTGGAGTCTTCTAGTGTTTGTAGTGTAGTATGAAGTGAGGATTCTTTAGAATTATAAGTTTTTTTTTTCTATCGAACCTAATTTAATGAAATGGCCCCTAATCACTGCCTTATGTGCTAACCATTGAGTTTCGACAGTGGTGTCGTCCGTCGTATTGGAAGTAAAATAATTGTCTAGCTCCTTAGATATGTGTTGAATGGCAGGAAGGTTCTCAAGAAGCGATTCATTCAAACGCCATTTGCCCCTTCCTGTTGTGGGATATGGTGCGGTGAGCGTGATTAAGATAGGGGCATGATCGGACCAAGTCCGGAGGCCGATAGATTGGTCTTTAAGGTGGGGAAGAGTTTTTTTATCAACCAAGCAAAGGTCAATGCGCGTGTACGTCATGTGGACTTGTGAGAAGTTAGTATAGTCTTGAGCTGTGGGGAATAAGTTTCTCCAGGTGTCATAAAGGTGTTGTTCATGCAGAAGTTTGGAAAACAATTTACCATTGTGAATGGAAATTTTGCTGGGATATTTGTTACCAGCGCGCTTGATATCCAAAGATGGTGTAAGAGTGCAATTGCAATCCCCACAAATAATTACATGACCTTGTTTAATGGAATTTTTTTTTTTATCAATTTGTTGAGAAATGAGAATTGAGCTTCATTAGGTGCATAGAGTGACACTATTGTCATTTGTATGCCATTTAGATCGCCCACCAGTATGAGCAGCCTGCCAACCGAATCAACATGTCGTGTATTAACTGTGAGGACCCAATCCTTGTGTAAGAAGATTGCGACTCCTCTAGATTTGTTTGGGGAATATGCGTGGTATGCGACTGGATATTTTAAAGAACGAATCTGAGGAGGGTTGTGTGTTGCAAAATGAGTCTCCTGAACACATACAATAGCGGCCTCCGCTTTATGCATATCTTTTAATAGCTGCTTACGTTTGTAGGGGCTGTTGAGGCCCTTCGCATTTAAAGACAAGATTTGTAGTGTGTGAGGTGTCATGAAATCAATCTAAGAAAATAGCTCCGTAAGCATTGCGGTGTTTGAGTATATTGCAATAGGTTCGGTGCCTCTGGTCGCATATTGCCGTCGCCAGACCTGGGCTAAGGTTTCTGAAAGGGCGATGTGGTGTGTTGTACTCGCACCTGTGAGGCGGGGAGCATCGAGCCCCAGGAGGCACTTCGGTGGATTGAAAGTTATGAGGTCCATAAGCAGAGTTAGGGGGGGGAATGGGCCAAAGATTTTTAATATCTATATATCTATTAAATGTTTTATTAGGGTTACTCTCTGTCCATGGGGGTTTATCCCTTACATGGTTTCTGTGTTCCTTTTTTTCAAAGGATTTATTAATAAAATAAAAAACTAAAGAAAAAACACTTAAACATAACTGCAATCTACTGCGAGGTCAGTCTCCTCACAGTAGTTGTTCATCTAACAATGAAATCATTAGAATTACTGATCTATGATTCACTCCAAATATTCTCACTTGAATCAATCCAATGGTTCTCTACATAGCCCTTCAAAAAAACTAAATTTCCTTATGAGGAATTGCCGACTGTCAGTCTGAGACATGTTCTCAGAAAATGTATACATTGTCATTTCTCAGAAATCACAATGTTTTATATTTTCGGAGTTAAGGAACAGCATCTATGCACCAAATCCACTTCATTAAGATGTAGTGGAATTGATGATTAGATGTCCCTTTAAGTACAATATTCAGAGTAATGTTTTGAAGAGGGTTATTGGATTAGTGCACTACACTATGTTTTCTTCAAAGAGCACAGAAATATGTTGTTAAATAATGGTAATCCTCAGTATACCTATACAAAGGCAATTTTTGTTTTAAGGCAATTATTCATTGCATATCTTTGATGTTTTGTTTAAAAGCTATTCCAATGAGCCTCAAAATAGATGTCATGTTTTTCCCTGTTACTTGCGTATCCTGTTCATTGTTGGGGATGCCATGTGCTCATATAATTGCATTATTAGATCCTTTACCATTTTTTATTTAAAGCATATTAAACTTAACCTTATAATAACAGCAGTGAATGAATCCATGTGTTGTTTTTGTATGGGAAGTCCAGTTCTCATTTTGCTTGGATTCCCAGGCCCGTATCTGCTGAAAAAGTAGCTAGTTATTTATATTTAAAATGGTATTTCCTTATCAAATATCATATAGTAGCAATATTTATATAGTAGCTGTAACGGAACCTCTGGCACCCCGACCGGGTACCTTCCGCTGACGGATGCTCCAAGGGCTTTCCGAGGACTCCAAGCACTCTGTCTGACACCATAACCACTGCAGACCCCCTGAACCGCCGCAGCTTGGTTGGGGTCTCGCCGTCTACACCCACTCTGGACCCAAGACCAGGGTCCAGCTTCCCGTAGGTCGACCTCTCTGAATTCCAGAGAGCAGGAACAGGAACAAGCTCTTAGCAGAGCTTAGTGATTATACCCTGGGGAGTATAGTGATTATAGCAATCCCCAGAGTGTAGTTCTCCAATCCCCCAAACATGAGCCGAAACTTCATGAAGGTACAAGATGATCTGACTCCAATGAGCGTTTATTACTCCTTATATACAAGTCTTCAGGCCAGAGGCACACCCCCTGGACCTGGTGGTAAACTGTGACAAAAGGGATACAA
The DNA here is from genome assembly GCF_036172605.1 of Pelobates fuscus. Taxonomy (NCBI): domain Eukaryota; kingdom Metazoa; phylum Chordata; class Amphibia; order Anura; family Pelobatidae; genus Pelobates; species Pelobates fuscus. Next base: position 141,245,641 of record NC_086320.1, read on the forward strand.
ACCAATGGGAACACTAATTAACATAGTAACACTCCCACATACAAAATTAAATCCATCTTCTCCATCCTGGAGATAATTGGCTTAAGGCACTGCAGTAAACTCAATTATCTCCAGGTACAGAAAATATCTACATTTTACACTAACAGCAAAAGTACGTAAAAGTACATAAAAATACATAATTCTTATTACATTACACAGAACCCCCACATTTAACCTATCCCCAGATAGCTCGGATCTGAGCGCCCAATCTAGGTGAACAGCGCTCAGATCCCATGAACAGAGTAAATTTGCTATGGGGTAAAGCATAGCAAGGGCTGTTGAGAAACCAAGGAGGGACAAAAGCAGTCAGTTCCAACTGGTTTGGCAGTGTGCCTGGGACAACGCCCTGCTGGAGACCAATAGACAGGAAACGGGGGAGGGGAAGAGACACACCTTCCCATGGATTCAAATGGGCAGAAACAGTCTTTAGAAGCCAATAAGCCCCAAATAGTCTTTTTAAATGGCACTACACCCCAGGGCCATAGTCATGAGGAAGGAGGCTGGCAATCAGGCTCCTCCAACAGCCGGGGGCAAAGGGCAGCTTGTCACCTAACAATCCAGTGACAAAAGGCATTTTGTCACAGTAGCATTATTAATTCAATAGCTATAAAAATAGTATGTCTTGTGATGATACACTCTATCTATGCTATGGGAAATAGAATGTGACTGACACAGAGCCAAGATGGAGGCACTTCCAGGATAGAATAAATATAAGAGTGTGGCCGACCCCTGGTAACCCGACTGGTTACCTCCGCTAATTCCCTTCCTTCAGCTGAACAGGAACCATTTAGAATATAAAGAGACTTATCCTCCCCCACCCCCCCAGTAACTGGATGACACACAGTTCTGGAGGTACAACAAACACTTTATTTGCCACACAGCTTTTAAGCATAACCCCATACAAAGGGTGTAACACACAGCATACAATGTACTCTCTCAGGGTCCTCCCCCTCCCTAACGCGGGAAAGGGCTTTGTCCCATTGTCTCCACAAGCCCGCCACACAAACACAGGGTTTCCCACATCCGGGGACAGGGGGGTCTTCATCCCATGAGCCTCTGTACCTGGGAGACCAAACGCGGGAAAAAGGGACCGTCCCATTGTCTCCCAGGCACGGAGAGCCCGCCCACAGAAAAGAGCTGGTTTCTTTGTCCCAGCAGGCACTGCAAAGCCCGCCAAACTTGCCAGTGCCCCAGAAGTGTCCAATCTTAGGGACCCTCGCAGCGGTACCTTCCTCGACCAGGCTCCGCTCGCGAGGTCTCTGTGTGAAACCCTGCAAGGGAAGCGTTTCCTTTCGGGACGCAAATGCTCCCCCTGGATGACATTCGTCTGTACGAAATGGCGGCCACCCAGGGGAGCATTCATTAATTACTTCCCATGCGGTTTCACACTTATGTTGCAAGTACGAATGTTCTGATTAATTGGTGTCAACGTTTTAATGGGGCACTGGGGAGGTCCTCGTTCGGGAAACAAACGAGATGAGAAACAATCTACAAATGCTCCCCCTCGCTGGCTTTTGTCTGCACGAATGACGGCCAGCCAGAGGAGCGAATGAATTCCCTTCGTGGAAAAAGAAGCCAACAGAAGATACGAAAAGATGAGGAAATATACATAATATCAGATAGGCAATTCACTGACCGGCAGCGGTCCCACCAAAAAGAGTATTGATTGTTACATTTATATTTATTTTGATTTAATTTTTTCAACTTCACAAACACATATTAGTTAAATAGGGCATGATAATTCATGATAATAATAATTTAATTTGAAAAAATTTCAAGTCATAGATAAAGGACAAACTTGAGGTTTACATTTTAGAAACGGTGTCTAGTGCTCATGTTTTGTTTGAACTGAATACGTTATTATACATTTCAGTTAGCTTAATCTCTACTTGTCCATGTCCTTGTCGATGTTCATATGGTTTTCAGATCTTCATCTTTTTATATATTGTTTACATTTTCTACATTTCGGATATATATTAACATTTACATATGCATTAGTTTGGTGTTAGTGTTAACATTTACATTTACTACATACAGTACATGTAGTTTTTCTCTTTTAAATAAAACAGGGGAATAATTTCTGCCAATTATTCTAAGTGCAAGGCACTAAATCTGACTCTTACTGGACCTCTGTCAGGAGTCCTAAAAGACCCAACATGCAGGACGTAAAAGAATAACGTATACCGGTCCTTAGAGTGGCCGGACTATAATGTTAGAAAGACAGTGAACGCCAAAAATTAAGGTAAGACAGCCAAGATCAATACAATAGAATTACATAGAATATACAGCACTATTGGGAACCATAATTAGAACCACAACAGGGCAATAGCCTACAGTTGAACCAGCTGGTATAGTCTGGTTCTGTAAATTTGAAGCCATGCCCCCAAAACATTTGAATTCTGAAGTTTTGGCGGGTCATGACATCATCAGCGTCACGGCATTGGCACGCATGCTGTACATCGACGTTATTAGCGTCATGATGTCAACTTGCGCGTGGCAGCATAAAAGAGCTACAGCGAACGGCATTAGAACTGCTGAGGAAAAGCCTGGGACTGTGGAGAGGTTCCCTGTTCATATGCTGACAGTCTCCAACGTCTGACAGGTAATTTCCTATTCAGATGCAGAGTAGACTTATGGTGTCCTTGGGCATTGATATAACCCCCACCTGGTCTAGCATGTTTGGGGAAAATTGTGAAATAAGGATTTCCTAGTTAAAAAAAAATCTCAATATTCTAGATATCATCAAGATGACTTTATTGCCTAAAAATGTATATTTATTCTAAACCATTTCTCTGTCCCTCCATAAACTATATTTATCACAAGAAGAGATCTATTCCTTTATATGTGTGGGTTGATTCCCGATATCCTTATTACATAATTTAAAGGCACAGGATGGATTGGCTATACCACAACTCTACTCTTATTATAAAGCAGTGCGGTTTGCTATACTCTCTCAAATCAACCTAGTTGAGGATAAGAGCAATGGGTCAGATTGGAAGAACACGTAAGGTAGGCAGGCCTGCTACATACTTTCTTGTGGCTTCCATAACATCTTCTCACATTTTCCCATCCTAGCCTGACACTTAAACACACTATTCACCTTTAGAAAAAGTATAGTAAAAGTGCGGAACCTTCCTATTAGGGGCCTATACTCCTTTCTTGAGTTTATAACCTAGTGTTCCCCAGTGGTCTGATATATTTGGCATTTCAATGGTGACTTGACGTAATGATGTGAAGAGTGACTATGTTAGACATTTATTGGTCCAGGGAATATTTCCAACTGAGCAGTAAAATAAGGGGGGACCTATTGTCCTCCCCCCGGCCCCCACCCATGAGCGGTGGGTGGAGGCCCTAAAGTAAAGTAATGGGGGGGACCTATTGTCCTCCCCCCCGCCCCCACCCCTGAGCGGTAGGTGGGGTCCCTAAATTAGAATGAGGGGGGAGACCTAATGTCCTCCCCTTTGGCCCCCACCCCTGAGTGGTGGGTGGGGGCCCTAAATACTATTTGGGGTGGGACATAATGTCCTCCCCCTGGCCCCCACTCCTGAGCGGTGGGTGGGGTCCCTAAATACTATTTGGGGGGGACATAATGTCCTCCCCCTGCCCTCCGAGCAGTGGGTGGGGGCCCTAAAATACTAATTAGGGGGGGAAATAATGTCCCCCCCTGGCCCCCACCCCTGAGCGGTGGGTGGGGGCCCTAAAATACTAATTAAGGGGGGGACCTAATGTCCTCCCCCCTGGCCCCCACCCCTGAGCGGCGGGTGGGGGCCCTAAATAAAAAATTAACCCCCCTCTCCCCCGGGTGACTAGGTGTCCACAAACCCCTAGTCACCCCCCTTGCCAAATAAAGTGACCCCTACCTACCCTCCTCACCCTTAAAATAATGAGGGGGGGGGGGACCATTTAACTAAGTACCTGGAAAAAAAAAGAAAACTTACCATTTGATGTTTTCTTTCTTCTAAAATCTGGGTTTAAGCCATCCAATCAGAGTGCTCTGACAGGTAAATCAAGAGACTGACAGGTAAGTCTCTACATTTACCTGTCACAGCACTCTGATTGGTTGGTTTGAAATGCAACAATCAGAGTACTCTGTATCATTTTACACAGCGTGGGAAAGTTCTTTGGAATTTTCCCACGCTGTGTAATTTGACTCATAACTCTCTGATTGGTTACTTAATCCACCAATCAGAGAATTATGATTCAAATTACACAGCGTGGGAAAATTGAAATCAACCAATCAGAGTGCTGTGACAGGTAAATGTAGAGACTTACCTGTCAGTCTCTTCATTTACCTGTCAGAGTATTCTGATTGGATAGCTTAAACCCACCAATCAGAGTGCTCTGAGCCTAATTGCAGGGTGGGGCAAGACTTCATAAGCCTTCCCCCGCCCTGCAGAGCTCAGTCTGCGCGGAGCCCTCGCCGGGTGAAGATGGATTATTTATTTATTTTCTCGTTTTTTTTTTCTCGTTTTTTTTTCTCGTTTTTTTTTTTAAGTGGATGCCAGTGGGGCTATAACCACTACATGTGCTTGAAATCTTCCTTTAAATATGAGTATCGTGGATTATATGTATTGTAAACAATGGATCACTCAACTTCAGCCTGGAATGTCTTTTATTTAAAATGATCTTCATTTTTAATAAGGTTTAATCATTTATTTCTTACTTGCAATGTAATCAACTGTATTAGTGTAAAATCTGTAAAACAAGGTGTTTGTATACATCAGCTTCAAAATAGAACAAAAAGTCACAACAGGAATATGCATCTCCTTGTTGCCATGGCATCTCCTTGTGACAGAGTGATCATGTGAACAGTAATGTGATTGTAGTATTACAGCCCAATAACTTCATAAAGACTTCCACCTTCTCTCAACAGATGTTGCAGCCAAATTTGATCTGACATTCAAACTCTACTTTCACAGTAAACTCAGCTTTTGTAGGAGTTTTAACCCCTTAGTGACCAGGCTGTTTTTAAAAATTCTTGCCGTTGGGACCAAGGCTCTTTTAACATTTCTGTGGTGTTTGTGTTTAGCTGTAATTTTCCTCTTACTCATTTACTGTACCCACACATATTATATACTGTTTTTCTCGCCATTAAATGGTCTTTCTAACGATACCATTATTTTCATCATATAATTTACTATAAAATTTTTATAAAATATGATAAAAAAATTGAAAAAAACCACACTTTTTCAAACTTTGACCCCCAAAATCTGTTACGCATCTACAACTGCCAAAAAACACCCCTGCTAAATAGTGTCTAAATTTTGTCCTGAGTTTAGAAATGCCCAATGTTAGCATGTTCTTAGCTTTTTTTGGAAAGTTATAGGGCTATAAGCACAAGTAGCACTTTGCTATTTACAAACCAATTTTTTTCAAAGTTAACGCAAGTTACATTGTAACACTGATAACTCTCAGCAACCCCCGAATAACCCTTCACATGTATATATTTTTTAAAAGAAGACAACCTAAGGTATTAAACCTGGGGTATTTTGAATCTTTTCATGCAGCCATTTTACCACCAATCTATGCCAAATAAAAAAAAAAAAATAATAATAATTGGTGATTTTTTGAGACGCATAGCAATTTAAGAATATATGTACTGAGAACTTTAAGGGTTACTGCCAAAGAACACCCAATATGTGTTCAGCATCATCTCCTGAGTACAGCGATACCACCCACGTATAGGTGTGTCGGGTTCTCTGGGGGATAAAATACCTTATTTGGAGGGTGCGCATTCCAGTTTTCCAACTTGGAATTTTCACAGTTAGTCATCATGCCCCCATGTCCCATTTGGGACATTTATGAAGCCGGACAATATAATTTACCCCCATCAAACCATATATTTTTGAAAGGTAGACACCCTATGGTATTTCAAATGGTGGTATTTTAACACTTTCCATGTACTAATTCTACCACCAGTCTCTGTCAAACATTTGGGTAGTCATTTTTTGTTACTGCCAAAGAACACCCAATATGTGTTCAGCATCATCTCCTGAGTACAGCGATACCACCCACGTATAGGTGTGTCGGGTTCTCTGAGGGCTAAAATACCTTATTTGGAGGGTGCTCATTCCAGTTTTCCAACTTGGAATTTTCAGTTAGTCATCATGCACCCATGTCCCATTTGGGACATTTTTGAAGCCGGACAATATAATTTACCCCCATTCAAACCATATATTTTTGAAAAGTAGACACCCTAGGGTATTTCAAATGGTGGTATTTTAACACTTTCCGTGCACTAATTCTACCACCAGCCTTTGGATAGTTGTTTTTTTTGTGTTATTTTTCTCTCACATTGTACTTAAGGCATCAATTTTTAGTTCCGTTATGTGTTACTGACAAAAAAAAAAAAAACAATATGTGTTCAGCAATATCTCCCGAGTACAACAGTGCCCCTAACGTACAGGTTTAATGGGCTTTTGCAAGCTTACAGGGGTCAAATGTAGGACTTTCCCATGTTTGCACATTGAAATTTGCTAGATTGGTTTGCTGGGCCTATGTTGCCTTTGAGACCATATAGCAGCCCAGGAATTAAAATTAACCCCATCATGGCATACCATTTGTAAAAGTAGACCACCCAGGGTATTCAAAATGGGGTAGGTGCAGTCTTTTGCAGTAGCCACTTAGTCACAAACACTGGCCAAAGTTAGCATTTTTCTTTGTTTTTTGCATTTTTTTACACAAAAACTGCACTTTTACTGGTGATTTTATCGTCGGAATATGTTTTACTGATTTAGAACACTCATATTTATGTTCAATGAAGTCTCCCGAGTATAACAATACCCCCCATGTATAGGTTTTATGGTGTTTTGGAAAGTTACAGGGTCAATATAGGGCTTGCCCGATTTAGTTTGCCAGATTGGTTTGCTGGACCTTTGTTGCCTTTTGAGACCATATGGTAGCCCAGGAATGTGAAATAACCCCATCATGGCATACCATTTTCAAATGTAGACAACCCAGGGTATTCCAAATGGTGTATTTCCAGTCTTTTGTTGTAGCCACTTAGTCACAAACGCTGGCCAAAGTTAGCGGTTTTATTGTTTTTTGTATAAATGTTTTGGTTTTTTAATTTTTTTTTATATATATATATATATATATATATATATATATATATATATAAATACGTGCGCTTGTATATATTATACATCGACTGGGTTCCCTTCCTATGACCTGGTCGTAGAACAAATCGGTTGGTAAGTGAGGAGTTAAGGGATTCCCTGCTATGGTGCATTTGTCTATGTTCGAGTCAACTTCCCCTAACATAGACGTACACACCAGAGCAGGGAATCCCTCTAATCTATGTTTGGGAAAACATATATTTGAGTGATTCCCTGCTCTAGTGTGTTAGTCTATGTTCAGGGAAATATCCCCAACATAGATTTGAGGGATTCCCTGATCTGGTGCGTTCGTCTATATTCGGGGAAGTTGTCCCGAACATATACATACGTACCAGAGCAGGGAATCCCCACGACAGCTTGCACTAACGCCTGGTCGTAAGTGCGAGCTGTGGTAAAACAGGTAGGTCGCTAAATGAGGACCACCTGTATATGTATAATATATTTTTTTTATTATTTTTTTTAGCAGCATGGGGGACTGCCTGACAGCTCAGATAGTCCCCCTGCTGGCAGCTCCTAGAGTCCTATTGCGGTGATGTGATCATGGTGATCACATGGCCATGGAGTGCCGGGGTGGCCGGAGCTGTGGTAGGGGGACTGCTGGGGTCTCTGGCAGTCCTCCCTGACCGTGATCGACGCAGATCGTCGGTCCAGGGCTTCTAACGCGGACGTCCTGTCGCGGACGTCCTTAACCGTTTTTTGTTAGACTACCTAGTTTGTCCTCGGTCGTTAAGGGGAAATTATACATAGATATATATATAATTTAATTCTAAGTGTATTTTGATTTAAATATATATATATATATCAAAATACAGTGAAAATAAAATTACATATTTATATACATAATTTTTTTAAAATATTTTTTTCAGTTTATTTATTTTTAATTAATATTTATTTGTCATAATAAATATACATAATATATAAAATTATATACGTGTGTAATTTTACTGTGTATTTTTATATTAATATAACGTTATATATACGTGTGTGTATATATATATATATATATATATATATCTTATATATAACGTTATGATGTTATATATAAAATATATACACGTATTATATATAGATATAATATATATATATATACACACACATATATATATATATATATATATATATATACACACACTTTTAAAACTTTTTTTAACTTTATTTTAACTTTTCCACCAGCAGGGGGACTGCCTGTCAATTCCGGCAGTCCCCCTGCTGGCAGTACTGTGGACACCTATGGGGACCATGTGACCGCTCTTTTAGAGTGATCACATGGCCCCTGGGGGTCCTAAATTGGAGAGGGGGGACTTTCTGGGCTCAGTCCAGAGAGTCCCCCCCAAAGAAGAAGACCGTTTGCCGGCGATAGGTAAGTACATGGGGAAGGGGGGAGGGGTTAATTTAATTTTTTTTTATATAGTTATTTTTACTCCTTATTTTGACTCCTCGAGGCACTCAGTAAGGGTAAGAGAATCTGAAGCCAGCGGATGGCTTCAGATTCTCTTCCTTACACTGCCAGGCACCAAGTGCGGCAAACCCGGAAGTGATCTCTCCGGGGGGCGATCACTTTGGTCCCCGGCAGTGTAGGGGGGTATTCGATATCGAGGCATCGTGGAATACCATCAGAACGGCTGGAAGCGATCACGATCGTTAGAAGCGCTCAAAATGGCAGCGGACGTACCAGGTACGTCCGAGGTCCATAAGGGGTTAATGGACCATAACTCAATATTTACAAAATCTTATGCTCATTAAAGCTATTTCTGTGTCGAAGAGAGTTAGAGTACTCTGAGGAATTTGAATTCTATTTATGGTATTAACCCTTTAAGACCGCAGGACGTACCATGCCGTCCTTATTTGGGCGGCTCTAAACGCCGCAGGACGGCATGGTACGTCCTGGGCGGTCTTACCCCCCACGTGGCCGGCGGAACATGGCCGCTGCAGATCGCGGTCGGGGGGCATGCCTGGCCCCCCAGGCAGCCCCCCTGTGCCTGGGGACCGCGGTCTGCAGCTTCCGATCGCAGTGACAGGCTGTCACTGCGATCGGTATTTACCATGTGTCAGCCGATTTTAAAATCGGCTGACACATGGAGCCGGCGGAATTCTCTGCAGCAGATCGCGGTCGGGGGACATGCCTGGCCCCCCAGGCAGTCCCCCTGCGGTCAGTGACCGCGATCTGCAGAGTATGATCGCAGGGAGAGGCTGTCTCTGCGATCTGAATGCAGAGACAGCCTCTCCCTGCGATCTGATCGCAGTGACAGCCTGTCACTGCGATCAGAGTTACTATGTGTCAGCCTATTGGCTGACCCATAGTAACTTCAGGCAGGATCCCCCTGCAGATCGCGGTGGGGGGCATGCCTGGCCACCCAGGCACTCCCCCTGTGGCCAATTACCACGATCTGCAGGAGGTAATCACAGTGACAGCCTGTCACTGTGATCACTGATCCTGTGTGTCAGCCAGTGATGTAAAATCACTGGCTGACACTGTCTCTGCCCCTCTCCTCCCCTATTAACCCCTTAATGTAAAAAAAAAAAAAAAAATTAAAGTTAAAAATAAAATACACTTACATCATTTATATATATATTATATATATGATCTATATATAATATATATATATACGCACACATTTACACATACACTAAGTGTATTTTAATATTTATATATATATAGTTATATATATATATATTAATATCAAAATACACGTAGAAGGATATTGATTAAATATATACATAATTATAATTATATATATATATATATTATAATAAAAAAATATGTAAATACGTAAAAAAATTTAAATAAAAAATAAATAATTAAAAATATATATGTGTGTAATTTCATTCTAACTGTATTTTGATAATATATATATATATATCTATATATATATATATATATATATATAGATATATATATATAGATATAGATATCAAAATACACGTAGAACAAAATAATATATATATGTATATACCCAAGTATATATGTATACATCACTATATGTATACCTATATATAAATAAAAATAATAGTAAAAAAATTATATACATATATATACATATATATATATACACACACGTGTATATATATAATAATTTTACATATATATTTATGTAATAATTTTACATAATTAGGTATCCTAATTAATTACAATTAGCGGGACCTGCCTAACAACCCAGGCCGAAAGTATAGGGAATTTAATTTGCTAGCACTATATTTAACCCTATAACTTTCCAAGACACTATAAAACCTGTACATGGGGGGTACTGTTTTACTCGGGAGACATCGCTGAATACAAATATTTGTGTTTCAAAACCGTAAAATTTATTACAATAATGATATCGTCAGGGAAAGTGAAATTTATTGCCTTTTACGCACACAAACGGCACTTACACTGACGATATTTTTGCTGTCATACTTTTTACTGTTTTGAAACACAAATATTTGTGTTCAGCAAAGTCTCCTGCGTATAACAGTACCCCTCATGTACAGGTTTTATGGTGTTTTCAAAAGCTACAGAGTCAAATATAAGGCTTGCGTTTCAGTTTTTTCACAATGAAATTCGCCAGATTGGTTACGTTGGCTTTGAGACCGTATAGTAGCCCAGAAATAAGAATTACCTCCATAATGGCATACCATTTGCAAAAGTAGACAACCCAAGGTATTGCAAATGGGGTATGTTCAGTCTTTTTTAGTAGCCACTTAGTCACAAACACTGGCCAAAATTGGCTTTCAAATTATTTTTTTGCATTTTTCACACACAAACAAATATTAACGTTAACTTTGGCTAGTGTTTGTGACCAAGTGGCTACTAAAAAAGACTGGACATACCCCATTTGCAATACCTTGGGTTGTCTACTTTTGCAAATAGTATGCCATCATGGGGGTAATTTTCATTCCTGGGCTACCATACAGTCTCAAAGGCAACATAACCAAACTGGCAAATTTCAATGTGAAAAAACTGAAAAGTGTAACATGCTATATTTGACCCTGTAACTTCCCAAAACACCATAAAACCTGTACATAGGGGGTACTGTTTTACACGTGAGACATCGCTGAATACAAATATGTGTATTTTATTGCAGTAAAAGCAAACAGTATTATGACATTCACAGTTAGAATGTCACATAGAACTAAGAAAATTTAAAAAAAAATCATATTTTCTCTCATTTTTTTATATTTTATTCATATTACGTTATGTTCCATACCTAAATATTTGATGTTAAATGAAAGCCCTGTTTCCCCTGAACAAAATGATATATAATAAGTGTGGGTGCATTTAATATGAAAGAGGTAAATTATTGTTGAACAGACATATAGTCAAAATCTGTGGTTTGTTTACATTTTTTTTGGTTCACAACTTGTACATTTGGCTGCGGTCTTAAGGGGTTAAAATAATTTTGCTATAGTTTGTTGTTTGTTGTTTAATTTACTGTATTTTTTATTTTACTGTGTATTGTTCCAACAGGTAAGGCATAGCTGAAGTCAGCTGACAATGAAGTTAAACATTTTGAAGAAACTTTAATTAAAATTACGACTGATGGAATGCTATTATTTTAATGCTTTTTGATATTTAATATGTTAGTGACTAAATCCCTAGACTAAGTTTCAAAGTTTTATCATTGTAAGCTCTTTAGTTGTTTACAAGTTAGGACTTTAAACCTTCTTTCCCAAGTCCTAGCCCCTTACTGCTGTTTGCATACTAACAGCAGTAAAGTCCTAATTAAACACCCTCCATATGGCTGCTCTAGTTATTAACAGCAGAAAAGTCCAAACTCCTCACCCAAATTTTACTACCGTACATTCTCTATACATTTAAACCTGGGTATCTATCTGATTGGATAAAGAATAAAAGCACGCCTTGTTAAAATATTATATATTTGTATATGTAATAAAGATATATGGAAATGTTTACTGTGAACAACATGAGTCTGTGTCTGTGTCATGGTAACTTCTTCCCAGCGCTGCATAGAGATAGCAGTACAAACATGAAATTGCTAAAGTCCATGGCAAAGAAGTGATCAATTATTTAAAGAGGTCTTCATTTTATTCTTACAATGACTGAGCCTCACTGTCTTCTGAAAGTAAGCCGTATGATATATTTTCTCCTCAGAAATAACTCAATATCATAAACATTTTGAAGTGTTAAAAATATTCAACCGGGCTTTGAGAAAAAAATATAATGAACTCTCACAACAAAAAATACAACAGAGATATTTTAATATGCGTGACATTTCATGATATTGATTTCAGCCCATCTGTGCTGCCTTTGTATTTTATAGCATTTTATATATTTCAAGTGATAAACAAAATCACAGTACATTTACCCCAATATTTATTTGCCCCTTTTTTAACCATTATCTTATTAGAAAAGAGAACAAAAAGAGTACATGACTTTAGTTTTACACATATTTGTTATACTTGAGTCTCTTAGATGGAGCCTGAAGCTTAAGGGACACCCCAGACCTCTGAAGGACATGGGCTTGCTGAAGTGTTTTATGTGTGAAAAGTGTTTTCTACTTTTTTCATTTTACATAAAGTGCAGATTTCAATACAATTTTACACTTTTATAACCGTGTTATACCCTCCTAGTTGCCAATAAGTAACCTTATTGGTAATATTATTGTCTTTTTATTTCTGTTTTACTTTGTCTCTATTCTATTTTTATTATAATATTTGTAAATCCCCCTTTTCCCTTAACATAACCAGTATATTGCTTTTATTTGCCTTGGAGGGATAGGGCATTTGAACTTGTGGCCCTCAGGGGTTGGGCATATTCTGCTAATGTCAGGATCGGGACAGGGATCCAACACGCAGAGTACAAAGAGTGGAAAGGTACGTATACCGGGCCTTAGAATGGCCGGACTAACGTACCGAGAGTAATAGAGAATAGTCAGAGACAAGCCGAGGTCGAGGGAACGGGAAGACAGATAAGCGAGAGACAAGCCGGGTCAAGGGAGAACAGAGAAGCAGGGAAGTACAACAAGCCGAGTCAAAACCAAATAGAGCAAACTAGAATACCAGAGCACTGAGTGACTAGACAAGCTAGAACCACGACAGGGCAATGAGCTGAAGAGAGAAGTAAGCTTAAATACCCTGGCTCCGGATGGTAAGCACGCCTCTGACAAGTGCCGATTGGATATCGGACACTTGAGTGACAGGTCGCTCGTGATAGCGTCATGACGTCACGTATTGAGCGTCCTGCTAGAAAAGGACGTGGATTCCTCGCGGCCGGTGTTTAAGTGGCTGGATGAACCGCGAGGAACGGAGGAAACAGCTCGCCTGGACGGATAAACCATCAAGTCTCTACCTCCCTTAGAGGTAGAGGCCTCAGGTACCCTGACAGTACCCCCCCTCTCAGATACGCCCACCGGGCGGAAGGAACCGGGGCGAGATGGGAAGCGGAGGTGAAATGCTCTGCGAAGGCGAGAAGCATGAACGTCCTCCTGAGGTACCCAACTCCTCTCCTCAGGACCATATCCCCTCCAGTTGACCAGATATTGCAATTTTCCCCTTGAAATTCTGGAATCAACGATGGAGCTGACCTCGTACTCCTCCCGACCCTCCACCTGAACAGGACGAGGCGAGGAGACCTTAGAGGAGAATTTGTTGCAAATAAGGGGTTTCAACAAGGAAACATGAAAAGAGTTAGGAATGCGTAAGGCAGGTGGCAGAGCAAGGCGATACGCAACCGGATTGATACGAGTGAGAACCCTGTAAGGGCCTATGTAGCGAGGAGCAAATTTCATAGATGGAACTTTTAGTCGAATATTCTTAGTACTTAACCATACCCTATCCCCAGGAACAAAAACAGGAGCCGCTCTTCTATGCTTGTCAGCGTGTTTCTTGAACAACGAGGAACTATGTAACAGAATTTGCCGAGTCTGATCCCATAATTTCTTCAGGTTGGCGACATGATCATCAACCGACGGTATCCCCTGAGAAGAGGAAACCGAAGGAAAAATCGAAGGATGAAAGCCATAGTTCATGAAGAAAGGGCTAGAGCGAGTTGAATCGCAAACAAGGTTATTGTGTGCGAACTCCGCCCAAGGAATCAGACCGACCCAATCGTCCTGGTGTTCGGAAACAAAGCAACGCAGATACTGTTCGATCTTTTGATTGGTACGTTCAGCAGCTCCGTTAGACTGAGGGTGATAGGCCGAGGAGAAGTTCAATTTGATGCCCATTTGAGAACAAAAGGATCTCCAGAAACGTGAGACAAATTGAGAGCCTCTATCAGAAACAATCTCCGAAGGAATCCCATGTAGGCGAAAAACCTCTCTTGCAAAAATCTCCGCCAATTCAGGAGAAGTCGGAAGTTTAGGTAATGGCACGAAATGGGCCATCTTAGTAAATCTATCCACCACCGTGAGAATAACAGTCTGTCTCTTGGAAGCAGGCAAATCAACGATAAAGTCTATGGACAAACAGGACCAAGGTTTCTCAGGAATGTCCAAGGGGTGTAAGAGGCCACATGGAGATGCATGAGGTAGTTTAGTCTTGGCACAAGTTTCACAAGCTGCGACGAACTCCTCAATATCTTTTCGAAGTGAAGACCACCAGAAATCCTTGGATATCAAAGAGTATGTCTTGCGAATACCAGGATGACCAGCTATTTTACTTTCGTGAAAACATTGTAAGAGCTCCAGTTGAAGTTCAGGAGGAACAAAGTTTCTTCCCTCAGGAGTGTTTCCGGGAGCTAGATGTTGTGACTTCAAGATCTGGTCAAGTAGCGGAGAATGAATTTTGAGACTGGTATTAGCAATAATATTGCATTTGGGTACAATGGAGGACATAAGTGGTTCAACTGAAGCAGAGGGCTCATATTGGCGAGATAGCGCATCGGCTTTAGAATTCTTTGACCCAGGTCTGTAAGTCAGAACGTAATTGAAATGGGTAAGAAACAACGACCAACGAGCCTGCCTGGAGGACAACCGCTTAGCCTCTCCGATATAAGACAAATTTTTGTGGTCAGTTAGAATGGTAACAGGATGTAATGTACCTTCCAATAAATGTCTCCACTCTTTCAAAGCCTTGATAACCGCTAGTAATTCTCTGTCACCAATGTCATATCTGCTTTCAGTACCGGTCAATTTTTTAGAGAAAAATCCACATGGATGTAATGGTTTATCAACCCCCAACCTTTGAGATAGGACAGCACCTAAACCAGTCTCTGATGCGTCTACCTCAAGTAGAAAAGGCAGAGAAGTGTCGGGGTGAACTAAAATTGGAGCGGAAGCGAAAAGCTCCTTGAGAGTTTTGAACGCAAGGAGAGCTTCAGTAGTCCAATTCTTAGTATCAGCCCCCTGTTTGGTCATATTAGTGATAGGTGCGATAATGGAAGAATAGCCCTTAATAAAGCGCCTATAATAATTAGAAAAACCAATAAATCTCTGTACGGCTTTAAGACCTTTGGGTAAAGGCCACTCTAGAATGGATTGGAGCTTATCCGGATCCATCTTAAATCCCTCCCCAGAGATCACATAGCCGAGAAAGGTTACCTGGGTTTGATCAAAGCTACATTTCTCCAACTTACAGTACAAGTCATGCTGGAGAAGCTTGTGCAAAACCCTCCTGACTTGCTTGTGATGAGTCTCAATCTCACTAGAATGAATGAGTATATCATCTAGGTATACAATGACGCACTCTTGCTGAAATTCCCTAAGAACCTCATTTATCAGATCCTGGAATACAGCTGGCGCATTGCATAACCCAAAAGGCATAACAGTATATTCATAGTGACCATATCGAGTATTGAATGCCGTCATCCACTCATGTCCCTGCTGGATTCTCACCAAGTTATATGCCCCTCTGAGGTCTAACTTGGTGAAAATTGTAGAGCCCTTCAAACGATCGAAGAGTTCGGTGATCAAGGGAATCGGGTAGGCATTTTTAATGGTTATCTTATTCAAGCCTCGATAATCAATACAAGGTCTCAAAGAACCATCTTTCTTTTTAACAAAAAAAAATCCAGCCCCGGCAGGGGAGGAGGACCTCCTGATGAATCCCTTGTCTAAATTCTCGTGAATATACTCCTCTAGAACTGAGTTCTCTTTAGTAGATAATGGATATACATGACCTCTGGGAGGCATGGTACCAGGGAGTAGGTTAATTTTGCAATCAAAGGACCTGTGAGGAGGTAAGGTATCGGCTTTCTTCTTGTCAAATACTGCCTTTAAATCTAGATACTGAGGCGGAATTTGTGTCTCTGTAGGATTGTCAGAGGTAGTCGATGTGTTAGTTAATCCGAGAGGTAAGACCTTCCGCAAGCATTTTTCTTGACAATTCTCTCCCCACGAAACTATCTCCCCTGACTCCCAATTAATAATAGGGTTGTGTCTCCTCAACCAGGAGTACCCCAGGACTATGGGAATAGACGGAGAAGAAATGAGCATTAAGGATATATCCTCTTTATGTAGGATGCCAACAGTTAAGTTAATCGGTATGGTCTCATGGAAAATAACAGGCTCAAGTAACGGTCTACCATCGATGGCCTCAACAGCCAGTGGTGTCTCTTTTAACTGGGATGGGATAGCATGCTTGGCAACAAAACCCTGATCTATAAAGCTCTCAGCAGCTCCAGAATCGATTAGTGCCATAGTCTTTACTACTCCCTTCTCCCACCTCAAAGAAACGGGTAACAGAAGCCTGAACTCTTTGTAGTTGTGAATAGAGGACAAAGTAGAAACACCCAAGGCCTGTCCTCTAGAGAAACTTAGGTGCGAGCGTTTCCCGAACGATTAGGACAATTTAGGCGTAAATGTCCTCTGACTCCACAATACATACATAAACCCTCCCTTCTTCTGTACTGTCTCTCTCTCTCTGTGAGATGAGTACTGCCTATCTGCATAGGTTCAGAAATACGTAAGTCCTCGAACTCAGAATTTTGAAAGGTAGGTGCTAGTTTAAAGGAGGGTCTACGGGTCCTATCTCGAGTGTTCTGCCTCTCTCTTATGCGTTCATCAATACGAGATATAAAAGAAATTAAATCCTCCAAATTCTCAGGGAGTTCTCTAGTAGCGACCTCGTCAAGAATTACATCTGATAACCCATTCAGAAACACATCTATATAAGCCTGTTCGTTCCACTTAACTTCTGCCGCCAAGGACCTGAACTCTAGTGCATAGTCCACAAGTGTTCGATTGTCCTGTCTAAGGCGCAACAGTAATCTAGCTGCATTGACCTTTCTACCAGGAGGGTCAAAAGTTCTTCTAAACGCAGCTACAAAGGCATTATAATTATAGACTAGTGGATTATCATTCTCCCATAAAGGATTGGCCCATCTCAGAGCTTTCTCAATGAGTAAAGTAATAACAAATCCAACCTTCGCTCTATCTGTAGGATAAGATCGAGGTTGTAATTCGAAATGGATGCTAATCTGGTTCAGAAAACCACGGCACTTCTCCGGTGACCCGCCATAACGTACTGGTGGGGTAATACGGGAAGAAGCACCTACAGTGGCTACCTCTAGACCTGAGACTGCAGGAGAAATAGAAGGAGTACGTGTCTCCTCAGGTGGGTTACTAGCACGAGACAAAAGTGCCTGTAGTGCTAGAGCCATCTGATCCATCCTATGCTCCATGGCGTCAAACCTGGGATCAGAAGAACCAAGCTGACTGTTTGTACCTGCAGGATCCATTGGCCCTGTCGTAATGTCAGGATCGGGACAGGGATCCAACACGCAGAGTACAAAGAGTGGAAAGGTACGTATACCGGGCCTTAGAATGGCCGGACTAACGTACCGAGAGTAATAGAGAATAGTCAGAGACAAGCCGAGGTCGAGGGAACGGGAAGACAGATAAGCGAGAGACAAGCCGGGTCAAGGGAGAACAGAGAAGCAGGGAAGTACAACAAGCCGAGTCAAAACCAAATAGAGCAAACTAGAATACCAGAGCACTGAGTGACTAGACAAGCTAGAACCACGACAGGGCAATGAGCTGAAGAGAGAAGTAAGCTTAAATACCCTGGCTCCGGATGGTAAGCACGCCTCTGACAAGTGCCGATTGGATATCGGACACTTGAGTGACAGGTCGCTCGTGATAGCGTCATGACGTCACGTATTGAGCGTCCTGCTAGAAAAGGACGTGGATTCCTCGCGGCCGGTGTTTAAGTGGCTGGATGAACCGCGAGGAACGGAGGAAACAGCTCGCCTGGACGGATAAACCATCAAGTCTCTACCTCCCTTAGAGGTAGAGGCCTCAGGTACCCTGACAGCTGGTGGTCCATAAGCCCACTGAGCTGTTGTTCCATCTCAATTTTTAGTTTATCTACTTCCTGTTTATATGTCCTTAGACCTTTGAAACATGTCATGTGACCTCATTTATGGTCAAAGGTCAAATAAGACACAATTTTCAATTTGGTGATTGTTTGGACCCTATATAAACTCACATGTGCCAGGCTAATATTATGTACACTCGAAGAAGCCCCTTGTGGCGCAACACGTGGTGTTTTAATCTAAATAAAAGTGTTTTTTCTGACTACCTCATATTTTGGTAAGTCTCTTTAATTTTAAATACTTTTATATTTATCCTTATTTTTTTACCTGGCATATCCTAACATCCAAAACTTTTATACCATCCAAAGAATCCATGGTGGGGATTGTTCCACCCAGGCGCATTACACAGAGCGGTTTGTCTGCTCTGTAAATTGTAAGTACATCTCCTATTTTATCTAACACTTTTTTAATATAGAGAGCACTATGGGCCTTCTCTTGTGTTTTTATCTCATATGACCTACACTGAAAATATCATCAGAGGAATTTCCTACATGTGGGGAGTTTAAATACCACTGAATGCTGTTATAACTCGAGCTGGTTATAGCTCCCATAAATGTGAGTTTGCATTTCTTAACCTCAGTGTTGTCTGTGGCCATACTCTTTTAAGTTACTGCACTATTGGTCCCCTCTGTGTGTTTTTTCTTACATATATGTTGATGAGGATTTGACCCAAGACGTCTTGATAATTTCTGAAAAATATACCTGTGAATTAGAGACTATAATTTGCCTGTTTCCCTGGTATTTTTTTCTATTATTTATTTTATTTATTCACTTTGTTCTTGGCGCACCCTGTACTTATTTTATGTTTTCTTCTTTTTTTTTTTTTTTAATAGATACAAATATATTGCTACATAGAGAGATATGTAAGCTTTGCTCTTATGCTACTTTCAAAACATTTGTGAGATTTACTGTTCTGACTTATGGAGTATAAATGTCATGATCTGCTCTGCTCTGTTCTGATGTCTGGACTTGGCTTCTGGTATCCAGTACTCTTTTTGCTATTCTAGTTTTCCTTGTTTTTTTGGTTTTCTAGTCTATGTCTGTTTTTTTATGCTGGGATTTCTGGGTTCATTCCTATAGTTCGTCCCTGGATTTCCCAGTCTCCAGGTTTCCTTTAAATGTTTGTTTTATGTTGCCACACCCGTTTGTTTTCCATCATTCCTTTCTGTTTCAGAGTCCTGCAGGCAGCTGCTCAAAGATTCTGCCCTTTCTTGCAGGTAAGTGCTATATATGTCTACTTAGGATGTTTTAGTATACATTAGGCAGTGTAGGACCTGCCAGATATGGGGTACATTGGCGTTGTTAGCAGGCTTATGCAATGTATGATCATATAGTGTGACTAAATCCCCATGATTTCCATATGTAGTACTTAGTTATTTCTCCTCTTGTTTTGCCTATGTTATCTTGTCTTGTTTTAGTTTGTATACCCAGCCCATGTACAGTCCTGTCCAGTCATGCCCATGTTATGTTCATGTTTTCCTCATGTCTTGTGTATATGCTCTGGGTTTAGCTTACTATCCTTCTCTGGTTCTGGGTTCTACTAGTTCTGTCTTGTTTTCATGTTTGGTGCCTATCCCTAGTCTAGCCTTGTTTCTAGTACTGGATACAATCTTGCTGCAGAGCCTCCCTATTCAGCTCCTGGGAGGTCTGCTTAATTTCCAAGCTCCTAGTTCCTGTTATCCGCTTAAGCTGAATCAGGGTCTTGGTATGTGGCTGCACAAACGCTGCTGCTCAACACCAGGGGGCGTGCGGTTACCCTGCACCAGACCCTGCTAATCCACCTCCACACTGTGACTCCTACTCTGAACATCAGGCATACTGGGTCCCGGTCCTGCTTCGCCGCCCGGACACCACCGGACCACCACCCTGACAATAAATGTACAGCACCAGTGTAATTTACTGCAGTAAAACTTTCAGAGAAGATATACAAAAATGTACTCTGTGTAATACAAAGCACTTATAAAGTGACAAAGTATAAAAGGTTCAAAATAGCAGCTACTTCACAAGTGTAAGTTGCCTCAAACACACACGTACATGCAGAACAAATCCACTCACTTAAACCCAGTGGAGCGCTATAAAAGTGTATACTTATTTTTTTTAGAAAAAGGAGTAGATATCTCTGGCGACGATTTATAGATGACATTTTAATAATCTGGCGCGGAACGGAAAATTCCTTCACCCGATTCGTTGATTTCTTGAATCAAAACTCGTATAATTTAAAATTCACAGCAGAATGGAATAGAAATAAAATCAACTTTTTGGATGTGACCCTTTCTAATAATGGAATGGACATCACTTCCAAATGTTTTTTTTTTAAAAAAACTGATGGTAACAGCTTTGTCCACAGGCAAAGCTGCCATCATAATCCTTGGCTTAGGGGGAATAGCTAAGAGACAATTCACTAGGGTACGTCGGAATTGTTCTCAATTAAACGATTTCCACACCCAAGCCTCAGTGGTTAAGAACAAATTAATTGACAAGGGATATAATAAAAAACACCTGGAAAAGGAATTGAAAAGAGTTTCAAGAACAAATAGGAGTCACCTATTGGAGGACAAACCAAGGGAAAAGACTTATACAAATAGAGAAAAAGTCACAAAATATGATCACGCTTTTATCACCAGATACAATACCGAGTACTTTCAGATCAAAAGGGCGTTATGAAAACATGAAGACGATATATTAGGGCCTTTACTCCTAGACTGCCCACCCATAATTTTTAAAAAAAACAATAAATCTTAAAAATACTCTAGCACCCAGCTATAGTATAAAAATATGCAATAGCCAAAGAGAAACATCTCAGCCGGAAGGTTTTAAAGGATGTTTGAGTTGCAAATCTTGTAAAAAAAAAAATAGGAAATAAAATGGGAAGCAAAAAAGATTTTATTAGTACATCAACTGGTAAAAAGTATCGGATCAGGGACCATATTGGATGCCACACGGACCATGTGATATAAATATACTTCAGTGTCCGTGTGGCAAACAGTATGTGGGAAAAACCAAGAGGGCAATTGAAAATTAGGTTTTTGGAACACCAAAACAACATACGTAGGAAAGACACTAAACATACAGTTCCGATCCATTGTAATAACTGTCCCTCATTCAGCTGGCAGACCCTTAAGTGTTTTGGCATTGAACATATTAAACCCCACTGGAGGGGTGGCAATAGGTAGGAAAGGTTAGCACAACGGGAGACCTTCTGGATCCATCAATTGGGCACCCTGGAACCTGGAGGTCTCAACGCTGATATAGATATTATCTGCTTCCTCTAATGTAAATGGGATTGCCATATACTACACATAAAGACCAATATAAAACAGAACATAACTGGAACTTTGTTCCAAAAAAGAATATGATTTGACATCTAAAATGTTACATTTGAAGAACATTTAATCACTAACATACAATAATTTATATAATTTAGGTATAGATGAGTCTTTATGTTTAGATTTTGCATCTCCATATCCAAAACACAAATGTGCATGTAAGAATACAAAGGTGAAAACTCCTTTTATATGGAAGTGACTACCATCCAACACATAATACAACTATCATCTGTATGGTGCCTGTCAATTAGATAAAGTAATGTATAAAACATTTCTTTAACTACATCTTACCCTTCTATATATATATATATATATTTAAGGAAAGTGGATCTCTTTGTTTGTCCCTAACAAACTTCTTTGCTCAAGAAATCATTGCCTCGATTTTGCATTGATTTATATTTGTGCCTTTTTTCCTATTTTGAGCCCTAAGGGCTACTATTAGTAACCCATTTATTACATTGAGCTACAGGTGGAACGCATACTTCCTTATAGTGAAACGCAAACGCCCATGGATACAATTGGAGTGAATCGCCGAGCAGGAAGTGACATCACGGCAACTGCCGAAAACCAGAAGTGACATCACGAAAGCAAAACAACCCGGGAAATTTGATTACCCACAGCTGTATCAAGAAATTAATGCCCTGGGAAGCACCAATGAGAAGAATCCAGCATCATTATAAAAGAAAGGACTCGGGGGGAGGGATTTTACTGCTTACTTTTTATTGTATATCTGTATTTGTAACTGCTGTTACACACTCGAATACCAGGAGGTCCCGGAAGAAGTCCATTTGGATGAAACGCGTAGGACCTGGTACCATAACAGCTTGTACATATATTTATTTTTTATATTTTTAAATAAAGAAGGAATTTGTTTACTCCATATCCTGAGTCCAACTCAGTTTTCCTGGGAGCAGAAGCAGTGATTTCGCCCCCCACCTACATCAGGGGAGGCACCCTTGGGCGTTATTAATTCACCCATCCTGTGAGTTATATCTAATATAGCGCATTTGTACCCTGTTATACGGTGTTACACTATTATTTGTTCCATATTTTTTTGTAGATCCACAGCTGCATCCTCAATTTTGTGTATACCTATTCTATATTGGAGGGATTATTGCTGGGATATCCCTGGAGGAAGCTGTAACCACTGTCTAATAAGATAAGTGTTTCTCAACTCATTGTTTTATGTGCAAGGGTGATTGTTTTTGTTCTATATATTCATACCTTAATTTATAAATGTGCCAATTTCTATTGAAGATCACACACAGAGCAAGGTAAAGTGCTTTAACATTTTCAAGTGTCCCTTTAATTATTCTTATTCTTTATACCAGTATCCAAGGTGCCAGAAGTGGCCATGAAGGGTACACAGAGTGGCTAGGGGGAAGAGAGAGACACACAGAGGGGCGGAAGGGGGAGACAGAGATGCACAGAGGGACTGTGGGGTAAGAGACACACAGTGGGGCTGGTGAAACAAAGGGGAACACAGAGAGACTGGGGGAAGAAAGAAAACACAGAGAGGATGGGGACAAAGCACCACACAGAAGTGTGTTTGGGGAGAGACACACAAAGGGGTTTGGGGGAGAGAAAGAGACACAGAGTAATTGGGGAAGAAAGAGAAACAGAGAGAGTCTAGGGAAGAGAAAAAAAGAGACACACAGAGGGACTGGGAAAGGAGGGGAAAGAGGGAAAGAGAAACAAAAGAGCTAGGGGAAGAGACACACCGGTGAATTGGTTGGGGAGAAAGAGACACACAGAGTGGCTAGGGAAGGGGAAAAGAAGCACACAGATCAGCTGTGGGACACACACACAGAGGGGCTGGGGAAGGAGGGAAAGAGACACACAAAATGTCTGGGGAAGAGACACACAGATAAGTTGGTTGGGGAGAAAGAGGCACACAGAGTGGCTGGGGAAGGAGAAAAAGCGGCACACAGATTGGCTGTAGGGGATCACACTGGATTTGGGGAGAAAGAAACACACAGATGGGCTGTGTAAGGGTAGATACACTCAGAGGGTTAGTGGAGAAGGAAACACACAGAGGGGCTGGGGGAAAAACATACAGAGGGCTGGGGAAGAAAGTAACACAAAGAGGGGATGAAGGGGCCAAAGAGACACACAGAGGGGCTAGCGGAGAATGAGGCACACAAAAGGGCTGGGGGAGAATGAGATACACAGAGGGTCTGAAGTGGGAAAAGATACACAAAGTGGGGCTATGGTGGAGAAAAAGACACACAAAAGGGGCTTGAAGAAGAAAGAGACACACAGAGGGGCTGGGTTGGGGAGAAAGAGACACAGATTGGCTTGAGGAAAGACACACAAAGAGGCTGGGAGGAGAAATAAAACACAGAGAGGATGGCGTAGAGAGTGACACACAGAAGTGAGTGAGGAAGAGACACATAAAGAGGCTTGAGGGGAGAAAGAGACACAGTAAAGGTAGTGTATGCCTAAGACCCAAGGTCTAGGTAACACAAGTAAGATACGGATCTCAGAAGTCTGCTAAAATTAATAATCTTTAATAAGGTATACTTGACCATGAACAAATAAAACAACAAAAATGTGGATACTTAAAGTAAAAAATCACCCAAAACTGTGCAAGAGGAGATTGAAAGGGTGTCAGGGAGTAATGGATGAGGTATCAACTTAGGCAAAAGTGCTCTAGATGTATACTCATTACTGGGGAATACAATTGGGAGGTACCAATGTACACTTAACTACCCGGCTGAATCGTAACAGAACCAACCCCTTAAAACTGGACCACAGAAGTGTATATTCGTATTGAGGTATAGAGCCAATGAGCTCTTAACAATATAACACTTCAAGATATTGCAACAGGTAATGTTACATACTTGCTTAGAGGTCACAGGTGGATCATGTGGCCGTCACAAAGTAACACAAGAGGGTACTGCAACTTAAAATAGTGCAGAAATATACATATGGTCACACCTTTATAGCTAAATACAGGATAGTAACATAAAGTACTAGGTAGATAGTATAGATGTGGGATACTTAGATGTTCCCCTATTAAATATAAACAAACTCAACACTACTTAGAACTAACCCCAGTGCTGTATGCACTGACTGGTAGATAGTGTAGATTTGGGATACTTAGATGTTCCCCTGTTGAATATAAACGAACTCAATACTTCTTGGAACTAGCCACAGTGCTGTATGCACTGACTGTTCAAAGCAAGGCTAATAAAGTCGTATTACACTCTTAGTATATTAGCTGAAAGCCAACAGTTAGTAGTAATAATAGTACAGCTCCCTTCTTCCCTCCAAAAAAATCTCCAAATAGGCCCCAGCTCCTCTTGTCCTAATACAACACCCCTAACATAGTGAAGTGAAAAATCGTGAGAAAACTGTGATTATAAAATCATCTAAATTCTCTGCATGTCTGCCTAACGCGTTTCGGCGCTGTACAAAGCGCCTTTCTCAAAGGCTGTCATTGAGCAAATGCTCGAGAGAGCTTATTAAGTATGAATCATAGCCGAAATTTGTCCAATCAGCAGCAACATGGGCGGAGTTTAAAGTTCGATCCGCCCCTCGTTCATGATAGGTGTAAGAGACATCAGTCTTGCAGCCTCTGGCCAATCAGAGCGGGTCCAGGGTGGGGCTTAATGCCGGAGCTATAGTTAGATACACCCATCAGTGGTGATGTGTGTTCGAGCTGTCCGTCTTATAGGCTCTGACCAATCAGAGCGGGCGGGGGCGGGACTAAGTGCCGAAACCGAAATCCAGTGTAAAGTGCTGACAGGATCATAGGCTAAACGCAATATGAGTGTGACAGCAGTGGACTGGTTAAAAAACACATCAATGGGGATAATCCAATG
This sequence comes from Pelobates fuscus, assembly GCF_036172605.1. Classification (NCBI taxonomy): domain Eukaryota; kingdom Metazoa; phylum Chordata; class Amphibia; order Anura; family Pelobatidae; genus Pelobates; species Pelobates fuscus. The sequence continues at coordinate 141,271,205 of NC_086320.1, forward strand.
GTGGGCATTATAGTGCATAATAGTAGCGTCCTATTTGTGTACATATAGAACAGACTGGGAACATATTGACTATTGTCCAGCCGCAGTGACGTTCTTATTTTGGTACATATAGGACAGACTGGGAACTAAATAAGTATTACCCAGCCGAAGGTTAAATCTTGCTGTATCCATATAGCCTCAAAATTGGAGAGGATCATATGGATACCTTCGTACTATATATTAGTTGCTGACTGGTAGAACTTAAATTCGGTCGCTAGTAGTATGGTTCATGATGATGGCCTGATAAAGAAGTGATATGTACAGAGGAGTGTGTACATTAGCAGACCACAAGTATAACGAAATGTGAAGGAAAAATGACTATTGAGAACAAAGTTCTCATTATAAAAAAGTTCTCATTATAAAATAAAGGGGGTGAAGGAAAAACCTTCATTGAGGCCATTAGGGGACATGGTGTTTAATGTCTGAATCCAGAAACACTCTCTCCTCCTTAGGATGAGATCCAGGTCTCCCCCTCTTTTGCCCACATGGACTTTTTCTATCCCTGCAAATTTGAAGCCTCTAGAGGTATCCCCTTGGTGTGTTCTAGCATGTCTTGCTACAGGGGTGTCTCTATCTGATGAGACTGAATGAACATGTTCCATCATGCGCCTCTTGAAGGGACGTATAGTTTTCCCTACGTATTTTTTACCACATTTGCATGTGAGGAGATAAACTAGTCCAGTTGAATTGCAATTGAAAAATTGTTTTATCAATGTCTTATGTGCACCAGAGGAGTCAGTTATGGATTTAGAGTCTCTATCTATGTAGCTGCAGGCTACACAGCGTCCACATTGATAGGTACCATAGACATTAAGCCATTTTTTCTTATGTTTGTTGTGTTTGGACAGGTGGCTTGGGACTAGCAGATCCTTTAGATTCCTACCCCTCTTAGCTGTTATGGAGACGTGTGATGGAATCACATCTTTAAGATGTCTGTCCTGTGTGAGTAATGGCCAGAATCTAGCCATAATCTTTTTAGATATATCCCAGCCAGCGTCGAAATTCGCCACACAGCGGATTACTTTCGGGGGTGCGGGTTTAGGGATGTTGTCTAGCAGCACTTCACGGTCACTAAGAAGTGCCCGCTGATAAGCCTGTTTGAGGCACCTGTTAGGGTAGCCCTTGGCTTTGAATCTTATTCTTAGCAGTGCTGCTTTTTCTATGAAGTCTTTCTCAGTGGAGCAATTTCTTTTTAGTCGAAGGTATTGTCCCACTGGGATACCCCTTTTCAGAGGGTTAGGATGGTAACTATGCCAATTGAGCATATTGTTAGTTGAAGTCGGTTTTCGGTAAAGAGAAGTTTGTATTCTTAGATCGCTCGTGATGGTGAAAGTGCAATCAAGAAAGTTCAATGAGGATGTCCCAATTTCCATAGTTAAACGTAGATTAAGATCGTTTACGTTCAGAACCCCCACAAATTCGATAAAGAGTTCCTTTGTACCTGTCCAGATGACCATAATATCGTCTATATAACGTTTCCAGGTGTGGACATAGTCCATATAACATTTCATGCGTTCAGAATAAACAATATGTTTTTCCCACCAACCAAGGTGCAGGTTCGCATACGAGGGGGCACAAGACGTCCCCATCGCAGTCCCCTGCACCTGGTGGTAAAAAATCCATCCTCATTGAACTTTCTTGATTGCACTTTCACCATCACGAGCGATCTAAGAATACAAACTTCTCTTCTTAGTGACCGTGAAGTGCTGCTAGACAACATCCCTAAACCCGCACCCCCGAAAGTAATCCGCTGTGTGGCGAATTTCGACGCTGGCTGGGATATATCTAAAAAGATTATGGCTAGATTCTGGCCATTACTCACACAGGACAGACATCTTAAAGATGTGATTCCATCACACGTCTCCATAACAGCTAAGAGGGGTAGGAATCTAAAGGATCTGCTAGTCCCAAGCCACCTGTCCAAACACAACAAACATAAGAAAAATTGGCTTAATGTCTATGGTACCTATCAATGTGGACGCTGTGTAGCCTGCAGCTACATAGATAGAGACTCTAAATCCATAACTGACTCCTCTGGTGCACATAAGACATTGATAAAACAATTTTTCAATTGCAATTCAACTGGACTAGTTTATCTCCTCACATGCAAATGTGGTAAAAAATACGTAGGGAAAACTATACGTCCCTTCAAGAGGCGCATGATGGAACATGTTCATTCAGTCTCATCAGATAGAGACACCCCTGTAGCAAGACATGCTAGAACACACCAAGGGGATACCTCTAGAGGCTTCAAATTTGCAGGGATAGAAAAAGTCCATGTGGGCAAAAGAGGGGGAGACCTGGATCTCATCCTAAGGAGGAGAGAGTGTTTCTGGATTCAGACATTAAACACCATGTCCCCTAATGGCCTCAATGAAGGTTTTTCCTTCACCCCCTTTATTTTATAATGAGAACTTTTTTATAATGAGAACTTTGTTCTCAATAGTCATTTTTCCTTCACATTTCGTTATACTTGTGGTCTGCTAATGTACACACTCCTCTGTACATATCACTTCTTTATCAGGCCATCATCATGAACCATACTACTAGCGACCGAATTTAAGTTCTACCAGTCAGCAACTAATATATAGTACGAAGGTATCCATATGATCCTCTCCAATTTTGAGGCTATATGGATACAGCAAGATTTAACCTTCGGCTGGGTAATACTTATTTAGTTCCCAGTCTGTCCTATATGTACCAAAATAAGAACGTCACTTCGGCTGGACAATAGTCAATATGTTCCCAGTCTGTTCTATATGTACACAAATAGGACGCTACTATTATGCACTATAATGCCCACCATTGGATTATCCCCATTGATGTGTTTTTTAACCAGTCCACTGCTGTCACACTCATATTGCGTTTAGCCTATGATCCTGTCAGCACTTTACACTGGATTTCGGTTTCGGCACTTAGTCCCGCCCCCGCCCGCTCTGATTGGTCAGAGCCTATAAGACGGACAGCTCGAACACACATCACCACTGATGGGTGTATCTAACTATAGCTCCGGCATTAAGCCCCACCCTGGACCCGCTCTGATTGGCCAGAGGCTGCAAGACTGATGTCTCTTACACCTATCATGAACGAGGGGCGGATCGAACTTTAAACTCCGCCCATGTTGCTGCTGATTGGACAAATTTCGGCTATGATTCATACTTAATAAGCTCTCTCGAGCATTTGCTCAATGACAGCCTTTGAGAAAGGCGCTTTGTACAGCGCCGAAACGCGTTAGGCAGACATGCAGAGAATTTAGATGATTTTATAATCACAGTTTTCTCACGATTTTTCACTTCACTATGTTAGGGGTGTTGTATTAGGACAAGAGGAGCTGGGGCCTATTTGGAGATTTTTTTGGAGGGAAGAAGGGAGCTGTACTATTATTACTACTAACTGTTGGCTTTCAGCTAATATACTAAGAGTGTAATACGACTTTATTAGCCTTGCTTTGAACAGTCAGTGCATACAGCACTGTGGCTAGTTCCAAGAAGTATTGAGTTCGTTTATATTCAACAGGGGAACATCTAAGTATCCCAAATCTACACTATCTACCAGTCAGTGCATACAGCACTGGGGTTAGTTCTAAGTAGTGTTGAGTTTGTTTATATTTAATAGGGGAACATCTAAGTATCCCACATCTATACTATCTACCTAGTACTTTATGTTACTATCCTGTATTTAGCTATAAAGGTGTGACCATATGTATATTTCTGCACTATTTTAAGTTGCAGTACCCTCTTGTGTTACTTTGTGACGGCCACATGATCCACCTGTGACCTCTAAGCAAGTATGTAACATTACCTGTTGCAATATCTTGAAGTGTTATATTGTTAAGAGCTCATTGGCTCTATACCTCAATACGAATATACACTTCTGTGGTCCAGTTTTAAGGGGTTGGTTCTGTTACGATTCAGCCGGGTAGTTAAGTGTACATTGGTACCTCCCAATTGTATTCCCCAGTAATGAGTATACATCTAGAGCACTTTTGCCTAAGTTGATACCTCATCCATTACTCCCTGACACCCTTTCAATCTCCTCTTGCACAGTTTTGGGTGATTTTTTACTTTAAGTATCCACATTTTTGTTGTTTTATTTGTTCATGGTCAAGTATACCTTATTAAAGATTATTAATTTTAGCAGACTTCTGAGATCCGTATCTTACTTGTGTTACCTAGACCTTGGGTCTTAGGCATACACTACCTTTACTGTCCTACTGTATATAATACAAGGGTTACCCCCTATTGAGATACGATCTGGACACACTTACCCTATGCCCGCAAGGGGGTACTTTCTTTTTCTTGAGAAAGAGACACAGAAAAGGTCTATGGAAGGGGAAAATATACACACAGAGAGGCTGGAGAAAGAGGGAGAAGGAGGGAGACAAACCGATGAGATGGGGGATGGAAGAGGCACACAGAAGGGCTGGGGAATGGGAAAATGAGACACACAGAGGGGCAGATGAAAGGGAAAAAGAGACACACAGAGGGGCTGGGGAAACAAAGAGGCACACAGAGAGGCTGTGGGAGAAAGAAAACACGGAGACGATGGGGACAAAGTAACACACAGAAGTGCAGTTGGGAAGAGACACACAGAGGGGATTGGGGGAAGAGACACACAGAGTAATTTGGGGGAAAAGAGAGACAGAAAGAGTTTAAGGAACAGGAAAAATAAGCACAGAAAGTGGCTTGGTGAAGATACACACAAAAGGGGCTTGGTTGAGAAAGAGACACACAGAGGGGTTGAGGTTATAAAGAGGCACGCAGAAGGGCTGAGGGGAGAATGAGACACAGAGGATCTGAGGTTGGTATAGAGACTCAGAAATAGGCTCTGGTAGAGAAAGAGACACAAAATGGGCTTGGGAGTGAAAGAAACACACACATTTGACTTTTGGAAGAAAGAGACACACAGTGAGCTAGGGAAGGGGAGTAAGATACACACAGAGGGTATGGGAGGAGAAAGAAAATAAAGAGAAGATGGTGGAGAAAGGGACACACACAAGTGCAATGGGGGAGAATGAAATACACTAAGGGGCTAGGAAAGGAGAGAAAGAGACACACAAAAGGGCTGGGGGAGTAAGAGGCACACATAGGATCTGTGGAAGTGGAACAAAAACATACATAGGGCCTGGGGAGGGGGGAGAAAAGACACACAAAGGGACTGGAAAACCAGAAAAAGAGACATAAAAGAGGAGCTGGGGAAGAGGAAAAGAAAAACACAGAGTACCTGAGGTGGCAGAGTCAAGGTGCTGAGGCGAAGAGACATACAGACACACTGGAGAAGGGGAAGAAAAGGCAAACGAAGGGCTGAAATGAACAGACACACAAAAGTTGCATTGAGGAAAAAGTGACACACAAAAGGGGCTTGGGTAAAGAGACATACAGTGGAGCTGGGATGAAGTAAGAGTTACACAAAGGGGGTAGTAAGAGACAAACAAAGGCAAATATGGGTATACTAATGCCGGTAAGATTATAAAAAAAGGCATAAGAAACACAACAGTGGGTAAGAAATTCAAATGGGCAGTTAAGAGAAACGCAGATGAAAATGCATTTTTTTTGTGGAGGTGGGGCGCAAAATGCATCTTCCCCTGTGGAGCCAAACATCCTTGCACTGGTTCCGCCAATATCTATACATTGGTAATAGATGGTGTGACCATAGGGCCCTGGTGTCTCTGGCTCCAAAGTACTGGTTTAGCCCTGCTATTGTCCGTGGATTTGTTTGCCTACCTAACCTGCACCTCTAGCTGCTTAAGTATGCCCTATGGTTATGTTTGCCTGTTAGCAGACTCAAAAGCAACCCAGAATATACTGTGGTTGCATGTTCCAGCTGTATACTAGTTAGCTTGTTCCACTAGCAATACACTTCAATGAATATGGTTCCTTAACATGACATAAACCTGCATGGAATCCACCCAAGACTTCAGCAAAGAGACAAGACACACACTTCTTGCTGGCAACTTGCAAATAAATCTCTTTAACCTGGAGCTCCCAGCTTTCCTAAAAGAGCACAAAGGAAATGTATTTACAAATATTTATACCAATGGAAATACAAACACACAGATCGAGAGTCATAAATTATGCCGTACTTGCCAAAACCACACGTGGGATGGTAGACCTGACTATGAGATGTGGATTGGGTTAAAATAATTATCCTTTCATGTCCCTTAGTGTTCCTCTCCCCTCTTTCCCTCCCCTGTCTCTTAGTGTTCCTCTCCCCTTCCTCACATGTCCCTTAGTGTCCCTCTCCCCACCCTCCCCTGTCCCTTAGTGTTTCTCTCCCCCCTTACCTGCCTCTCAGTGCCCCCCCTCTTAGTGTTCTTCTCCCCTCCCCCTTAGTGTTCCTTTTCCCTTTCCTCCCTTCCCTTGGTGCCCCCCCTTAATGTTTCTCTCTCCCCCCTAGTGTCCATTAGTGCCCCTCTCTCCCCTCCCGTGGTCCCCGTCCCTGGTGTGTCTCCTACTTCCCTGTGTAGCGAGGCCGAGTGGCAAGGACCGTGATACAGGAGCTGTAGTGTCGAGATCCCACGGGCGGCTGCAAGGGGAGGCTGCACTCTGCTCGCAGTACTCACCCTCCAGCCGTCTGCGGTCCCCTCCTCCTCGTGGGCTCGGCGAGTGGCATCCTTCCAGCCTCGGATGCCGCCCGCGTCTTCCTCCACGTCCCCCAGCGGCAGCATGCATGACGCTGCACGCTGGGAGACCGCCCAATATATTACACGCCGGGGTCAGTCACCTGACCTGGCGTTAAAGGCACAGTGCCTCAATCACAGTGGGAGGTTTAGATATCTCCCACGTGTGATTGTTAATTCTGATTGGAAATTATCCAATCAGAATTAACCTTATGGTTTAAATACTTACCTTTCCTGTTCCTCCCTGCACTGTTGTGGTCTTTGCTTGCTAGTATTGCTACTAAACTTGTGGTTACGTACTCTCTGACTTGTTAATCTGACTTTGTGACTTTCTCCTACCCTTTGACCTCGGCTTGTTTCTCGTTACTCTGTCTTCTGGTTCACCTTACTCGGCTTGTCTCCTGACTATTCTTTGTGTGCTTAGCCCGGCCACTCTAAGGCCTGGTACTGCACTTTTTCTGTGTATGTGTGTGTGTTAGCGTGTTTGGTTCCCAGAATCGTGACATGTAGTTTCCTGTACCTGGCCGGACTGACAGAAAGTGCTCTCTCAGTGAGCACTTCCTATCAGTCAGGCCAGGTATAGGAAACAGATCCTCCTGAACTGCGGTCCGCTCCGCTATGCTACACTGAGTGACTGGCAGGAGGGAGCGCTGTGCACTCACCTCCTTCTGGTCACTCAAATCTCGCCCACCCCCGGGCCGGTGCCCCCCAAGGCGGACGCTTGTGCCGCCTTATGGACACGCCGGTCCTGATCACCATTTGTTCCTTCCAAACTTTTCTGAGGATCCTCAGAATTAGAGAGAAGGGAGGATATATAATTCAGGCTGAAGTTCAATTTCTGTGACAGTGTATCTTTACCCTTTGCTCTTGGATTGAACCTTCTGGAGAAGAAAGTGGAAATTTGTATGTTCTTGAAAGATGCAATGAGGTTGATTACAGGCTTTTCATATATTCAGAAAAATACTTACATCAAGTTTCCATACTCCCAAGTCTATATAATTCTTACTCAGATAGTCTGTTACACCATTCTGGTTTCTTGGAAGGTTGATAGCTGAGAGACCTTCTAGTTTTTGTTATGCCCAAATTATGATGGGTTTTGTTTATTAAAACAGTTTCTTGCTGTTGGTTCTGCCTTGAATATTTATATATTCCATGGTGTGATGTTGCTCTCTTGAACTTTCGCCCTTTTGTTCTACAGGAAAGTTTTAAATGCTATCAGTGCTCTGTAAACTGCTCTCAGTTCCAGGATGTTTGACTGTAAATTCCACTGGTTTACTGGCCTTACTCCTTGTGCCAGTTGATGTTTATATTGTGCACCCCTTCCTTTTCCACTAACATCCACTGTCAATATTTCCCATCCTGGAGTGTCCAGTGGAAAACCTCTTCTGATCTGTTTATTCAGCCCCCATTGAAGATTCAGTTTCACTTCTTCTGTTAATGCAATTGCTTGGTTTCCAATTATGTTCTTCTTGATAGAATTGTATTAAGAAGAAGTTCCTTTGTACAGGTCTCAGATTCCAGTGAGCCCACCTTATCAGGCCAATGGTTGATGATAGAGTTCCTAGGAGTCTTATGTAATCTGAAGCCAACATTCTCTAATATGTTGTTGCTGTTTCTACTTTGCTCAATAATCTTGCTATCCTGTCTTCTGTCAATGATATCCAGTTTACTGTTGTGTTGAACTGAGCTCCTAGGTAGTCTAATTATTGGGATGGATCTAGTTGGCTTGTCTTGAAATGTATAATCTATCCATTCCTGAAAGGTTTGTATCACCATCTCTTTTTGTTGTGTTAACGTTATAGGGCATTCATTTACAACCAGAATGTCATCTAAATAATGAAAAAGCTTGACTCATTTTTCTCTCAGTAGAGCTATGATCAAGGTCTTTGAAAATGTCCTGGGGCAAGAACTTAGAACGAATGGCATAACTTGAAACTGAAAGTGGTTGTTGAATATTATGAATCTGACATAGTTAATTTATTTGACTATCAGGGTATGGTAATAGAAATCCTAAAGGTCTATTGATATTAATTATTCTGAAGTATGAAGTTGTGGAAGGATGGATTGTAGGATTCCACCTCGAAGGTTCTCTTTTTTTCAGAACATATTTAGCTTGCTTAAATCCAGGATTATTCTCTATTTTTCTGATGATTTTGGAGAGTGGAAAACAGGAAAATAATTTTCCATACATTTTTCCACGTGAGGTACTTCACAAATCACCTTCTGTTGAAGAAGCTTTTTTAGACATTCTCTCATATGGTGTTCATTTTCAGCTAACCCTGATGATCTGACCAGTGTATATTTTGTATTTTCTTCTTCAAATTCTAGCAAATATCCTCTTTCTATAATTGCAAGAAACCATCTGTCTATTATGTGCAAGGTCCAAATGTGGAAGAATTTTCCAAAGTGTGCTCCTACCTTGAAGTTCTGGTCCCTGCTACCTTCAGTAGGACTTTCCTCTACTTCTTCCGCTTTGAGATTTCCCATTCTCGAAGGAGGATCTGGTGTACTCCTCTGGTGTATGTTCTGGAATCACGAAAGTAGGACTGATCTCTATATCCTCTTCCCCAACCACTGGAGTATCTTTTAAATCTTCTGTCTTGTGGGAGAACATCTTTCTTTACCTTCTTTTTTTCTGTGTAGATATTCGAAATCTACATCTGATTCTTTTAAATTACCATGTTCTTCAGTGATTTGTAGCATATCTCTGATAAGAGAAATAAGGCAATCTACTGATTTGTCATTCAAGTTATACGGATATTCGATGGATTGTTCATCATCAGATGAATTAGATTTATTAGGCAATTCAATATCAGATTGGGAGCTAGAAGAGTCTACCTTTGTTTTTTAACTTTTTTGGTGGGAATGACTCTTAGAAGTCCCCTCCTTAATTCTGCAGTCACAGCCTTAGACAGAATATCCCCTAATCTCATATGGGATGTTTTAGCAGATGTAGATGCTCTTTTATTAGCTATAATATGGAAACACTCTATGCAGAAGTTTTTTCCCCTCTATAGACATATTTATTATTTCATCTTTAATGGAATTATTTCCTTTGCGGCTATCTCAGGCTGTAATATATATTCCACCTTAAGTGGCATTTATAGGTTACTGGTGCCTTAAAGTCACTCATGTATGCGTGCTTCGTTACGGAAGACACAGTCGTCCATATTGGATTTGCCGACTGTGCAGCAAAGAGCCCAGTGGAAGAAATGATGCGTGTAAGTGCTACAGGGAGCCCAAAATTAGAGCAAACAAGGTAGGGAAATCCTCAAAAACAGGAGAAACAACTCCGGAAAAGGAATATTAAGCAATAAATATACCGACAATTAGATCAGACCACCATGATGGTAAACCCAAATCCGGAACCTGGAATTCAGGTAAGGGGAGCAAAAAAAGGGGAAACACAAGTTTAATCAAAAGGCTTCCTTACCACTTCAATTAATTTATATATATTAAAATAGAAATAGAAATCAGATGTAATCTTCAATTACTGTTAGCTACAATACAAATCTTAACCCATAGAGTCCCAAACAGCATTAGCTCTAGGGAAGAGGCTGAACTCCCTAGGGGGGCATATTGAAAAACTTATGGCAGGTGAACGTATAGAAAAATACAACTGCTGGTATTAGGGAGGGGGGTCCTTTATATACATTATTTTAGTTTAATTGTTCCTGTCCTATCAGCTTAGATGGATGATCTTAAAGGACCACTCTAGTGCCAGGAAAGCATACTCGTTTTCCTGGCACTAGAGTGCCCTGAGGGTGCCCCCACCCTCAGGGACCCCCTCCCGCCCGGCTCTGGAAAGGGGAAAGGGGTAAAAACTTACCTTTTTCCAGCGCTGGGCGGAGAGATCTCCTCCTGCTCTCCTCCTCCGATCCTCCTCTTCTCCTCCCCGTCGGCTGAATGCGCACGCGCGGCAAGAGCTGCGCGCGCATTCAGCCGGTCACATAGGAAAGCATTCACAATGCTTTCCTATGGACGCTGGCGTGCTCTCACTGTGAAAATCACAGTGAGAAGCACGCAAGCGCCTCTAGCGGCTGTCAATGAGACAGCCACTAGAGGACATAGGGGGAAGGCTTAACCCATTCATAAACATAGCAGTTTCTCTGAAACTGCTATGTTTATGAAAAAATGGGTTAACCCTAGAAGGACCTGGCACCCAGACCACTTCATTAAGCTGAAGTGGTCTGGGTGCCTAGAGTGGTCCTTTAACCCATAAGTGATGCTGACACGGATTAGCCAGGATTTTGTTTTTAAAGTGCAATCAGTTTAGGAGAGGTGATATTTGATTGTTTTTTTTCTACACTACAAACATACCAGTGCACATAACTTATGTTTACACTTGAATGTAATAATAGATTTTATTTGCTTTATTTGAAAGCAGTATAAAATAAAACATAATGTGAAATATAAAAAAACAAAACTTAAAAACATGTTCTGCAACAACATGATCTCTAAGTCTTCGAAATGTTTGATTTTGTTTTCTTAATTGAAGTGCTTATAAATTGTATTCAGCATAAATAGCAGTTGGGCAGTGCTCTGCCCTAATTTAGAAGCAAATGGTCTTGTTTTGCTCTGTGGTACAGCTGACTGAGTTGCTATAGCAACATAGTGCAGCCTACTCCCACTTGTCAGGTTGCTGTAGCAACACAACCAATTTTATTCTGCCTACATAAGAAAAATAAACATGTGTGAGGGTTACTAATGGAAGGTTAAAACATCATTGATTCAACATGCTCACTGCAAGTTACCTGTGATCCCTTCTAGTAACTGTTTCTTAGTTAAGAAGTTATGCCAGCGTTTACATAACCATTAGTACAGATATTTTTGGGGATGACTTCTCAGAGGGGCTTACTGACCTATATATTATTCTTAACAAATAACAGTCAAATGTACAGATAATGCATTTTCTACTTTGATTATTTCAAACTGCACTGAACAAAGGAATATCATTTTTGACTGTACCTGAAGTCAAATGCCATTTTTTTTAATAAGAAAAAATGTTGGTTTTCATACACACAATATATCTATATATATATCAATGCAAATAAACTGCTATAGTACTTCCTCTAATTTAAACAACAAATATAAAATCTAATCTAAAATCATTTTATGTTTTTGGGTTATAGTTTTAGCTGAATTCCTCCCTAGTTATTTATCAACTTTAGTAATTTTTTTTTTTTTTGAAAGAGCAAAGGAACATTTTAACATTGGAAATACAAATGTGTATTTCAATTGAGATCATCCATGACAATGCAATGCTTCCCCTTAGCACAATCTTGGGGCTATGGTGCTTGAAATGATCCTTTAATGTGGGGACCCTTGTGTTTTTGGTTTTTGACCTCTCTAAGCAGTTATATTTTTCTCTTGGCAAATATGACTACCAGCAGACAATGGCTCCTCTGTGGAGCTCTCTATTTTCGGGAACAATTTCCACCAATCAGAATTTAGCTTAACAGACACGGTAAAATTGGAGTGAAAACTGCAAAAATAATGACTTTATTTTTCCTAAACCAATAAGGACACTTCACTCACATTAGTAGATTCTTTTTTGTCCAATTTGTACCTGAACTGTACCTGGAAAAAAATATGATTGATGGCTAGGGGAAAGTCACTAAATATAGATTTTTAGACAGATCAAGTGAGAAGTAAGCAGTAGAATGAAAAATTGGAGGAGCAGTACATTTTTTTTAAATAAATCAATCTATATTTATATGTTATATATTTAAGAAGCAAAAACCAAAAAGGTTTTGGTGGGGAAACAATTGTGATTAAAAACCCCTTCCACCTGAAGTCTGTGGATTGTTAATACAATCTTAAACAAAAATCTGTTCGAGTCAAGCCATCAGACTTGCTTTTTCCACAGAAATCACAAATTTGCAGTGATGTTACTACCGCAAAGGATTATGGGTGGGCATAAGCAAATTAGTTAAACAAAGAATACATTTTTTGCCTAATTCCATTTTAAACATGGATTCCTTTGAGTCTGTGTTTGCTGTATACAACAGCTTTGAAACACAACTTAGGAAAAGATGCAAAGCCAGTGAAAATATTTTTCTAAGTTGTGTATGGGGGGGCAGTTGTGTGTATGGGGGGGGGAGCAGTGTGTGTGTGTGTGTGTGTGTGTGTGTGTATAGGGAGGGAGCAGTGTATGGGGGGAGTTATTGTGTGGTGTGGGGTCTTTGGGAGTGGGAGGGCAAATTCATAATTATATATATATATATATATATATATATATATATATAGTATTTGAAAAAAAAGGTGCACTCTGTGGTCTTTTTAAAGTAAAGTGGTATTTTAATCCCTACATTTTTTTACATCCATCTGATTGATGTTTCGACCTGTTGGGGTCTTCCTCAAGATCGATGTGTAAACCTACTGTCAATGTATATATAGGAAATATTATGTAAGGGTGATTGGTGCATAGATTGGTATTTAGTATTCATAACTACAATATGTAACAAAGAAAAAAAGTTACCTGCGCTCTCTCCTTAATCCCTATGTATATTTAAACAAATGGAGGTCATTGATTCCAATGGCCACTGGAGGGAATGTCCGCCTGCCAACGTCAAGGACATATATTTAGTATTATTATTTTTAAAAAATTGCAATAATTACATTGCAGGGTTAACTCCACCTCTAGTGGCAGGCGTGTTTATAGCAAAGGAAAGCATTTAAAATCTTTTTCAATGCTTTTCTATGGGGAGACCTAATGCGCGTGCGCGCCATTGCCGCGCATGCGCATTAGGTTTCCTCAGCCGGCGGACGGGATCAGTCTCGCCCACCGGCTGACGTGATTACAGGGAGGAGCGACGCCGACCCGAAACCACCGCCGAGGGACATGGGCGGGGTCTCAGGTAAGTGACCTGAAGGGGTTTTCACCCCTTCAGCTACCTGGGATGGGAGGGGACCTGCAGTGCCAGGAAAACGGATTGTTTTCCTGGCACTGGAGTTTACCTTTAACCTCTATATCACTTCAGCTGGAAGGCTATTCCATGCATCCACTACCCTCTCAGTAAAGTAATACTTCCTGATATTATTTTTAAACCTTTGTCCCTCTAATTTAATGTCCTCTTGTTGTGGTAGTTTTTCTTCTTTTAAATATAGTCTCCTCCTTTACTGTGTTGATTCCCTTTATGTATTTAAATGTTTCTATCATATCCCCCCTGTCTCGTCTTTCCTCCAAGCTATACATGTTAAGATCCTTTAACCTTTCCTGGTAAGTTTTATCCTGCAATCCATGAACCAGTCTAGTAGCCCTTCTTTGAACTCTCTCTAAGGTATCAATATCCTTCTGAAGATATGGTCTCCAGTACTGTGTACAGTACTCCAAGTGAGGTCTCACCAGTGTTCTGTACAATGGCATGAGCACTTCCCTCTTTCTACTGCTAATACCTCTCCCTATACAACCAAGCATTCTGCTAGCATTTCCTGCTGCTCTATTACATTGTCTGCCTACCTTTAAGTCATCAGAAATAATCACCCCTAAATCCCTTTCCTCAGATGTTGAGGTTAGGACTCTATCAAATATTCTGTACTCTGCCCTTGGGTTTTTACGTCCAAGATGCATTATCTTGCACTTATCCACATTAAATGTCAGTTGCCACAACTCTGACCATTTTTCTAGTTTACCTAAATCACTTGCCATTTGGCTTATCCCTCCTGGAACATCAACCCTGTTACATATCTTAGTATCATCCGCAAAAAGACACACCATCAAGACCTTCTGCAATATCACTAATAAAAATATTAAAGAGAATGGGTCCAAGTACAGATCCCTGAGGTACCCCACTGGTGACAAGCCCAAGCTTCGAATATACTCCATTGACTACAACCCTCTGTTGCCTGTCACTCAGCCACTGCCTTACCCATTCAACAATATTGGAATCCAAACTCAAAGATTGCAGTTTATTGATAAGCCTTCTATGTGCAACAGTGTCAAAAGCCTTACTGAAATCTAGGTAAGCAATGTCTACTGCACCACCCTGATCTATAATTTTAGTTACACAATCAAAAAAATCAATAAGATTAGTTTTGCATGATCTCCCTGAAGTAAACCCATGTTGTTTCTGATCTTGAAATCCATGTGTTTTTAGATGTTCAACAATCCCATCCTTTAACATGGTTTCCATCACTTTCCCCACTACTGAAGTAAGGCTTACTGGCCTATAGTTGCCCGACTCCTCCCTATTACCTTTCTTGTTTCAGCCTGTCAAACAATTCTGTGATTAAAGGTATAGGGTATGCATTTTTGATAGTGATTTTATTTAGACCACTATAATCGATACAAGGTCTTAAATCACCTACTTTCTTAGATACGAAGAAGAACCCCGCTCCAGCCGGAGAAGAGGATCTCCTAATGAACCCCTTCTCTAGTGATTCCTTAACATACTCCTCCATGATACGGTTTTCTTGAATAGATAAAGGGTACACACTGCCCTTTGGAGGTATACTGCCAGGCAATAAATCGATAGCACAATCATAGGATCTGTGAGGCGGTAATTTATCAGCTTCCCTTTTATCGAATACAGTCTTGAGAAACAAGTACTGAGGAGGTATAACAGTAGACAAAGGAGGAGTAGTAGGAACATTAATAGAATTTAAAGGGGCGACTTTAATCATACAAGATTCGTGGCAGGCTTTGCTCCATGATTTTAATTGTCCCGACTCCCAGTCGAAAATGGGATTGTGAGAATGTAACCATGGGTACCCTAACACGATATGAGAAGAGGGAGAGGTGATAACCTGGAACTGAACAGTCTCAAAGTGTAAAACCCCTGTGTACATGAATAATGGTACAGTTTCATGGGTAACAACTGGAGTACTTAAAGGTCTACCATCTATGGCCTCAATGGCCAAGGGTATCTCCCTCTCTCTGATGGGAATGTTGTGTTTCGTAACAAAACCAGAGTCTATGAAGTTCTCAGCAGCCCCGGAATCAACCAAGGCTAGTATGCTTTCAGCTATACAACTCTGTCCCATATGAAGAGAAACAGGGAGAAGCAAACGGTTAGGAGGCAATTTAGGAGACTTAGATATCACACCCAAGGCCAGTCCCCTATAAGGTCTTAGGTGCGAGAGTTTTCCGGAAGCACAGGACATTCCTTTATCATATGGTCTCTCCTACCACAGTCTGCCCCTTCTTATATGCAATTTTTCAGTATCAGAGAGTTTGGCAACCCCTAATTGCATAGGTTCCTCCTGAGATACTCTGAAACTCTCAGGCTTATCAACTTTGGAGTTATTAGGTGTAACTAAACATCTATTCCTGTTCTTGGTATAGAGCATGTCACGAATTCTGTTATCTATATCAATGAGGTAGTCAATAAGGTCCTCTAATGCAATAGGAAGCTCCCTAGCTGCTACCTCATCCAATATAGTGTCAGATAAACCTTCCATAAATGCAGTAGTTAACCCATTGTTGGTCCAATCTACCTGTGAAGCAAGGGTACGAAACTGAATGGCATAGTCAGCCACAGACCTAGAGCCCTGTTTGATTCTCATTAATGTTCTGGCGGCATTCTTAGACCTTTTAGCACCATAGGTCCATTGGCTTCCCAAATAGGATTTGCCCACTCAATGTCTTAGCCTCCCCTCCATACCTGGGAGGGGGTGTTAAATGGGGCGAAGTATTAGGCATAGTGGATACTTCAGGAAGAAGAGGTGTAGGAGGGTTAGGTGCGATTGCAGGAATAGTTCTAGACAAGAGCGTCTGGAGAGCCTGAGCTATCTGATCCATACGGTGGTCCTGCTCTACAAACCTAGCTTCATGAGAAGCCATTTGCTGAGCTAAATCTGCGGGGTCCATGGCCCTATCGTAATGTAACGAAAATATACCCCAACGCGCAGGATTCAACTCAACAAAAGACAACACAGAGGAGAGATACGTCTACCGGACCTTAGAATGGCCGGACTCAACGTATATGAGAGGAGACAGAGTCAGGAACGATCCGAGGTCAAGGGCACAAAGAGACAGCATAAACTAGGACTAGCCGGGGTCTGGTACACAGTAAACAGCAAGCCGGCAAACAGAACAGATAAGGATAAAGAGATAACGTAGTCAGAAACAAAGCCAAGGTCAATACGAAGGAACACAACTGAACACAACAAGCACTAAAGGGAACTGCAACAGAAACCATGATAGGGCAAGGACTAAGGGAAAAAGGTGAGTATAAGTACCTTCTAAATTAATGTTATTGGCTCCTGTCATATCCACACCTCCAAAAGGTAAGTGTATGGTGAGTGTGGCATGACAAGGGCCAATGGGAGCCTTTTGCCAATTTAGGCTCCCACTGTTTCTTTAAGAGCACGCCCGAGACCCGCGGCGCGCTCTTAGATTCAGGCGGGACACGTGACCGCTTCTCGCGGTCACTGCCCGCCTTCCTGTTGCAGCCGTCGGATGAGCCGCGCGCGGCTCGTGCAGCAGCAGGACCGCGCAGCTCGAAGAGAGGACCGCAGCCGGCCGCTGGTCGGCTAGTACTCCCCAGACCCGTGGTGGAGCCCCGGAACATGGACAAGGTACCCACTACCCCAGGTACGGTAACTTTTCATTGTGGGTGGGCTGCACTACTGACTATGTTTTGTGGTTGGATTGCTGGACTAACCAAGGCACTGACCGACAGGAGGCCAGATACCTTGTTAGTCTTTTTGGGAAAGGGGAGAAATGTGGCAGAACCAACCTCGCCACTGGGCATTGGAGAAGCCTATTTGCCCGCCTCCTGCCTGCTGACTATGGCCCCTGGGAGATTTGACCCTTTAAATACAGGATTTGGGCATGTTGTATTGTATTATGCTGCTACTGGCCCTTTAAGAACCATCTGGGGACATACTGTGCAGTTACTGGGTGGCCACCATTTCATGTATCAGAGGCACATGGTGAGAACAATGGATGAAGCACATGGTGAGAACAATGGATGGCGGCCATTTTAACTCACAGACACTGTTGTGACTTTTCTACACGGTGCCATCTCACGGTATTTGGTGCACAAAGACATCGTGCAGTAGTTTTAAACTATACAACAGGGGACACATTATACAGTAATTATTTTTTTTATATAATCTGTATATGTTTTGCGGAATCTACATTAAACTGTATCTTCCAAACTATTGAACAGATCTGAGTGAATTTTGGATACGTGGTTCACCCAGATCCCCCGGTTATATGGGGTTATTGCATTTTTTGAGGTCCCTGTGATATGTTTTATAAAACTGTATTTCTCTGACTGTGATAATTATATTACCCATTGTGTTCAGTAATCATATCACAGGCAGAGGGGAGGATTTTGTGTGGGAGTGTCTGTGTGTATTGTACGTATTGATTGGTTGTTCTGTAAAACCCTGTGGGCAGTACTATGTTTGTTGATTGGGAATAAAAGAGGCTGTATGTGCCAGTACAGTCAGTTCTGCTTGATCTCAAAACGAAGTGTCGTCTCGTTATTGGGGGAATTGGATTGTATGCTGATTGCCAGGAGTGTAAGCTGATTGTATGCTTTTCCTGTTCAGCTGTTTACAGCATTCAATGCTTGAGAGCATTCGTATGCTGCTCCGGTTCGGTGATTGTGGTGTCTGCTGCAGTGCTTGGAGTCCTCAGGAAGTGCTAGGAGCATCCTTCAACGGAGGTACCCAGTCAGGGTGCCTGTCGATCCGTTACAATAGCATGGTCGGATTATGACCCGGTCTTCTTGGACTTTAAGGTAGAAGATAGATTTTACGCTTTCAAATGGAGAATGAGTGACTCTTTGTTAAATAAAGAGATATGTGGTCATATGTGGTCATATGCTAAAACTAGATAAAGAATTTAAAAAAAGCAAAGGTAAAAACCTTTCTCAGCTAAATATTAAATTAACTTCTTTGAACAGAATAAAAAACTATCTATTCAAGTAGGAATAACAGAAGATATTGAGGAAATAAAAAAGCAAATAAAAGATCATCTACTGGATAGAGCCAATAAAGTACTGGCGGATCCAGGGGGAAGGGGGAGGGCAACGGGGCACTTGCCCCCTCCCAAGGCTCTCCTCTGCCGGCTAATGCAGGGCTGGCACTGTATTCCTGACTCTATAGTGTTAACACGACCATCTAGCCCCCCCCTAGCCAGAAGTTGTAAATCTGTATGCTGTTAGACTGAGGAAAAACAAGCAGTCTGCTGACACGTGATAGCCTGATCCAATCACAGTGCTTCCCTATAGAATTGGCTGAGACTGACAAGGAGGCAGATCAGGGCCAGAGCCAGCATGATTCAAACACAGCCCTGGCCAATCAGCATCTCCTCATAGAGATGAATTGAATCAATGAATCTGAGGAAAGTTCAGTGTCTGCATGCAGTAGGATGAGATACTGAATCACAGGATGCTCGTGCACAGCAGATCTGAGTGGATGGAGGCATGTTATGCCTCCATCAACTCAGAAGTCCCTCTGGTTCACTCTGAGTGACTGCAACTGGAGGTGTTCCTAGCTTTCAATGTAAACACAGTATTTGCTTAGAAAATACAGTGCTTACATGAGAAAGGCTGCAGGGAGCTATAGTTCTCACCTGCACAACCTCATTAAGCTGAAGTTGTTCAGGTGATTAGAGTGTCCCTTTAATCTCTATTATATAATAAACCTTTCCTTAAAAGACACAGAGGAGAGGTTTCTAATTATTTGAGAAAATCTTGCCTACCTAAGATTTCACAATACTTAAAAGATTCTCTCGATCCTGAATTTTTGAATAGTGAGGTTAAAAAAGCAATAGATAATATAAATATAAACTAAGCCCCAGGACCCAAATGATTTCTCAAATATGTTTTACAAAAAGTTAGCTTTTGTTTTGATTCCGCAGTTAACTAATACTTTTCATTTTATAAGAAATACCTTAGTTTTTTACTTCATAAATGCTTCAAGTAACAATAACCCCTGCCCCAAAACAGAGAAACATAGCTCGATTTCACTAATTAAGACAGATACAAAATATATCCTCCATTATTGCAGATAGATTAAAACCAATAATGTATTTGATAAAGACCAAACTGGATTTGTTAGGGGAAGACAAGCTCTAAGAAATTTAAGGAAGTTAATATAACACATCAGTGCATATCGTCAGTGATTCTTTTTTTGGATTCCAAGAAGGCCTTTGACAAGGTCGATTGGTTGTTCCTTGAGGAGACTCTTAGGGAGTTTAACCTCGGGAATCACCCAATTGGCTCTGTCATGGCCCTATACACTATTTCTACACACAGATATGGATAAGGATTTTCCTCTGAGTAGTTGCACATTCAAATTTGAATGAGACAGGGTTGTTATCTAGCCCCTTTACTCTATATTATTATCTTGGGACCATTAGCCGCAAGGATAAGACAATAGGTAGATATTAAAGGGATTAACGTAGGTAATTTAGAGTGTAAACTAAGTCTTATGTTACAGATGTCCTGCATACCCTGACACGTTATAAACTTTCAATAGGAGCAGTATTGAAGGGAAAAGACAAATATGCTAATTATTCTAATAATAAATGAAATCTGGGAAAAACCTAAGCTTTGGGGGTAGGTTTAACAGATTTGGAAATGGCAGAAATAAAATCGGAATTTCCTTTTCAATGGGTAGACGGAGGCACCAATTATTTTGGTTTACAAATCCCATCCTCTAATGTAAATTTTATAGAGATGATGTTTGCCCCCCAGCTTAAGTGATCTGAATACATTACTGGCAGATTGGTGAGGTTTGAATACAACATGGTTTGGTACAATTTATATTATAAAGGCCTATATACTGCTTAAACTGCTCTACTTATTAAAAATGTTCCCTTTTTGACTTCCAGATTAATGCATCAAACCTTTTCAAGATAGCTGTGAGAGGTTTATATGGGCAGAAAATAAGCCCAGAGTATCAAAGAAAATGCTATATAAGAGAAAATTCCAAGATGGAGCGGGACTCCCTAATATCCCCAGTTATGTGTAAGCTAATATATTAATGCATGTACATGCAATTTAAATCATAAATAATAGGCTAGAAGATTGGTTTATAATTAAACATCATGCAATGAATATTGATCATTTGGAATGCCTTTTATGGATGGCTTTAAACTCAGGTCAATAAACTGGTAAGATAAACGTATTTATCTTCTCTACAAAATATAATACCAGTATGGGTTAATTTCAAAAGGAAAATAGCTATAAAAGATTATTATTCCATCATCCATGCTCGCAGTTATAGAATCTAATGTTACTGATTTTAATCTACGTAACTCGGGAAACAGAAAAGATCTGAAAATAGCAGATATACTTAAAGATAGAGAAATTAAATCAACTGGCTTTATAGGGGAACATCTGGATATAACACAAATACAGATGTTCTATCTTATTAGAATTAAACATTTCTTGCAAGCTTCCTTATTTCAAGGGACAGAGAGAAGAGAAGCAGCAGCAGGGTTCCACCAAATATTCGATGGGGGAAGTAAATGAGGCATTATGGAGATCATACAGAACTTGATGGAGTCATATTCTCCAGTCTCTCTGACTCCAGCACTGAGAGCCTGGGAGAAGGAAATAGGGATTAAAATTGAATCTGCTAAGTGGTCCTTAACCAGAAAACAAATGCATTGTTTGAATCTTCAAGAACAATATTTCGACTTAGCTCAGCGATGGTATATGTTTCCACAAAAAATACACAAATTCAGTCGGACTTACTTAGACACTTGTTGGGGGTGTAAAAAGACTACAGGTTTAAAAAGTTAGAGAGTTTTTGAAAAAAATCCAATATTTTTCAGTATATTGCCCCCCCCCCCCCCCCCCTCACAATACCACCCTGAAACCAGAGAGAGCTGTATTTCACTATGACCTTGATTATTTATCCCATAATAGTAGAGTAATAGCAATCCATGGTAATGGCTGTTAAAATTGTAATATCAAACAATTGGAAAAAGGAAGATGAATTGACTTGAACACTGGCCTTAAACCAAACCAAATTAAATACATTTGCCTTATGGAGAAAGGATATTACTTTGTCCACTTTTAAAATTAGGAATTTTACTACTTGTGGAATAAATGGCATAAAAGGTATCTGATAGCTTCAGGAGATAACCTTGACATATCAGATAGAGGTGTAGAGGTAACGGAATAAATTATAATGGCGACTTGAATGAGACCCTTATTGAACGTGACTTAATTATGAAATGTGCAGGTAGGACCAAACATCGCATTGCTAGTTTTAGTTATTGTATTTAGAGTTGAGCGGACACCTGGATGTTCGGGTTCGCCGAGTTCGGCCGAACTTCGCCAAAAAGTTCGAGTTCGGGTCCGAACTTGACCCGAACTTGACCCCGAACCTGAACCCCATTGAAGTCAATGTGGACCCGAACTTTTGGGCACTAAAATGCCTCTTAAAAAATCCTGGAAAGGGCTAGAGGGTTGCAAAAGGAAGTACAATGGTAAGAGTAGGACAAGTGCCCTGCAAACAAATGTGGATCGGGAAATAACTTAAAATAACATAAAATACAAAAAAAGAATTAAAATACAGCTGAGCCATAAAATAGCACTATATAGAATCTTTGATTTTAGCTTTGGAAGAACATAAATCAAAATCTAAAGCATGGCTGTCAGGAGAATTACCAGAATTATCCATTTGAGAGAGGGTTGGAGTGCAGGGTATTCTCTTTCATTGTTCAAATGGAGCTCAACTCCTGTCCTGATGCATGGATAAAAGGCCATCACAAGCCTCTGCTATTGTGTACAAAGTTTATACTAAGTGACCCATAGGTTAAGGAGGTGGTGACCGTGGCGGTGTAGGTGGAAGCGGCGGCGGAGGAGGAAGAGGAGGTAGCCAACACAGTTTTTTTTTTTTTTTAATTGGGGTAGCCCCCAAAATATTGGGACATATAAAAAAGAAAACAAAGAATAAGAGTATAACAATGGCTGGGTGAGGCCAGTATAAATGTCTATTCTGCACAAGGTACAGACAAGTCTGGTGGGATCCATGCCTGGTTAATTTTAATAAATGCGAGCTTGTCCACATTGGCTGTGGACAGGCGGCTGCGCTTGTCTGTGATAACACCCCTTGCCATGCTAAACACACATTGGAGACCCAGAAGTTGAATGGGGCAGACCCGTCAGTACGTGTAGGCGTGTGCACACGCACTGTTCCACCATGTTGCTGAAATGCTGCCTCCTGCTAAGATGTTCCATATCAGATGGTGGTGCTGGTTATTGTGGCGTGCTGACAAAGCTTTTCCACATTTCGGCCATGCTAACCCTGCCTTCTGAGGTGCTGGCGGTGCCCCAGCTGCGTTGGCGACCTCTTCCTCATCCTCTGCCTTCGCCTTGTGCTTCCACTGAGCCCCTGGTGTCAGTTGGAAATGCCCTCAGCAGCGCGTCTACCAGCGTGCGCTTGTAGTCACGCATCTTCCGATCACGCCCAGTGAGGGAATTAAGGATGGCACATTGTCCTTGTAATGGGGATCCAGCAGGGTGGCCACCCAGTAATCAGCCCAAGTTAGAATGTGGGCAACTCGGCAGTCGTTGCCCAGGCACTGCAGCATGTAGTCACTCATGTGTGCCAGGCTGCCCAGAGGCAAGGTCAAGCTGTCCTCTGTGGGAGGTGTATCGTTTGTGTCCTCTGTATCCCCCCAGCCACTCTTCTGTGATGCCCACGAGCTGTGTTGGGTGCCACCCTGCTGTGCACATGGTTCCTCCTCCTCCTCATCCTCCAGAACTGTGCCCTGGCTGGACATTTGTGTACCTGGCCTATGCTGGTGCAGGAACCCACCCTCCAAGCCACTTGAGAATGACTGGCCTGATAATCATGGAAATGACCCCTCTTCTTCCTCCTCTTCCTCCTGTGCCACATCCTCTTCCATCATCGCCCAAAGCGTTTTTTTCAAGGAGACATAGAAGCGGGATAGTAAGGCTGAGAACGGCGTCATTGGCACTGGCCATGTTGGTGGAGTACTCGAAACAGCGCAACATGGCACACCGGTTCGCATGGTTCCCACCCATTGGTGGTGAAGTGGTGCTGTTCCGCAGAACAATTGACCCATGCGTGCTGCAGCTGAAACTCCACTATCGCCTGCTGCTGCTCGCACAGTCTCTCCAGCATGTGCAAGGTGGAGTTCCACCTTGTGGGCACGTCGCATATGAGGTGGTGAGCGGGAAGGTCGAAGTTACGCTGCAACGCAGACAGGCGAGCAGCAGCAGGGTGAGAACGCCGAAAGCGCGCACAGGCGGCCCGCACTTTCTGCAGCAGCTCTGATATATCCAGGTAGTTTTTCAGGAATTTCTGCACCACCCAATTCAACACATGCGCCAGGCAAGGGATGTGCATGAAACCGGCTAGGCCCAGAGCTGCTACGAGATTTTGCCCATTATCGCACACCACCAGGCCGGGTTTAAGGCTCAGCAGGCAACAACCACTCATTGGTCTGTTGTTCCATGCCCGTCCACAGCTCCTGCGCGGTGTGGGGCTTTTCCCCCAAACATATGGCTATCGTTTCCCCCTGGCTGTGCTGAAGTTGGTGGTGAAGGTTTTACGCTGCCTGGATGAGGTGGTGGTAGAGGAGGAGTAAGCGGAGTAGGAGGAGCAGGCAACAGGAGGCAAAGAGAAATGCCCTGCAATCCTCGGTGGCAGAAGGACATGCGCCAAACTGCTATCCGCCTCAGGCCCAGTCGCTACAACATTTGCCCAGTGTGCAGTTAAGGAGATATAGCGTCCCTGCCCGTGCTTACTGGTCCACATATCTGTGGTTATGTGGACCTTGCCACAGATGGCGTTGCGCAGTGCACACCTGATTTTGTCTGCCAATTAGTTGTGCAGGGAAGGGATGGCTTGCCTAGAAAAGTAGTGGCGGCTTGGAACCACGTACTGTAGGACAGCCACCACCATCAGGTTTTTAAAACTGTCCGTTTCCACCAGACGGAATGACAGCATTTCAAAGGTCATGAATTTTGAAATGCTGGCATTCAAGGCCAGAGATCATGGGTGGCTAGGGGGTTACTTCCTCTTTCTCTCCAGTGTTTGGGAGATGGACAGCTGAATGCTTCCATGGGACAGTGTGGAGATGCTTGGGGATGGTGGAGATGTTTGGGGACGGTGGCAGACGTGGTGGCGTTGCTGCAACATCCTCTGTTTGCAGGGTTGGCAGGTGCCACTGTGACTCCAGAGGTGGAGGAAGAGGCTGAGACAGCAGCAGAAGAGGAAGCAGGAGGAGCCTGAGACCTTTCTTGGTTTTTGAGGTGCTTACTCCACTGCAGCTCATGCTTTGCATAAAGATGCCTGGTCATGCAGGTTGTGCTCAGGTTTAGAACGTTTAGGCCTCGCTTCAGGCTCTGATTGCACAGCGTGCAAACCACTCGTGTCTTGTCATCAGCACATTGTCTGAAGAACTGCCACGCCAGGGAACTCTTTGGAGCTGGCTTTGGTGTGCTCGGTCCATGGGCGCAGTGGGCAGTACCAGGAGTACCGTCTAGGGGATGTCTGCTCCACTTTTGCACCCTGCTCCCTCTTATGCTGTGCTGGTGCCTCTGTGTGACCACCACCTCTTCCTCCAAACTGCACACATCACTTGCATGACCTTGATTACATGTGGGGTCTAGGACCTCATCATCCTCCACATCATCTTCCAACCACTCCTCAACCCTGCCCTCCTTGCCGGTCTTCACACTGCAGAAAGCCACAGTAGTGGGCCCATGTGTTTCGTCATCATCAGAGATGTGCTGCGGTGGTTCTCGCATGTCCACATCCTGACACATAAGTGGTTGTGCATCAGTGCACTCAATCTCTTCCACTTCTGGGGCAGGGCTAGGTGGATGGCCCACGGAAACCCTGCCAGCAGAGTCATCAAAAAGCATAAGAGACTGCTGCATTACTTGTGGCTCAGACTGCTTGGCTGATTTGCAAGGGGGTGAGGTGAAAGACAGATGGCTATGGGCTGCAGGTGCCAACTCTTAGCTTTCAGTAGGGGACCGGGTGGGAGACAATGTGAAGGAACTGGAGGCACTGTCAGCCATCCAATCTACTGTTCTGGCCTCATCATTCACAGAGCGGCATTCGGGCCTACCATATAACGCCGAAGGTTCTGTCGCATACTCGCAGCTGAGGAAGGTGTTTCACTTGTGCGTGTAGCTGGCACAGATCGACCACGTCCTCTCCTTGCAACAGGAGCTCCCCCAACACCAGAAGCACCACGACCAGGGCCACGTCCCTTACTTAATGCTCTCCTCATTCTTTGAGTTCACCCGCCAAACTAACAGATGGTTTATATCGGGCGACAATGTAACCGCCAATAGTCAACAATTTCTTTTTTTTTTCATTTATTGGACTGCAAGAAATGCACCGCAGGCCGCAAATGTACTATTTAGCACCAACAAAATTAGAATTTTTGAAAGCGCAATGTAACCACAGTATTTGACGGTTCTATTTGACTCCCAGATATGAAGTGCAGGCCCCAAATGTACTATTTAGAACCTAAAAAAATGTGACTTAGTCAAACTGCAATGTCACAGCAGTATTTGACGGTTCTATCTGACTCTCAGATATGAAGTACAGGCCCCAAATGTACTGTTTAGCACAAAAAAAAAATTGAATTAGTCAAACTGCAATGTAATCACAGTATTTGACGGTTCTATTTGACTCTCACATATGAAGTGCAGGTCCCAAATGTACTATTTAGAACCTAAAAAATTAGAATTTTTAAAACTGCTATGTCACAGCAGTATTTGACGGTTCTATCTGACTCTTAGATATGAAGTGCAGGCCCCAAATGTACTGTTTAGCACAAAAAAATAATTGAATTTGTCAAACTGCAATGTAACCACAGTATTTGACGGTTCTATTTGACTCTCAGATATGAAGTGCAGGCCCCAAATGTACTATTTAGCACCTAAAAATGTTTTAATTTTTAAAACTGCTATGTCACAGCAGTATTTGACGGTTCTATTTAACTCTCAGATATGAAGTGCAAGCCCCAAATGTACTATTTAGCACCAAAACAATTTGAATTTTTAAAACTGCTATGTCACAGCAGTATTTGACGGTTCTATTTGACTCTCAGATATGAAGTGCAGGCAGGGCCGGACTGGGGATACGAAGCAGCCCTGGAAAAAAATCTATGCCAGCCCCATAAGTCATTGTGCTATGTAGGGTGTATATATATATATATATATATATATATATATATATATAATATATGCAATTGAAACAGTTGGCTGCTGTAGCAGCTGGAATCAAGGCTGTCCAATCGTGGATGGCAGTATTTAATGTGCATTTTACCTCCCGAACGAAGACCGACCGCAGGGCCAAAACCTATGGAACTCTTTTCAGATACCACCTCATGTGCGGTCGGTCAAATTACACCCTCCACCTAACTCCCGAACCCCTGGACCGATCTGGGTGATTTTTGGATATGTTAGTCACCCAGATCAGGGCTACCAGGGGGTACCTCCAGGATTATTGTAACTACTTGTTTTAGGGTACATTCAGAACTTGGGGAAAACTACAGTATGTGTAATGGGATTAAGTGTCATACTGAGGGGAGGAGATGTGTGGGAGGTAACGGTTATACTATTGGATACTGTCCTAATTAATGTGAATCCCTCCCTTGCATGGGAGAATGATTTATAAGGAGACTGTGTGGATTAAAAGTCAGTTCTGCTCCTGATGCTGTGTGTCGTCCAGTCATTGGGATCTGTATGGGGATATTCGTGGATTACTTTATTTGCTGGAATTACTGCTTCATGGTTGTCAGGATCCCACGGGCGGCTGCGAGGGGAGGCTGCAGTCCGCTCGCAGCACTCACCCTCCAGCCGTCCGCGGTCCCCTTCCTGCCATGTGTTCGGCGGGCGGCATCCTCCCAGCCACGGATGCTGCCCGCGTCTTCCTCCAAGTCCCCCAGCGGCAGCATGCATGACGCTGCACGCTGGGAGACCGCCCAATTTGTTACACGCCGGGGTCAGTCACCTCACCCGGCGTTAAAGGCACAGTGCCTCAATCACAGTGGGAGGTTTAGATATCTCCCACGTGTGATTGTTAATTCTGATTGGAAATCATCCAATCAGAATTAACCTTCTGGTTTAAATACTTACCTTTCCTGTTCCTCCCTGCCCTGTTGTGGTCTTTGCTTCATAGTATTGATACTGAACTTGTGCTTTCTGGTTAGGTACTCTCTAGCTTGCTAATCTGATTTTGTGACTTTCTCCTACCCTTTGACCTCGGCTTGTTTCTCGTCATTCTGTCTTCTGGTTCCCCTTACTCAGCTTGTCTCCTGACTATTCTATGTGTGCTTAGCCCGGCCACTCTAAGGTCTGGTACTGCACCTTTTCTGTGTGTGTGTGTGTTAGCGTGTTGGGTTCCCCGAATCGAGACATTACAACAGGGCCATAATGGAACCTGCTGACATACCACAGCTCCTAGTGAATCAGGAGGCTAGAATGGATGGCTTGGACCACCGTATGGATCAGTTTGCTCAAGCTTTGCAAACCATACTGGCTCGTACTGCACACTTGCAGCCTGTCGTTCAGGAGGCTGCTGCTGCTGTGCCCGAACCCATCCCCACTCCAGCACCCGTTCCTGCTCATGTGGTGCATATGACGCCACAACAGCGCTACAGCGGTGACCCAGCATTGTGTTGTGGTTTCCTCAACCAAATCGATATCCATTTGGTGATGAATCCACGTTCCTATCCCACTGACAGATCTAAAATAGCCTTTTTGATAAACCACTTGTCAGGGAGAGCTTTAGCATGGGCCAACCCCATGTGGGAAAATACGTCTACTATGTCCTTTGCAGATTTTCTGACAGCTTTCAAACGCACGTTTGATCAACCTGGTAGGGTTGCTTCTGCAGGCAAAGCTCTGCTTAGGGTCCGACAGGGTAACAGATCTGTAGCGGATTACACTATCGAATTCCGCACTCTAGCAGCTGAAGTGGTTTGGAATAATGATGCCCTCATTACAGCCTTTCAGGAGGGTTTGGCCGCTTACATACTGGATGAAATAGCATCCAGGGAATTGCCTGTTCTTCTGGATGATGTTATAGATTATGTGATTCTTATTTATAACCTTATTAGAGAGAGGCGTAGTCAAAGACGCCTGGATACACGGGTGTTACCTGCTCTACCCAGTACTGCATTACTGGCATTACCCGCTCCTAGGCCACCATCCCCGGAACCCATGCAATTAGGTGCTACAGGGTTAACTGAGGCTGAAAGAGCATACCGTAGAAGGGAAGGGTTATGCCTTTATTGTGGAAAGAGGGGGCACCACTGTAAAGACTGCCCTAAGGTACAGGGAAACTACAGCACCTAAGGCCTAGAGAGGGGTCGGCCTCGGGTGTTATGACTTTGTCCCCTCATGTGTCCATCTCCAGACCGTTTATTACGGTTTCTCTTTTGGTCAATAAAACCACTATAACAACTAAAGCCTTGATCGATTCAGGTGCGGCGGACAACCTTATGGATGAGAACTTTGCCAAAACCGCAACCTTGATTTTGATCCAAAAGGCCACACCCTTGGCCGTTGAGGCCATAGATGGTAGACCGCTTGAGAAACCTCTTGTAACCCATGAAACCCAAGAACTAGTTATGTCTGTGGGTGCTTTGCACAAGGAAAGGTTAACCTTCCAAATAATTGACTCCCCTACTGCCTCCATCGTTCTGGGTTTTCCCTGGTTAGTGAAACACAACCCAGGACTTGATTGGGGTTGTTTAGATATACTCTCCTGGGGGGAAACCTGTCAACAAGACTGTATGGATCATGTACGTCCTGTTTGCTTACTTAATGTGCCCACGTCTAAACCACTTTCTGTTTCTGTCCCGTCTGCATATGCAGACCTTGCATTGGTTTTTGAAAAAAGGGAGGCAGATAAGCTACCTCCACATCGGGAGTATGACTGTGCCATAAACCTGTTACCGGGTATTATGCCTCCTAGGGGTAAGGTCTACCCTCTTTCTGAGAAAGAAAACCAGATCATGGAGGAGTACATACGGGAATCCTTAAGTAAAGGTTTTATTAGCAGGTCCTCCTCTCCTGCTGGTGCTGGTTTCTTTTTTGTGGCAAAGAAGGAGGGCGACTTGAGGCCATGTATAGACTACAGGGGTATGAACAACATAACGATTAAAAACGCCTACCCTATCCCCCTCATCACTGAGTTGTTTGATCGTGTGAAAGGTTCTAAGTTCTTCACCAAATTAGACCTCAGGGGGGCTTATAACCTCGTCCGAATAAAGGAGAATGATGAGTGGAAAACAGCGTTTAATACGCGCAGTGGGCATTACGAATATCTGGTCATGCCTTTTGGACTGTGTAATGCTCCTGCTGTGTTTCAGGACCTCATAAACGATGTCCTTAGGGATCTTTTGCATGTCTGTGCCGTGGTGTACCTTGACGACATACTTGTGTATTCCCCTGATTTGAAGTCACACCATAATCATGTTAGGATGGTGCTCAAGAAATTATTACAGAACGGACTCTACTGTAAGTTAGAAAAATGTTTGTTCGATCAAACCTCTGTGCAATTCCTTGGATATATAATTACTGAACAGGGTTTCAGTATGGATCCTGCTAAATTGGAAGCCATACTGTCCTGGCCACTTCCCCAAGGACTTAAGGCTATCCAGCGTTTTATAGGATTTGCCAACTATTATAGGAAATTTATAAAAAACTTTTCACCCCTTATCTCTCCTATAACGAAGCTGACTAAAAAAGGTCTACACCCTAGGGTTTGGACTCCCGAAGCCCTTAAGGCCTTCGAAACTCTCAAGAAGGCATTTGCCTCTGCTCCAGTGCTGCACCACCCTAATCCTTCTCTTCCCTTTATTATGGAAGTAGACGCTTCTGAATCGGGTGTGGGAGCAGTACTGTCACAGAGGTTATCGCATGACGAACCCCTCCATCCCTGTTGTTTCTTTTCAAAAAGGTTGTCTGATCCAGAAAAGAATTATGATGTTGGGAACAGGGAACTGTGTTAGCTTTTAAGGAATGGAGGTACTTATTAGAGGGTTCTAGACACAAAATCATGGTTATTACTGATCATAAAAACCTCTCCTATATAGCTGACGCTAGAAGGTTAATTGCCCGGCAGGCTAGATGGTATCTATTTCTTTCACGTTTCCAATACGTTATTACCTATAGACCTGGTTGCCATAATGCCAAAGCTGACGCTATCTCCCGACAGCATGATCCTTTAGAATTTGTTAACCCGACTCCTGAACCTATTGTACCTGTGTCTCAGATAATAGCTGCTACCCGTTTGGTTGTTTCGTCTCCTTTTCTTGATAGTATTAAGACATACCAAACCCAAGCACCACCCGAGACGCCGGCTGGTAAACTATATGTTAAAACAAAGGACAGAAAAAAGTTGTTAACTTTATTTCACACCGTCAAAACTGCTGGTCATCCGGGGGTAACCAAAACCTATAAGGGCCTCCTTCAACAGTTCTGGTGGCCTTCACTTAAGCAAGACGTAGTGGATTTTGTACAGGCTTGTTGGGTCTGTACGCAGTGTAAGTCCCCTAATGTGAGACCCCAGGGTCTACTCTTGCCTCTGTCTATACCAAAGAAACCATGGACCCACTTATCCATGGATTTCATTGTAGACCTTCCTCTTTCTGATGGTCAGACAGTGATATTGACTGTGACGGATAGGTTCTCTAAAATGGCGCACTTTATTCCGCTTAGAAAGCTTCCTTCTGCGGTTCAGTTGGCTCAGGTGTTTGCCAAAGAAGTGTTCCGCTTGCATGGGGTACCTCCGGATATCATGTCTGACAGGGGTCCTCAATTTGTCTCTCGGTTTTGGAGGGGCTTTTGTGCTGAGATGGGGGTCTCCTTGTCGTTCACTTCCTCCTATCACCCGCAATCTATTGGTGCAGCCGAACGTGCTAACCAGTCTGTGGAATTGTATTTGCGCTGCTTCACTAATGCGCACCTCCTTCCGTGGGCTGAGTTTGCCAGGAATACGGTGTCTCACTCGTCTACTGGCTTAAGTCCTTTTGAGGTTGCTTATGGGTTTCGGCCTTCTGTCCTTCCCGGTGCGTTCTCCGACAAGGGAATGCCCGCCTTGGACCAGCACCTCGCCTCTTTGCGGAAGATGTGGGATCAGGTCCATGTTGCACTGTCTCATTCAGCAGCTGCTCAGAAGAGGTTTGCTGATCGCCGTAGGGTTGCAGCCCCTTCTTATGTTCCGGGTGATAGGGTATGGTTGTCCTCCAGGAACCTCCGTCTCAAGGTTTCCTCGATGAAATTTGCTCCCAGATTTCTTGGTCCCTACAAAGTGTTACGTAGGGTTAACCCCGTTTCCTACTCCCTTGACCTGCCTCCTTCCATGCGTATTCCGAACACGTTTCACGTCTCGCTTTTGAAACCCTTGCTGTGTAACCGGTTCTCTCGTCCCCTCGGGCGGCCCGTTTCCCCTTGCGCGGTCCCCAGTGACATGTACGAGGTGGCTGCCCTTCTCGACTCTCGTGTTTCTAGGGGTCGGCTGCAATATCTGGTGGATTGGAAGGAGTACGGCCCTGAGGAGCGGTCTTGGGTTTCGAGCTCTGATTTGCACGCTCCCTCTTTGGTCCGCTCCTTTCATGCCCGGTTTCCTTTGAAGTCTTCTGCTTTCCGCCCTCCGGGCGGTCTTCGAGGGGGGGGTAATGTCAGGATCCCGCGGGCGGCTGCGAGGGGAGGCTGCAGTCCGCTTACGGCACTCACCCTCCAGCCGTCCGCGGTCCCCTTCCTGCCATGTGTTCGGCCTTGGAGGAAGACGCGGGCGGCATCCGTGGATGGAAGGATGCCGCCCGCGTCTTCCTCCAAGTCCCCCAGCAGCAGCATGCATGACGCTGCATGCTGGGAGACCGCCCAATTTGTTACACACCGGGGTCAGTCACCTGACCCGGCGTTAAAGGCACAGTGCCTCAATCACAGTGGGAGGTTTAGATATCTCCCACGTGTGATTGTTAATTCTGATTGGAAATTATCCAATCAGAATTAACCTTCTGGTTTAAATACTTACCTTTCCTGTTCCTCCCTGCCCTGTTGTGGTCTTTGCTTTATAGTATTGATACTGAACTTGTGCTTTCTGGTTACGTACTCTCTGGCTTGTTAATCTGACTTTGTGACTTTCTCCTACCCTTTGACCTCGGCTTGTTTCTCGTTATTCTGTCTTCTGGTTCCCCTTACTCGGCTTGTCTCCTGACTATTCTGTGTGTGCTTAGCCCGGCCACTCTAAGGTCCGGTACTGCACCTTTTCTGTGTGTGTGTGTGTGTGTTAGCGTGTTGGGTTCCCCGAATCGTGACAATGGTATTTTTACTACTTGTTCCTAAGCCTCACTGGGATCTATAGTGGAGTTAACCTGTGGAATATCAGGCCTCCGCTACATTGGTGGCAGCAGTGGGATCCAGACTCTCAAAGGAACAAGGACTAATGGAACACGGAAAGCTAAAAGATCCACGCAAGCAACAAAAAGAAAGCAACCCTCATTGCAGAGGTTATGGCAGAATACCAAACCGAAGGCAGGGCAATCCCTGAGCAGCGAAATTCAACAGATGGATCGGAACAGGAAGAATTTCAAAGGCAGCTACAATTTAGGCTGGCCTTCTATGGGGAAAAATCCAACGCCGGACATTATCTCCAGGACTATGACCAAAGTGCAGGAATTTATATTTCGCCAAAGACCACCACAAGCCGCAGCAAGAAACACAGCAACCACTACCAACACAGAAGGTAAGACAAAAATTCCTTACCAAGCTTTTAAAAATTATGTGGAGGCAGAGGAAGACATAGATGCTTTCCTCCAAGATTTTGAAAGACTGTGTGCATTGCATAAGATCAGTACTGAAGATTGGGTACCTATTTTGGCTAGGCGGTTAACTGGGAGGGCAGCAGAAGCTTATAGGTCTATACCAGACGAGGAAATCCGGGACTACAGTAGAGTCAAGGAAATTATATTGGCCTTCTGTCCTTCCCGGTGCGTTCTCCGACAAGGGAATGCCCGCCTTGGACCATCACACCAGAGTGTCGTCCAGTCATTGGGATCTGTATGGGGATATTCGTGGATTACTTTATTTGCTGGAATTACTGCTTCATGGTATTTTTACTACTTGTTCTTAAGCCTCACTGGGATCTATAGTGGAGTTAACCTGTGGAATATCAGGCCTCCGCTACAGCTGCACTCTCAGATTTCCTTAAAACGTAACTTTTATTGAAATATTTAAGAGAAGATCAACGTTTCAGTCCCTCTTGTGGACTTTTATCAGGATCATGATGAACGTCCACAAGAGGGACTGAAACGTTGATCTTTTCTTAAATATTTCTTTAAAAGTTACGTTTTAAGGAAATCTGAGAGTGCAGCCAACTGTTTCAATTGCCGGGATACTGGAGCCCTGGTGATGCACCCGGTCACACAATTTTTAAGCCTGAGTGCAAGGTACAACAGTATATATATATATATATATATATATATATATATACATATATATATATATAAAAAGATGAAAGCTTGGCACTCTCCTTAAAAAAGGGCAACAATGTATATCTTGCCTGGGTGCAAATCTTTGGCGTCAAATATATAAACTGAAAAAATCAAGATGCACTCACAGGTCTTCAAATATAAGGAAAAGATGGTGCTTTATTAATCCATGTGTGGTATAAAAAAAAAATCAATCGACGTTTCGACCCTGCCGGGTCTTTTTCAAGATCATTAGATGCATAACAATCAAGTGTATATATATCAAATATGAAAATATGTAAATGTGCACTTACCCAATAGAGCAGTGAAGTGTAGAGTGTCTGCCCGTTAGAACTTGGAAGTGATTGGAAGCCGCACGGAATGTCATGTGATCGGGACGTCCGACGGAGAGGACTGGTTGCCATAGTGAAAGTACACAGAAAGAAAGGCACTTGCCGAGCGCAGAAAATAGGAGCTAATGTGAAGGAGAGTTGATAGTATTAACTATCAACGTAATAGACTGATAAATGGTGCCAGAAATAGATGTAAATAGAGTGAATGAAAACCAGTGCTATAACGTGCAAATAAAGTGATAGTGCCACATAAGTGAAAAGACCACTACACACAGAATATACAATCTATTACATCAAATCTCAATCTTGACAACAATTAAAAACAAAGCAAGAGTTCAAACATATTCATGTATCAATGTATTAACAAAAAAGAAAAGGAAATAGTACTCTGTTCCTTAAAGGAAAAGTATATATGATAATGACTCATATATGAGAAATATAGTACTCTATTAATAATTAAAGAAGATAGCTAAAAGCTATATACGGACAAGCTCTATCATATATTAAGAGACAAAACATATGCAAGTTACAGGCCTGCAAGCTGGTTATGTGGATTCAAATACAGCGAAATACCTATACGTTACTCATCCTATACACCCAGTTTTGTACACCTTACCTATGATCCACAAATCCAGCACAAATCCGCCTGGAAGACCCATAGTGTCGGCTAGGGTGGCCTTTTGTGTCAGGGTTTGAACAACAATATATTTTTTCAACATAAGCAAAGAAAATATTAAAATACTTCCGATTTGTGGATGACATCCTTCTCTTATGGACTACTTCTCAGCAGAAATTGGAAGAAATGGTACAACAACTGAACATGTTACCGACTACAATAAAATTCACTCTGAATCAGAATGATGATCAGAGTCATTTTCTGGGCGTTCTTTTATACAAAAAAACAGGTGAAATTGGCTACACTCTACACCGAAAAGAAACCGACAGAAACACCATTCTATCAGCTACTAGCTTCCATCCCCAACACTTAAAGGACTCCCTTCCTATTTCGCTGTTCCTTAGAGTCCTGCGTTATGATAGTGACATCCCTCAAATTAACTCTCAATTGGCTGAAATGAAGCAGCGCTTTATTGATAGGGGATATGCCACACATACATTGGACATTGCGGAACAGAGAGCTAGAGAATGCCTGGGTTCTGAAAAAAACATCAAATCTATGAAGACACAGCTATTTCTACCCATGACTTACCATACAGCAACTGTAAAAATAAAAAATACTATACAAAGACATTGGGATATGATACAAGCGGACAATAATCTTCCCTCAGTTTTTCAACAACGACCTATGATCAGTTATAGAAGGAATCGGAACCTCAGGGACCTACTTGTTCGTAATGATCCAACATATTGTTACAAGAAAAAAACATGGATTAAAAAGAAGGGCTGCTTTAAGTGCACTGGATGTGTGACTTGCAGCCACATGTTAACAAGTACCTCCTTTGCCCATCCGCATACGGGCAAACGAATACCGATCAGTCACCACATTACTTGTACCACGGATCATGTCATCTATATGGTGACATGTCCGTGTGGACTATCTTACGTCGGCAAGACTGACCTTACTCTACGCAACAGGATCAGAGGACACCGATCAGGGATTATGACGGCATACCGTGACCAGACTACTGAAAAACCAGTGGCCAAACACTTTTTGGCCTTGCAACACCATCTACACATGCTTAAATGTATTGGTATTGATCATGTTCCTCCGCTGGATCGAGGGGGAGATAGATCTAAAACTCTCTTACAGAGAGAGGCCTATTGGATCCATTATCTGGACACAGTTACCCCCAGAGGTTTAAATGAAAACATTGTGTACTCTATGTTTTTGTGATTATAGTTTTCCATTCATCAGCATTATTGGATATACTATAGGGACATCATATAAAAAAATCCTTTTTGCTATTGTGCATATTTTAATTTTTTAGACAATTCATTTGGTCTATAACAACAATTTTTTTCTTTCTTTCTTTCTCTTTTTTTTCTTTTTTCCTTTTCTGTGGCTGTATGCATATGTGACCTAAACTACGTATTTTTATTAGATGCAGTGAGGCTTTTAAGCTCTTGATTGATGATCAACATCAGTATTGTTCTTTTTTCTTTCTATTTTTCTGTCATTATTAATATATATTTTTTGGTAGCGATTTATACAGTATCTACCAAATATTTCACAGTATTTATTGGTTCTATATGTTTTTTAGGATTTAATTCCCCTCTTTTTGATACACACTTTACCATTTCTTGATGTAGACAGCAATCATATGCTACAGTGGATTTTTCTATGGTGATATTGATTTAGCGATTAGCAAACAGATATTTTTTATTTATAAGTGCTGTTTATTTATTTATTTGGTGCACCTATATGTTGCCAGTTCCTAGATATATTTGTGTTTATTATATCAGACATGGTGTCTCTATGATAGTTTATTATTCACTCAGGCCTGTAACTTGCATATGTTTTGTCTCTTAATATATGATAGAGCTTGTCCGTATATAGCTTTTAGCTATCTTCTTTAATTATTAATAGAGTACTATATTTCTCATATATGAGTCATTATCATATATACTTTTCCTTTAAGGAACAGAGTACTATTTCCTTTTCTTTTTTGTTAATACATTGATACATGAATATGTTTGAACTCTTGCTTTGTTTTTAATTGTTGTCAAGTTTGAGATTTGATGTAATAGATTGTATATTCTGTGTGTAGTGGTCTTTTCACTTATGTGGCACTATCACTTTATTTGCACGTTATAGCACTGGTTTTCATTCACTCTATTTACATCTATTTCTGGCACCATTTATCAGTCTATTACGTTGATAGTTAATACTATCAACTCTCCTTCACATTAGCTCCTATTTTTTGCGCTCGGCAAGTGCCTTTCTTTCTGTGTACTTTCACTATGGCAACCAGTCCTCTCCGTTGGACGTCCCGATCACGTGACGTTCCGTGCGGCTTCCAATTACTTCCAGGTTCTAACGGGCCGACACTCTCCACTTCACTGCTCTATTGGGTAAGTGCACATTTACATATTTTCATATTTGATATATATACACTTGATTGTTATGCATCTAATGATCTTGAAAAAGACCCGGCAGGGTCAAAACGTCGATTGATTTTTTTTTGTATACCACACATGGATTAATAAAGCACCATCTTTTCCTTATATTTGAAGACCTGTGAGTGCATCTTGATTTTTTCAGTTTATATATATATATATATTTATATACATACAGGGCTGCCATCAGAAATTTTGGGGCCCCTGACACAGCTCAAGGTCTGGGCCCCCCGGTGCCTGCACCCGAGTCCGTCCAAAGTGCTGCCCCCTCCCCACCGAGTCAGCCCACAGGGATGCAGTGTGTATTGATTCTGGTGTGTGTATAGTGGATGTAGAATGTGTGTAGTGGATGCAGAGTTTGTGTGTTAAGTGGATGCGGTGTGTGTTTATCGGATGCAGTGTGTATAGTGGATGCAGATTGTACATTTGTGTAATGTATGAGGTGTATATTAGATGCAGAGTGTGTGTTTGTGTAGTCGATGTAGTGTAAAATGTAAATGTATGGGGCTGCAAAATGTGGGGGGAAAGCCTACAGTTTTTTTTTCTATCCATTAATTGTAATGTTTTATTCCCCCCTCCCTGTAACTCACCTGTGGCAATGGAGGGGGGAGATCACATTGGCTGGAGCCCTGGAGTTAGAGGTCCTGAGGCATGGTACAGCCCCCTGCTACCTGTATTCTGCAGGGGGCCCAGCACACTTGAAATATACTGCCCAGCTACTCTGCTCTGTAGAAGTCTCGCGAGCCGTGCGGAGCGTTGCCATGGTAACCCGTGGCAACGCTCTGACGATCGCGTCGCTCGCGAGACTTCAACAGAGCAGAGTAGCTGGGCAGTATATTTCAAGTGTGCTGGGCCCCCTGCAGAATACAGGTAGCGGGGGACACGTAGTGCACACATATATAGCGTTAATCGCTATATATGTGTGCACATAACTAATGTGGGGCCCGGGATGACCTGAGCAGTCCGGGCCCCCCAGGACCGCCGGGCCCATGACAACCGTTATGGTTGTCATGCCCTCATGGCGGCCCTGTGTATATATATATATATATATATATCCAAGAAAATAGTATATATCCAATATATATATATATATTATTGATACATTTCTTTTTCTAATTCAAAATATTAGTTCTTTCAGGGTAATTAAATTATACAGTAAAGTATACTCACACACAGACACAGACAATCTTATTGATGCACACAAATAGGCTCATTGACAGATAATCTCAATGACACACACAGACAAGGTTACTGGCACACACACAAATTTAGTACAGACAAACTCTGATACACACACAAGCTTACTACAGACAAGCTCACTGTCACACACACACACACACGCTCACTACAGACAAGCTTACTGATGCGCACGCACTCTCCCTACAGACAAGCCCATTGACACACACATGCTCCCTACAGAAGAGCTCGCTAACACACAGATTCACTACAGACAAGCTCACTGACACACACAAACTCACTAGCAGGCGCACACACACAGAGGCTCCCTCACTAGCAGATGCGCACGCACACACACACACACACACACACACACAGAAGCTCGCTCGCTCACTCACTAGCAGATGCACACACACAAAGGCAGACAGTCACTGACACCGAGGCAAACATCCACACATACAGAGATAGGCAGACAGCCACACACACAGGCAGACCGTCACACACACAGGCAGACAGTCACACACACGCAGTCACATACACACAGTCACACACACACACACACAGGCAGTCACACACAGGCAAACAGTCACACACACAGTCACACACACAGGCAGACAGTCACACACACACACACACACACACAGTCACACACACAGGCAGACAGTCACACACATACACACGCAGACTGTCACACACACACACACAGGCAGACAGTCACTCACACAGTCACACACACACACAATCACACACACACACACACAGTCACACACACACACACACATGCACACACACACACACAGACACACACACACACAGTCACACACACAGTCACACACACACAGAGGCAGACAGTCACACACACAAAGTCACACACTCACAGGCAGTCACACACACACAGTCACACACTCACAGGCAAACAGACACACACACAGAGGCAGATACTCACAGGCAGTCACACACAGACACACTGACCTGCTTCTTACCTCCTGCTTAGAGCTCCTGAAGGCTGGGTGTTGGGGAAGCAGGGACTCCTTCCTGCTTCCCATGCTGCATTAACCAGGCCCCGGCCGCACAGCAAGCTCCGCCCCTGCCACACACTAGGCTCCGCCCCACCACAAACTATTATTATTATTATTTTAATGATCCCGGCCGGCCATGTGTGAGGTGTGCCGGCCGCCTGGCTCCCCCTGCTCCCATGGGGTCACACATGGCCGGCCGGGATCAGAGGAGGCTAATCAATTATTAGGGCTGTCAGCCCAGCC
The DNA here is from genome assembly GCF_036172605.1 of Pelobates fuscus. Lineage (NCBI taxonomy): Eukaryota > Metazoa > Chordata > Amphibia > Anura > Pelobatidae > Pelobates > Pelobates fuscus. The sequence goes on from NC_086320.1 coordinate 141,311,120, forward strand.
CCAGGTGCCGCGGCCCACCGGGAAATTTCCCGGTATCCCGGTGGGCCTGTCCGGCCCTGAGTGCAGGCCCCAAATGTACTATTTAGCACCAAAACAATGTGAATTCTTAAAACTGCTATGTCACAGCAGTATTTGATGGTTCTATTTGACTCTCAGATATGAAGTGCACACACCAAATGTACTATATAGTACCCAAAAATTTGCAGTATTTAAAAATGCCTAGACATTGCCCACTGAGCTACCAGACCAGGATTAAAGTAATGTGCCTGGCACACATGCAGTTGCAAGTGCACTTCACTCTCTGTGGCACTGGGTTCAGGGCAGGGTACAAAAAGCTAGTATTATAGCACCCACAAAAATAATCGCTGTAGTTTGCAGATTCAACACCAGAATTCTTTCCTAATCTGTCCCTCACAGCTGCAGCATCCTCTCTTACACTAATAAGAGCTCATGTGATGTGCAGCGCTACGTGACTCCAGCTTATATATAGAGGCTGGGTCACATGCTGCACTGGCCAATCACAGCCATGCTATTAGTAGGCATGGCTGTGATGGCTTCTAAGGGCACACAAGTCAAACACTTGTTGATTGGCTGCCCTGCAGCATTTCAAAACTCGCCATTAAATCACCGAACTCCAACCCGAACATACACTGATATGTCCGTGTTCGGGTCCGGGGTCCTAAAACCGTAATGTTCGGTACGAACCCGAACTTTACAGTTCGGGTTCACTCAACTCAAATTGTATTATGTCGTATTGTATAAGTATAACATTTTTTAAAGTAAAAAATATTGTGGTCAAACAGTCTGCACTATTTTCTCTACTCTTTTTATTTCTATGCATATCAAGATTTCTACCAGCCAAGACATATAGTTAGGTATATAGAGAACTAAATATTTAGGTTTTTCTGTTTATGCATTTTTATTTATTTTCTGCATATAGTGTTTTATATGTTTTAAACAAAGGTATCTTTACAAATCTTACAGTTAAACATTTTCTTGAAAAATATCTACAGCTAGAATATTCTAACTTCTTGACACAGGATTAATCTCTAAAGCCAGACAATGCAACCAATCCTTACAATCTCTAAATAAACAAATACATATTATAAACAAGAAAGGGATCTAAATATTGCCAAAGGAATCCAATGTATGTAAATCCTTTAAGAAAATTACCACTTGGAACCATTGTCTAAATATCATAGAACATTTATTTTAAGTGATATATAGGTGGTATCTAACACCTAGCAGATTAGATACAATGTACCCTACACAAGTGGAAAACTGCATTTAACATTAGGAGTGGTCATTACGAATATGCTGTTATGTCGTTCAGCCTGTGTAATGCACCTAAGGTTTGCCATGATTTATAAATGTTCTCAGAAAATATTTCATTCCTTTGTGATTGTTTACTTGGATGATAGTCTGAGCTATTCCTCTGATCTAAGTACACATCACTCTCACATATCTAGGGTACTACAAATGCTTCTCAAGAATGGTCTATACTGCAAGCTTGAAAAATGCCTATTTGACCATAGAAACATAGAAACATAGAATGTGACGGCAGATAAGAACCATTCGGCCCATCTAGTCTGCCCAGTTTTCTAAATACTTTCATTAGTCCCTGGCCTTATCTTATAGTTAGGATAGCCTTATGCCTATCCCACGCATGCTTAAACTCCTTTACTGTGTTAACCTCTACCACTTCAGCTGGAAGGCTATTCCATGCATCCACTACCCTCTCAGTAAAGTAATACTTCCTGATATTATTTTTAAACCTTTGTCCCTCTAATTTAAGACTATGTCCTCTTGTTGTGGTAGTTTTTCTTCTTTTAAATATAGTCTCCTCCTTTACTGTGTTGATTCCCTTTATGTATTTAAATGTTTCTATCATATCCCCCCTGTCTCGTCTTTCCTCCATGCTATACATGTTAAGATCCTTTAACCTTTCCTGGTAAGTTTTATCCTGCAATCCATGAACCAGTTTAGTAGCCCTTCTTTGAACTCTCTCTAAGGTATCAATATCCTTCTGAAGATAGGGTCTCCAGTACTGTGTACAGTACTCCAAGTGAGGTCTCACCAGTGTTCTGTACAATGGCATGAGCACTTCCCTCTTTCTACTGCTAATACCTCTCCCTATACAACCAAACTGAGGTAAATGTTTTAGGCTATGTAATATCTGCTTCTGGATTCAGTATGGATGCCAAGACGTTGTTGGCTGTAACATTAACTCAAGGTTTAAAACCAATACAAAGGTTTATAGGGTTAGCCATTTATTACAGAAGATTCAGAATTTTTTTTTATTCTGTACTAGCCCCTATTACAAATCTCACTAAGAAGGGTTTGAAAAACTATACCTGGCCCCCCTAAACTGTAGAAGCTTTTGAAAAGCTAAAAAAGACTTTCGTCTCTGTTCATATTCACAGACATCCACTTCCTATGCTTCCTTTTGTATTGGATGTGGATGCATCTGTAATAGGAAAAGGTGCTGTACTTTCACATTACATTGTGGATTCTATTATAAAAAAATTATATCGGCCGAGCGTAACTATGACATAGGGAATAGAGAGTTACCTGCCATAATTCTTGCCTTAAAAGAATGGAGGCATCTCCTAGAAGTATCAAAAGATCCTATCATGATTTTGACTGTGTCAGGACCTGTTCTGATCCGTTCTGATGTCTGACCATGGCTTCTGGTATCCAGTATTCTTTTTACAATTCTTGTTTTTTCTGGTTTTCTATTCTGTGTCTGGTTTTCATTATGCTGGGTTTTCTGGAGTCATTCCTTTATTCCGTTCCTAGAATTCCCAGTCTCCTGGATTCCTTTATATGTTTGTTTTATGTTGCCACACCCTTTCCTTTTACATTAATCATTTTGTTTCAGTTGGTTCCTGCAAGCAGTTGTTTCATGTCCTCTGCCCCTTTCTTTGCAGGTAAGTACTGTGTGTGTTTTATTGTTGTTTATTTGGTCATGCATATCTAGGCAGTTAGGACCCCCCCGTACTTGGAGTACTTTCGCACAGTATTGGGCTGCATACTTCTCGGCCATTTATGTATGTCTAAATCTCCAGACATACATTTACATATGTTTTACATATATAGTACTTAGTTATGTCTCCTCTTGTTTTGCCTTATATCTCTTGGTTTACTTTGTATTCCCAGTCCATGTACGTTCTGTCCTATCCTGCCCCTTTTCTGTTAATGTTTCCCTTATGTATTGTGTACATGTTCTGGGTTCTGCTTTCTATCCTTCTCCGGTTCTGCGGCCTTCTAGTTTTATCTTGTTTTCTTGTTTGGTGCCTACTCTAGTCTTACCTTGTTTCTAGTACTGGATACTAATCAGCAATTCATCTGCTTTGGCTTCCGCTAAGCTGCATCAGGGTCTTGGTAAGTGGCCGCACAAACGCTGGTGCTAAACACCAGGGGGTGTGTGGTTACCCTGCACCAGGCCCTACTTATCCACTCCGATGCTGAATACTCCTTTCATCATCACATCAGGCACAGGGGTCCCGGTCTTTGGACCGCCACGCTGACAGACTGACCATAAGAAGCTGTCAAATCTAGGAGAGGCAAAACTATTAAATACCAGGCAGGCTACATGGGTTTAATTTCTGGGTTTAATTTCCTAATCAGATATAGACCTGGACCACATAATTCCAAAGCCGAAGCTTTGTCTAGGCAATTTGATGTGTATGAATAAGACAAAGTTACTGACAGACATACTGACACACACAGACAGGCATACTATAACACACATACATACACACAGACAGACAGACAGACAGACATACACACACACAGACGTATTGAAAAACACATACAAACAGACAGACATACACACAGACAGACACACTGACACACACACATACATACACACTGACACACATGCTCAGACACACTGACACACACACTCAGACACACATGCAAAATGTACAATTTGATAGCTACCCTTGAGTGTCTTACCTTTGCTGGAGGGTGACTTCCCTGGGGTCCAGTGTGCTGGCTGGGGTGACTGGGACTAAAGCTCTGGCTCTCTCCCAGCCTGGCCCCCTCCTCACTGATTCATTCGAGCGCTCCTCCCTCCCATGCTGCCGAAAAGCAAGGGGCCTCTGCTGAAACATGCCCACTGGGGCCCCCTTTGTGTGTGGGCCCGTTGCCCGCAACAATTTCTTTTAGGATCGGCGATCCCAAAAGAAATTGTTGTCGGCAGAGGCCAAATGGGGCAGCTGCTTTGGGCCCCCCAGAAGTATCAGGGCCTGGGGCAGCTGCCCTGTTTGCTCTGCGTTAAAGACAGCTCTGGCCAGTGAGTGTATCTTTGTGTCAGTGTGTATCTTTGTGCGTATATGCCAGTCTATGTCTCAGTGTATCTGTCAGTGTGTGTATCTGAGTGTGTATTTGCCAGTGTGTGTGTGTGTATCTGTGTCAGTATGTGCATGTGTCAGTGTGGTTGAGTGTGTGTGTGTGTGTGTGTGTGTGTATCTTAATGTCAGTGTGTGTATCTGTGTCTGTGTGTTTCTGTGTGCATGTATGTGCCAGTGTGTGTATCTGTGTGCCAGTGTGTGTGTACATGGCAGTGTGTGTATCTAAAAGGTTGTGAATGTGCCAGTGGGTATCTTTGTGGCAGTGTGTGTATCTGTGTGTATGTGCCAGTCTGTATGTGTGTCAGTTGCTCTGTCAGTATGTATCTGAGTGTGTATGTGCCAGTGTGTGTACCTGTGTGTCAGTATGTCCTAGAGTGTTTATTTAAGTATTTGTATATGTGTCAGTGTGTGTATCTTTGTACCGGTGTGTGTATCTGCGTGTGTGTGTTTATCTGTGTGTCAGTAAGAATATCTGTGTATATGTGTCAGTGTGTATCTGTGTGTATGTGTCAGTGTGTGAATCTGTGTATCTGAGTGTGTATGTGTCAGAGTGTGTATGACTGTGTATATGTGTCAGTGTATTTCTATGTGTGCTTCTGTTTGTCAATGTATATGTATATCTGTGTACGTGTGTAAGTGCAGACATCCTAGCAATCAAACAACAATACAACATGCAAATACACCACTGTAAATACTAACATGACCTACAAAGACACCTCTGAACTCCAACTGTGAAATGATATACACACACACCCTTCACTCAAACACCAAGACCACACACAAATGTATATCTGCATTTAAAATCCAACACTACATCCAAACACAACACTGCATGTACAAACATCACCTCTACACACAGAAGCACACCTGCTCCAAAGTACTACAATCTGTTTACTATCTGTAGAAATGTGCCAAAAAAGAAAACATTAGGCTCTGTTCATTAAAAGGTTTGTGCTACGACCACATGGGATGTAGAATATCTGATAAGGCCTCCATGAAGGAACACTATAGGGTCAGGAACACAAACAAATATTCCTGAACCTATAATGTAAAACCCACCATTTAGGTGGCTTGCCCCCCCCCCCCCCCCCAAGCCTTCTTACAAGTTCATAAAACTCACCTTATTTCCAACGACTTGGTAATCCCTTGGTGACATCATCAGAATTGCTGATTTTTAGCCAATCCAATGCTTTCCTCAATCAGCACCTCCAGCACTGCCAATCAGAACTGCAGAGCAACGAGACACTGAATGGCACTGCTGCATACTGTGCAGCACTGAGCCAGGAAGCACCTCCAGTGTCCATCTGAGGAGTGGTCACTTGGAGGTGTCCCTAGGGTCAATGTAAACGCTGCCTTGTCTCTGAAAAGGCAGTGTTTGCATGAAAATGCCTGCATACAATGATTATACTCACCAGAACAACTACATTAAGCTGTAGTTGTTCTGGTGACTATAGTGTCCCTTTAAAGATTTAAATTAATATTTTTTCATCTAGACCTGTTAGAAAAGTCCAGCGTTTTAACCCTAGTTAACATAGGGTTCGTGAGTGTAGCTGCTACATTATGTGCCATTACAACACTCTCCATGTGCCTTTCCAGGACTGCTGTTCGAACTTCCACTGCATGAGTCTCAGCTTTGACTTCTTGGGCTGACCTCTCCATTTCCCCATCCAAGTAAGCTTTAACTTCAATCAATGAGAAAAATATTTCCTCAGTACTCTCTACTGGAGTAAGTACCTGAGAGCCTGTAGACACAGGTGAGCCAGGTGATGACCATGGAGCATGTGCTCATCCTATTGCCATCATTTGAGGCCTGCTAGTATAGCCTGGGTCAGTGGCGTACATATAGGGGTCGCAGCTGCAACCGGGCCAGTCACTCCAGGCGACCCGGCCGCCCTGTGGACCCCTGAGACTGGGTACCAGCCGCCATGTTTTGCTGTCCTGACCCACGCGGCAAACCGCCGGGGCCGCACTGTGGCGAAACCGACCTCGCCACGTGTCCTTGGAGGGGGCTGATTGCCCGCCTCTTGCCTTTGGACTATGGACCAGACTTTATGGGAATGTGATACCCCAGATAGCCATACCATGGAGCCTATTCATATAATGAAAGACTATGGGAAAGACTTTAGCTCCATGGCAATTGTACTGTGTGAGTAGGATCTGCGTGCTATTCGGTAGTTTTGTGCGTGCAGATCCCAGCTATCTGGGGATAGGTGAAATGTCTGTGTGTTATGTGTAAATGTGACTTTATGTATTTTAAAGTGTTTTATGTCGTTTTGCAACCATGTGGTTAATGGAGTCTGCCTTTAGTCCTGGGTAATTGGATTACTTCTCCAATTAACTCCAGGGCAGAAGGGAGGAAACCAGGGTGCATTGTGGGGATGTTTTTCTGCCAGCCAGAAAGGAACAAAAGATACTTTTAGTAACTTATGAACCCCTGGTCGGATTCATGCCATTTTTTAATATGTTGTTCCCCTGAATGGATTGATTGTGGATATGTATTTTTATGTGAATGTGATGTATGGTTTTAAAGTTATGAAAGTTGTGTAAAAGTATATTTTACACTGTATGCATAATGGGATTATGTGTCACACTAAGGGGAGGGGATGTGTGGGAGGTAACATCTATGTCATTGGTTATTTTATGCCTCCCCCTGGGTGTGGCCTGTATGTGTGAGTTGGAAATAAAAGCCAGGCTGGATGAGCCAGTCGAGAGTTCCTGTTTTACCCTCAAAGTGATGTGTCGTCTCATTATTGGGGGGAAGGATATATTGCATGCTGTTCCAGTTGACTGCTAGGAGTACAAGCCTATTCATATGGTTCCTATTCAATGGTCTACAGCATTCATATGCTTGGGAGAATTTAAAGGTTTCTCGGATTCGGTGATTGTGGTGTCTGCCAGAGTGCTTGGAGTCCTCAGGAAGCACTAGGAGCATCCATTAATGGAGGTACCAAGTCGGGGTGCCAGGTGATCCGTTACATTGGTGGCAAGCGGTGGGATGGCGTCCTAGTGCGAGGTAAAGCAGCTCAGAGACACTGTTTGGATTTACAAATTGAGGGCAACGCTAGCAGTCGTGCAGCGCCCCTGGGAGCAGACAAGTATGGAAGGTTCTGGCTCTGGAGATGATTGGCTGGCCGAGGTGAGGCAGCAAGTGGCCGAGTATGGGGATGATATACCCATGGAGACACGCCGGGTGATCTGGAACCAGGTCATGGCTGAGCGAAACACAAGGCTGGACCGAGAATTCCGGTTGGCAAAAGAGAGGAAGTATGCTCAGCAGCAGGAGCGGTACAGCAGCCGAGTAGAGGCTGCATCCGAGGAGGTTAGCCGTCTTTCCCTGAGGCGGCGGGAGGAACCCGAAGTGGGGGTCCTCATAGACTGGTCCTGTGAGGAATGGTAGAGATGGGACCAAGGTCTCTCCACCGGGCCCTTACTCACAAATGTTGCGGGGCCTCACGGATTGGTCCTGGGAAGACCCACAGATGGCAGGTGGAGATGGGACTGCGGTCTCTCTACCGGCCCTACAGGGATGCTGGGCAGTCGGCCCAGATCCCCAGCGGCAGTGTGCGTTACAGGGAGCTGAAGGTGCCGTTCTTGCTCCCCAGCGGCAGCTTAGCACACCAAGGGGAGACAGTAAGCCCCACACCAGCGCAGATGGGACCTTGGTCTCTGCGCCCAAGTTACAGGGAGCTGAAGGAGCCGTCCTCCCTCCCCAGCGTCAGTGTGATTTGTTGGGAATTGGGAGCCCGGTCTCCATTCCCCAGCGGCAGAGTATCCAGCAGGGAATAGAGAGCCCAGCCCCCTTTCCCCCACAGCAGGACTCTGTGCTGGGAGGAGAGACAGTCGGTCTCCCTCCGCAGAGACGGGAAGTATGCATGGGAGAGGAGATTGTTACCACCTCTCCCCAGCGGCGGATCATTAATGTACAGGGAATAGAGAGCCCAGTCTCCATTCCCCAGCGGCAGAATGTTCTAATGGGAGAGGAGCTGGTTACCACCTCTCCCCAGCGGCAGCTTAATGTACCAGGGGGAGACTGTAAGCCCCACACCTGTGCAGATGGGACCCTGGTCTCTGCACTTCTAGCACAGGGGGTAGGGACGGTCGGTCCTGCCCCCCCACAACAGGGCTGTTTATCCAAAGGGGAGACAGTCTGTCTCCAGCAGCAGAGCTGTGTAACTAAAGGGGAGACAGTCGGTCTCCAGCAGCAGAGCTGTGTAACTCAAGGGGAGACAGTCGGTCTCCAGCAGCAGAGCGGTGTATTTAAAGGGGAGACAGTCGGTCTCCAGCAACCAGGCTCCAACCAGACTACTCCCGTGGTAGTGCTGGCAACAGGACAGAGTACCGCTGGTCCCTGCCCCCTCAGCAACCTACCAAGGCAGCCTACCAGTCCCCCACACAGCTGTGGTGAGGCACCTGAACCTGGACAAGATTCTCCCTCACCCAGGTGTAGTAACTGTTTATTGTGGGTGGGCTGCTCTGCTGTTTCTGTCTTGTGGGTGGGCTACTGGACTAACAAGGGCACTGACCGGCAGGAGGTCAAGTACCCTGTTAGTCTGGGGGGTAAAGGGGAGAAGTGTGGCGAAACCGACCTCGCCACGTATCCTTGGAGGGGGCTGATTGCCCGCCTCTTGCCTTTGGACTATGGACCAGACTTTATGGGAATGTGATACCCCAGATAGCCATACCATGGAGCCTATTCATATAATGAAAGACTATGGGAAAGACTTTAGCTCCATGGCAATTGTACTGTGTGAGTAGGATCTGCGCGCTATTCGGTAGTTTTGTGCGTGCAGATCCCAGCTATCTGGGGATAGGTGAAATGTCTGTGTGTTATGTGTAAATGTGACTTTATGTATTTTAAAGTGTTTTATGTCGTTTTGCAACCATGTGGTTAATGGAGTCTGCCTTTAGTCCTGGGTAATTGGATTACTTCTCCAATTAACTCCAGGGCAGAAGGGAGGAAACCAGGGTGCATTGTGGGGATGTTTTTCTGCCAGCCAGAAAGGAACAAAAGATACTTTTAGTAACTTATGAACCCCTGGTCGGATTCATGCCATTTTTTAATATGTTGTTCCCCTGAATGGATTGATTGTGGATATGTATTTTTATGTGAATGTGATGTATGGTTTTAAAGTTATGAAAGTTGTGTAAAAGTATATTTTACACTGTATGCATAATGGGATTATGTGTCACACTAAGGGGAGGGGATGTGTGGGAGGTAACATCTATGTCATTGGTTATTTTATGCCTCCCCCTGGGTGTGGCCTGTATGTGTGAGTTGGAAATAAAAGCCAGGCTGGATGAGCCAGTCGAGAGTTCCTGTTTTACCCTCAAAGTGATGTGTCGTCTCATTATTGGGGGGAAGGATATATTGCATGCTGTTCCAGTTGACTGCTAGGAGTACAAGCCTATTCATATGGTTCCTATTCAATGGTCTACAGCATTCATATGCTTGGGAGAATTTAAAGGTTTCTTGGATTCGGTGATTGTGGTGTCTGCCAGAGTGCTTGGAGTCCTCAGGAAGCACTAGGAGCATCCATTAACGGAGGTACCAAGTCGGGGTGCCAGTGGATCCGTTACACGCACGTTCAAGGGGCCTATCGGGTGGCCCGTGCTGTTAGGGCCACACGATGGGGATGGATTTCCAGGGGGCCCCGGTCAGCGCTGCGGCGCTTTAACAGCACGACCGGGCCCCCTGTGATGAGATCACTGCTGGGAGGAAGTGACTGTCCCGGTCACTCCTCCCAGCTATCAGAGATCCACGTGGGAGGAAGGAGAGGGTGTCAGAGTGGGAACCTAACCTACCTAAAAGGTAGAAAACAGGAGGATGACTTAAACATTTTGTATATGTGTGTGTGTTTGTATGTATGTGTCTGTGTGTGTCTGTCTGTCTTTGTTTATATGTCTGTGTGTATGTATGTTTGTGTGCCTGTCTGTTTGTATGTATGTGTCTTTGTATGTGTGTCTGTGTGTGTGTGTCTGCGTGGATGTCTGTATGTGTCTGTGTTTGTCTTTGTATGTATGTGTGTCTTGTGTGTATGTCTGTCTGTATGTCTGTATGTGTCTGTGTGTGTCTTTGTATGTATGTATGTCTTGTGTGTCTGTCTGTCTGTCTGTGTCTGTGTGTCTTTGTATGTATGTGTGTCTTGTGTGTGTGTGTCTTTGTGTCTGTGTGTGTGTATGTATCTGTCTGTATGTGTCACTGTATGTATGTGTCTCTGTATGTGTGTGTGTGTGTGTCTGTTGGGGGAGGGATTGAGAGGGGGGAATGAGTGGACAGGGGGGGCATGGTTCAGTTTTGCACAGGGGCCCCATGGATTGTGTGTATGCCACTTGCCCCAAGGGCGTCTTTTTTATGGGTCTTGTGACTCTGACTTACAATGTAAAGTATGATGAGTAAGATTTGCTGCTCTGCTGCTGGCAGGGCATCTGCGTTGGAGCGCTGCTTTTACGGGGCAATATCGCTCAGCGGTAACGACATGCCCTCCCCCATATAGTTTTAATTTACCTATACCACAAATACCCTTGTAGTTTTTTTCTTTTCTAAAGTCTATTCCATTTATTTTAATGCTACATTTTAAATACAACCCTTGATGTAAAGTAGAGATATTTCCGAACTATCCTTTAGCTTTCATCTCCAAAAATACTTCCCTTGTTTATTACACAAATTAAGACTTTTAAATTAATACTTTTATAAATCTCACAATCATAGAATACATTTATCCAGTTAAAATGTAATTTGTTTTCACCCTTTGCTTTCTAATCGCACAACCTTATGTCCTCAATTATTGTATATTAAAAGTTGAAGTGTCATTTCAGGTAAGCAGGAATAGAAAATTATTCACACCACAGATCTCTTTTACCTTGCTCTGGCTTTTACAGGATTATGATTTTTAGATATGGATTTTTTTTCTCAGAAATTTGCTTTTCTTTACTCATTGAAGAATCATTTAGCTAATGATTTGCACTCACGTTTATTCAGAGTGAGTTGTCCTAATATGCTGCTTCTCTCTAGTAGAAATGATGTTGCCTTTGTTACCGTACACTTTGTTTTTTCAGTCATAGTATCTCATTGGTCTTTTATGACCTTTTCTTTGATTAATATCTAAATGTCATGATCTTGAAATGCAGCCCATGCTTATTAAGCAGAGTGATTATTTTGTAGCAAACTTACATAAAGAATATTCTAATTAAAATGAGACGTAACACACCTTTGTGCTACAGCAAAACAGAAGTATACTAATAATGCTATTTCAAATAGAAAAATGAGTTGGTAATAACAAAAAAGTTACATATAATGCATAATTTACATTGATGCCAGATGTATCTGTCTTTGTTTCTCGATTGTTTCACTGCTACAGCCTTTTTCAAATTTACCCTGATTTGTAAAATATTTTGTTATAGAAAGAATTCAAATGTTAATTTAATTAATATATGCAGATATAATACAAAAGGAGAATATACGGAACATTAGCCTTAATTTAATATTTTTGGATTACCTTTTCAATTGATTTATCATTTTTGGATACACTTTTAAAAATGATTTAATTTTATGAAAAATATTTTAATTTTGTAATATTTAGAATTTTGTTATATATATTGATGTATATGTTAATAAGTATGTAGGGGTTTAGAAAAATACCCCTCTCTGACTCTCTGATTTTTTTTGCTTAAAGGTGAAAGAAGAAAGGTGAATTGTTAGAGAGCTTTGCCTTAACGTGGCAGGTGGGCTTACACCTTATGGCCATTGGAGTGAAACAAAAACAAAAAAAAAACAATTTATTTAAATATGCATAGGGATTTGGGTTAGTGCACAGGTAACTCTTTTCTTTGTTTTCTTTGATATATTTTTCTAACATATTTTTTAATATTTTGAGAAAAATATTTTAAAAGTTCATCCAAAAATATAAAATAATTTAAAAAGTTGATCCAACAATAGTACATTGAGGTTATCATTTGTAACTTATTGTGTTTCCATATCAGGTCTAACTATTTGGAATACTAATATCTGTACATATGTCAATGTAAGTCAGTAAATAACATGTTGCTTGCTGGCACTTACATGCTCCAGTGGCATCCTGGAAGTGGGTCCTCGAGGGCTGTTCCTACTATGCTCCTGCGGTCTCAATCCGGTGTCCGCTGTTTCAAAGTTTTTAATTAATCTCAGAGATGTCAAATCACACTGTCTGAATCTTTGTACACGACCACCATACATGCATATAATAAGCATATTGATGCCCACATCTCCATCAATTATGTAGAGCATTTGTATATATTCTATTGATACTTTTGGGGACTCTATACCAACGATTTACCATTTTATACTGTGTTTCATTAAGGTATAGAGAGTGTACCAATCTATAACATAGATTTAATGCCTTATTCCATTCGTCTTCATTAATTTGCATCTGCAAATCCTCCTCTAATCTTATTATAGCAGTAATTGGGACATCTTTTCACATATTTTAATCATTTTGTAATCATTTAGTTTAAACATTTTGTTAAAAATTTCGACTATTTTAGAACTATCATTAATAAATTGATACAATTTATCATTTAGAAAACATTTAATTCTGAGATATTTAAATATGTCCTTAGCTAAAGGTTCTAGTGAGGACATACAACAAGGGTGATAAAGGACACCCCTGTCATGTTCCTTTCGTTAAATAAAACCATGGTGATATGATACCAGATCCTACTACTCTACCTCTCGGCTTAGTGTATAGTGCCATTATCGCTTCAAATATTCTTCCCCTTATTTAATATGCCTTCAACGATTATGCCATATATCCCCAGCCAACCCTGTTGAATGCCTTTTCAGCATCCAAAGACAGAGTCAGCTGGGGCATGCCATTTAATCAGGATCAATTATATATATAAATATATATATATATTTATGAGTAATCTAATGTATCCAGTTGGAGATCTTCCTGGGACAAATCCTACTTGGTTATTATGAATCACCGTATCTAATATTACTTTAAATCTCTCTGCTATTATGGCTGCATATATTTTTAGATCTGAATTTAGAAGAGAGATTGGTCGGTAGCTGGTGATTTCTTATGGGTTTTTTATCTGGCTTAAGAATAGATTTCCTTGCAGTAATTCTTCAGGTATGGCTCCTTTATCAGCAAAATCGTTGAAAGCATCTACCAGATATAGGGACAGTTCTTTTGTAATTAGTTTATAGAAAGAAACATCAAAACCATCTGGTCCTGGGGCTTTCCCAAATTTTTGTTTTCTTATAGTTTGAGATACCTCATCTTCTGTGAAAGGTCTATTTAACTGCTCTAATATATCACTAGATGGATTTGGTAAATCCATATTTTTTAAATGTTCTTCAATATTATTTCCTGTTGTTCCTTGTTTTAAATTATAAAGTGACTCATAATATTTACAAAAGTTTTACCTATTTCGTTTGGTACTAGATTTGTTTTACCTTCATGTACATTTTTAGAGAGAGTTTTTTCTTTTCGCATTTTTGTGTTTAGTTTATTCAATAAAATTCTATCAGCTTTATTCCCCTTGTAGTACCATAGGGTTTTTAAAGAATATAACGTTTTATTATTTTTTTCCACTAACAAATTGTTTATCTTATTTTTAAGATATTGAATTTCATTAGATAGGGACACCAATATCCATTTTTTATTTGATTGTACATTTTGATTTAGTTTCATATATAAATCAGTTAATCTCACTCCTGCATTTGTTTTAGCTTGTGCTCCAGGTTTTATAAGATGTCCTCTAATAACGGATTTATATGCACATCACTGACGGTGTCACCTCATCCGTTTGATTTTCTGAGAAATAAAACTTTTTTTTGTTTTTAAATATTCTATATTCTGTGTCCGTTTTAGGAGATTTTGGTTCAATCTCCAATCTTATTTTATTCTTTCACATTTATCCTTCAATACTAATATAACTGAATTATGATCTGACCAAGGTATTTCTTGGATAAAAATGGTTTTGTTTGATATGCTAAAACTGTATCACTTATGATCAAATCAAGTTGTCAAATCAAGAAGACGAGCAATGTACATTAGAAAAATAAGTAAAATCCTATTCTGTTGTATGAAAAACATGCCACATATCTAATAAACAGTATCTATCCAAAACCGATTGTAATCTCCCTGCTTGTGAGGTAGCGTTCCCATTCTTCACCTTTCCCGTTAATGTTTTCTTATCTATTTGAGCGTTCATTACGCAATTGAAATCTTCCATTATAATTAACGAACCTTGTTTTATTTTTTTCAGCTTTTTTTTTATATCTTTGAAATAAACTGGGCAGGTGCTTTATTTGGGGCATATATATTGAATAAGGTCACAGTTTTGTTATTAAATTATCCTACAACAATAATATATCTGCCTTCAGAATCTTCTGCTTTATATTTAATTTTAACATCTAGTTGCTGGAGAATAGAAACACCACTCCTCCGAGATCACCAATGGGTACCTCAAAGAATTCAGCCTTATTTTCCTTATTTAAATTAAAAAAAAGGAAAACAGATATTTTCTGAGGAGAATTCAAACCTCCTACATTCAACAATAGAAATTTAACCATCATATTTACAAAACCATTTATTATCCCCCACAACAAGCCCGAAATCTGCCCACAAATCCATAAATACATCACTGGACAATACATAAACATAAATTACATACAAATAACATACCACATGGATTTGTGCATTTCCACTTCCACATATTCTCTCCCAATAAAACATAGAACCCGATTTCCATACTATATATGGCGGTAGAGCTGGGACAGTACTAACCAGTTTCCCACCTCTTCTTTTGTCTTCTCCTGTTATTATATCTCTTATTTTATTTAATTACTTTCAAGAGAAATAAAGGATTCCTTCTTATATGTGGAAAGCAAAATTATCCTAAGATCCTATAAAATAATATTATTATATTAAAAAATAAGAGAGAGAGAGAAAAAAAATGTAATTCCTTCTCCCTCTTTTTTTCTTCTTCTTTTTCCCCCTCTCTCCCTTCTAAACTAATTTTCTTTGCAATTTTTAATTACCACGTTCATTCTTTTAGTGCCATTACAAAGTAAAATTTTCCCATTCCCTCTTATTTCTTTTAAAATGTATTCTTTCTTTCTTTCCACCTAAATGTGTTGTCCATTACTAATATATATTCCCTCATTCTAATACATTCCTTCTTTCTTCAGTGAAATTACGTGCAATTTAATTCTCATTAGTGTATTAATTCCAATTATAACTTTGTGAAGAAAAAAAACGCACCTTCCTTTTATTTTTCCTTTATCTACATTTTTCTCACTTTCCTTGTGTTATTTATATATAACTTTTGTGCAACTACTTTTCATATAGCATTCACTTCTATTTCTATTGTGTGTCTTATTCAGTGAAATACAGCCAACTCTTTAATGTGAATCATAATTAATTCTTATTACGCTGTATTCTTATAGATTCTCATATTATTGTGTGTGTCTAAATATTTTTTATAATATCAGTTCCCATTACAGGGTATAGATATCTATCATTCCTTTCTTTTCCTCCACCTCTTTTTTTGTATATCCAATTTACAATTTATAAATAAGATCAAGACAAGAGAAAAGAAAAAAAAAAACCACATTCATCAGTCCATTATATAGGATCTATTATTTTGTTATCTAATGCCCATATTCTTAATTTCTCGGGAATGTCGAATGAGTATGATTTAGAATGGGTTCCCCTACTAATATCTAATGTTCTTTTTTCTGAGTATTTCTGTTATTGTTGCAAATGAACGTCTATTGATTCTTGTAAAAGATGATAAGTCCAGTAAAATTATAATTCCGTGGTATGGTTCTGAGAATACAGTTGTCTTCTTTGCTTTTAATATTTTATCCTTCTTCTGGAATGAGGATAAAGATAAAAGAACGTCTCTAGGTGGATCATCTGCTGAACCAGGTGTCTTTCCCACTCTATGGCGCTCTCCCATAAATGCGCATAGCCTTTGTAGTAATTTTTGTTTCTTCTTTTGTGTCTTTTTCCAGTTAATTGATATATATGGACTTTGTATTCATAGTCTTGGGTCAAAGTCTTTCCACATTAATATACGTCTATTAATGAAAAGTACTAATACGCAATCTGACTTACTTTTTTTTATTGTTTATTACATGTTCTTGCATAGCAAGACCACTTAATGTTATCTCACATATATATCATTATTATTATTATTATTATTATTAAGTGTTCTTGCATAGCAAACTGAAGATCAAGTGCATTCATAAGATATTCTTGTGTCATAGGTTGTTCTTTTGTAGATATTATATTTTCTTTCTCTGGTTCATCTGTTGGATATATTGTTGTTTCTTCAGACTCATTCATTATTGACTTCTCCATACTTATATTTGTGGTGTGGGGAGAAAAAAAGGATAACCATTTTACAGGTTTAGCGTCCTACTTTTTGTTTGTGATTTTTTTTTCTGTTGTTTTTTTTCCAGCCATTTTGCCAAATTTATTTCAAATTTCTATTTCTTAATTTTTTATTTAAAAAAAAGTTTCTTTCAGGAAGTGTTCCGGAGGATTGGAGGAAGGCGGATGTGGTTCCTATATTCAAAATTCTTGCCTGGAAAATATAGACCTGTGAGCTTAACTTCTGTGGCTGTAAAAGTATTAAGGGATAATATTCAAGAATTCCTTGAGACAACATGGTTATCAGCAAAAATAAGCATGGTTTTATGAAGCACAGGTCATGTCAAACTAACTTGATTGCATTCTATGAAGAAGTAAGTAGAAGTACAGATCAGGGTGTTGCAGAGGATGTGATCTATTTGGATTGCCAAGGTTTTTTATACAGTTTTACACCATAGATAAGTGTTCAAACTCAAAGAAATTTGTCTAGATACAGATGCTTGTTCTTGGGTAGAACATTGGCTTAAACATAGAGTACAAACAGTTGTCATTAATGGTAAATTTTCAAGCTGGACAGAGGTGGCAAGTTGTGTCCCTCAGGGTTCCGTTCTGGGACCTCTTCTATTTAACAGATTTATAAATGATCTTGAAAAAAGCATTGAAAGTCATGTTTCAGTGTTTGCAGATGACACAAAACTCTGTAAAGTAATACAATGTGAGCAAGATATTACCTTGCTGCAGAAGGATTTAGATAGACTGGGGGACTAGGCACTCAAATGGCAGATGAAATTTAATGTTGAAAAATGCAAAGGTATGCACTTTGGCGTAAAGAATGCACAAGCAACGTATACCCTTCATGGAAGCAAATTAGGGATAACAACACATGAAAAAAGACTTGGGAATTGTTATAGACAACAAACTATGCAACAATGTGCAATGTCAATCAGCAGTCTCTAAGACCAGTAAGGTATTGTCATGCATAGAAAAGGGCATTCATTCTCGGCATGAGAATATCATTTTGCCTCTTTATAAATCACTGGTAAGAACACATATTGAATATGCTGTGCAATTTTGGGCACCTGTTCGAAAGAAGGATATTATGGCACTAGAAAAAGTGCAGAGGCGGGCTACAAAATTAATAAAAGGAATGGAACATATCAGCTATGAAGAAAGGTTAACAAATTTAAACCTCTTTAGTTGAGAAAAACGTTGCCTGAGAGGGGATATGATAACATTATACATATATATCCAGGGCCTATACAAACCATTATATGGAAATCTATTCACAAACCGGACTTTACATAGTACACAAGGGCATGCGTTTAGACTAGAAGAAAGAAGACTTCGTCTAAGGCAAAGAAAATGTTTTTTTTACTGTAAGAACAATAAGGATGTGGAATTCTCTGCCTGAAGAAGTGGTTTTATCAGAGTCCATACAGATGTTCAAACAGCAACTAGATGTATACTTGCAAAAACAGAATATTCAAGGATATAAGTTTTCAATGTAGGGTAATAGCAGCTTTATCCAAGGATTAATCTGACTGCCGTTCTGGGGTCAAGAAGGAATTTTTTTCCTAGTTTGTTGCAAGTGCTTAAAACTAGTTTTTTTGCCTTCTTTTGGATCAACAGCAAAAAACAAATGTGAGGAAGGCTGAACTTGATAGACACATGTCTATTTTCAGCTACGTAACTATGTAACTATATTAACCAGAGAAGTTTTAATATGTCCCTTACTTTGTTTGGCGTCCTTAATTACCTTATAGTTGTATATCTCTTAAAAGAGAGAATAAGTGTGCAGTTTGTCATCAATTAGATCAGGTGTGGTGGATTGCTTCCAAGTATGATTTTTAAAGGTACAAAGAGCAATTTCTCTGATATCCAGTGGGGATTTCTTCTAAATGGGGATACGTATTTTTTTATCAAAATCCCTCTTACACACACACTCTGTGCTTATGCGTATATTGTCTTCTTTTCCCTTAAACACATAATAGGAAGATATTTATCAGTGAAATAACTAAAAGCACAAAAGAAAAAACAATAATTTTACAACTTCAAAATGCACTTATCTCTTGGCCCACAGCTTAGAGTGTTAAATGTCTTATATTTTGTTATTGCAGTTAAAGTCTTCTATCTTGATATCCTTTTCCTTTAGTTATCCGAAGGTCTCTTTTCTCTTGTTTTTTTCCTTCTCCCCTACACCATTTATAGCAGAATAGACAAAATAAAATGTATCAAATAATTTCAGACATACATGGGAGAATCCCAAAAGATTTTATATAACTTATCTGGTTCCAGCTAGCAGTTTCTGGTCACTGTTCCTCTTTTCTCTCCTTTCCCCATTTATTCCTGCTTTGCTTGTTTTGATCTCCAGTTCTCTTTTTTTTTTTCTTATCTCTACTCCCGTCTTTGCTTCAGGGCGCCATTTCTCCATATGGGGCAAAAAAAAAGAAAACCTCCATGTACAGCTTCAATCAGTAGGGATATCCCTGTACCTCCCCTTGGTTTTTAGCTTCATTAGCTTTGGGTTCTGGGAGTAATCCTGCTGGTTACCCAGACTCGGCTCCCGTGATAATCTGTTTAGCAGGGGGGAAAGGGAAAGGAAATTCATGGTGTTCATCCTCTGGTCTCCTGGTTCATATCACCCATGCCTGCTGCAGCTTCACCCGTCCGCGGAGTTGTGACTTCACATCATCGCTCTCTCCGCCCTCCCTTGACCGGAAGCAGTTTAGATGCTCAATGGGACCCAGCAAAGTGTCAAACTAAAATGGTTTGGCAGAGTATGTTGCACTGTGCACTCCTAGCAACATAATCAATACAGCAGATTGCAGCAGTCTTGGTGCTTGGTGCAATGGTAATATTCCCCAACATGATTTAATTTAATTAAAAATTACAGTGGTATTCAGAAAACAGTTAAATAAATTACACAGGCTATCCTGTGTTACATTTATTCAATTATACTAGTATTTCCAGATAGATGTGACCTTGTAGAGTTCATTGCTGCTAACAGGATTTAGATCAAAATACGTGATACGTGGCATATAATCATATAATCGCTTAGGATGGATTTGAACAAGTGAGCGTTACATGGCAATTACTTAGAAACATATTTATTGAACGCTTGCACAGGGTGCACACACTAATAATAGAACTCTAGTAATGCCTAATATGGAGATATTTTATAGTTTATTGATATTACAGTTGTAAAATTCATATCCACCTCTCTGTGCTGAACCATTCATTTCAGGAAAAAGCAAAATGTCATGGACCTTGTAAAGAGCATTTTTTTGTTTTATCAACTACGATTTTGACTCATAAATATATTTAACAACAAAAGAACCAGATAATTATTTTTGAATTCAAGATCATTCAGTTTTACTTATTTATGAATAAATGTAATGTATTAATTTGTAACCAGTCTAAAGCACTACCAGGGTTATTTACTAAAGTGAGAATTGTTGAGAATTCAAAGTGAAATAAAACAAGGTTAATCACTAAAGTAATAGTTTAAAGTGCATTCAAAGTGTATTTCAAGTGCAAGGTCAAAATAGCAAAACAAGAAGCATTCTTTGTATCAGTTTGACTAGTCTGCTCTTAAAATTCAAAATCCCATTTAATTCACTTTGAATTCTTACTTTAGTAAATAACTAATTTCACATTAAAGCCAAAGTAACCAAACTGACTGGGAGATTTTTTTCCAGTTCAGCTACTTTGGCCTTAAATTTAATATATATTGAAAAGTCATCTATCTTTCCTATTGTCAGTAAATATATTTTCAATCTATGTGATGTATGTAGTGGAAGTAGGGGCAGCCCAAGACATTGTGCTGCCTGCGTCCAAGGATGAAATGCTGCCCTCCCCCACCACCAAAACCTTGTGCACATAAATAATATTATGCGGTGTGTATAGTGAATGCAGTGTCTGTATAGGCGATGCAGTTTGTGTATTGTATGCACTGTGTATAGTGAATGCATTGTTTTTATAGTGGATGCAGAGTGTGTGTGTGTGTAGTAGAAGATGCAGATTATTTGTGTGTAGTGGATGCTGTGTCTGTGTTTGTGTAATAAATGCAGTGTCTGTGTTTGTGTATTGTATGCTGTGTGTGTAGTGTATGCATTGTGTGTTATTGTCCTTTTCTTCAGCCACTCAAATTGTCATTGTCCCCATTCCCCAGCCATTTGCGTGTCTCTAACTTTCCCCTTTTGTGTGTCTTACTTTCGTGTAGTGGATGCAGTCTCAGTGTGGTGCATGTAGTGTGTGCAGTGGGGTTGTTTAGGAGCTGTGAGGGGAGAGTAGTTTTTTTAAGTTTATAATTTAGTTTTTTTACCCCCCTACCTGCCTCTTACCTTTGGCCAGGGAGTGGGGGACACTGGTGGTCCAGTGGCACAGCATGCTTCTTCTATGACGGAGGGGCCCAGACATGTAAACTTGCACCTCCAGCAGCATCAAGTCCTGTCCTCTCCTTTCGGGTTGCCATGACAATGCACCATGCAGCACGTTATGAATGCTGGGGACATTGCTATGGCAACCAGAGAACTGATGCTGCTGGAGATGCAAAATTACACTCCTGTGCCACTTCTTCATAGGACAAGTTAGCAGGGGCATGGATGTGTATATATATTTCTATATATTTGCATATAGGCAGCCTGGGCCCAATACAGGACATTTGTTTAAGTGTACAAGAGCTGCAAAATGTCACCCCTGCCAAAGTGCTGCCTGGAACCATGACCCCACTGGGACCAATGCACGGACCAGCCCTGAGTTGATGCATGAAATGGTTACCTGGCAGAGGTGCCATGCTTGACTTATGGTATGTGTCTGGGAAGCAGTGGGTTATATCTTGTTGGTATCTGGAGAATACCCTGAAATGATAGAGAAAGATATGTTTTATTTTCCTATATGTGAACTAAATAGTTTAGAGGTATTTACAAGCCGACATCTGGGTCTACTGATGAGTGTGTTATATAACCTAATATTTGCCCTTTATCACTTGGGTCTTATCAGATATGATGTCAGAGAAAGTTTGGGAGACACCATATCACTTCAATTCATATTGAAAGTTCAAGACCAAATATTCATACATTGTACTAAAAAAATGGGGACTTCAAGATTGTAGTAAAAAACTGAAATCTTCTTCTTTATTGAAATTACAAATGAATATTCACAATAAATCAAAAACATGTAGGTATGGAAAATTTTGTAAAATATTCCGGGGAGGGCATAAAATAGTTTAAAAGACACTTTTTCAAAAGCTTTAGACTTCTCCAAAACATCCATTCATTAGACAAGACTACTACCATGTGCAAGGTATGCCCTATGTGCAAACTAGATTTTATTATCCCCTCTGATGAGCTGACCCAGCAAAACGTGCATCAGGGGCTTTGGGGCATTGCTGTGTCCACAACATTAGATTGTAGCAATCTCTGACTTCTAGGCACAACTATTGTAATTAGTTCTGATTTTTGGCATATTCAACTATATAATTTTCCTTTATTATTGTCGGGTGGCTTTTATTATACTTAAAGCAAGGATTATTTTTAGGGGTAAGGGGTGCCCTCGAAGGTACAATAGGGACAGCTATCTCGTTGACCCCTTTCCCTCTCTCCCTCCACTCTACCCTGTCCTATACCTCAGTGCTCCCCAACCTTTTTATCGCCGCGGACCGGTAAACGTTTGATAATTTTTCCGTGGCCCGCTTGTTTTGATTTAATAATACAAAAAAAAAAAAACAGTCACATATATTAAAAAAAACACGCAGACACATACATAGTCAGAAAATCACAAACACAGTCACATAAAGACATAGACTCAAAATTGTGTGTATGTGTGTGTGAGCGGTGCAGTGTGTATGTGAGGGTGGCAGTGTGTGTGAGAGTTGCAGTGTGTGTGTGGGGGGCAGTGTTTGTGGGGCAGTGTGTGTAGTGTGTGTATGGGGGAAATGTTTGTGGGGCAGTGTGTGCAGTGTGTGTATGGGGGCAATGTTTGTGGGGCAGTGTGTGTATGGGGGCAGTGTTTGTGGGGCAGTGTTTGTGGGGCAGTGTGTGTAGTGTGTGTATGGGGCAGTGTGTGTAGTGTGTGTATGGGGTAGTGTGTGTATGGGGTAGTGTGTGTATGGGGCAGTGTGTGTATGGGGCAGTGTGTGTATGGGGCAGTGTGTGTATGGGGCAGTGTGTGTATGGGGCAATGTGTGTAGTGTGTTTATGGGGCAGTGTTTGTGGGGCAGTGTGTGCAGTCTGTGTATGGGGCAGTGTTTGTGGGGCAGTGTGTGCAGTCTGTGTATGGGGCAGTGTTTGTAGTGTGTGTATGGGGCAATGTGTGTAGTGTGTGTGTGGGGCAGTGTGTGTATGGGGACAGTGTTTGTGGGGCAGTGTGTGTAGTGTGTGTATGGGGCAGTGTTTGTGGGGCAGTGTGTGTAGTGTGTGTATGGGGCAATGTGTGTAGTGTGTATGGGGCAGTGTTTGTGGGGCAATGTGTGTAGTGTGTGTATGGGGCAGTGTGTGTAGTGTGTGCATGGGGGCAGTGTTTGTGGGGCAGTGTGTGTAGTGTGTGCATGGGGGCAGGGTTTGTGGGGCAGTGTGTGCATGGGGGCAGTGTTTGTGGGGCAGTGTGTGTAGTGTGTGCATGGGGGCAGTGTTTGTGGGGCAGTGTGTGTAGTGTGTGCATGGGGGCAGGGTTTGTGGGGCAGTGTGTGCATGGGGGCAGTGTTTGTGGGGCAATGTGTGTAGTGTGTGTATGGGGCAGTGTGTAGTGTGTGCATGGGGCAGTGTTTGTAGTGTGTATGGGGCAGTGTGTGTAGTGTGTTTATGGGGCAATGTGTGTAGTGTGTGTGGGGGGGCAGTGTGTGTAGTGTGTTTATGGGGCAGTGTGTGTATGGGGGGTAAGGAGGCTTTTTTAAAATTTATTTAATTAAAATTAAGAGATTCATGTCCCCCCTCCCTTCTTACCTTTACTGGGAGGAGGGGGGACATTTCTTAGTCCCTGGTGGTCCGGTGGGGATTCCCTGGTGGTCCGGTGGTGGTGAGGTGAACTCTAGCCCGAACTCTAGCCCAGTTACAGGGCTAGAGTTCACTCTCGCGAGATTTGGAGCGTTGCCGTGGTTACCGCGGCAACGCTCCAAATCTCGCGAGAGGAGGACCCGGAGGAGCTGCAGGTAAGAGCTCCCGGGTCCTCTCTCACTCCCTCCCCTGCCGGCTGTCAGCAATGTGCCTGCAGACCGGGGAGGGAGATCTCTGATCTCCCCTCCGGTCCGCAGGCACATTGCAGGGCTGGCACTTGGGCAATGCCAGCCCTGCATTAGCCGGCAGGCTCGCACACCCCACACCCCTGGGCGGCCCGGTACCGTTTGATCCACGGACCGGTACCGGTCCGCGGCCCGGGGGTTGGGGAACACTGCTATACCTGATATAACTGCAGGAGGTATTTTTAGTTTTTACCTCCAGCGTTAGATACTCTACTAAACAGGTATTTATACTTTTCTAAACCATAGATGCTGCCAGCTACTTTTGTAATACTTTTTGTTATACTTTTGGCAACATGCTTGAAGTTACTGTAACACAAAGATGTCAAAGCTCTGTAAAGTCAGAGTACATTTGTTTACCACTCAGTGAGTACCTATTAACAACCTTGTATCAGTTGACATCCGGTTACCAAACTGTCAATTGACATACCATTGAGGGATCTGCATAAGAAACCCCCACCCCCTCTTTTTTAGGGGTACTTACTATTCAACCATCATTGTGGACCAGCCTCTGCTATTTTACATTTGAGGTTTTGTACATATGTGCATAGTACTATTAGTTTTGTGTTGTAGTCGGTCTCTTCTGTCCTATGAGACTTTTTTTTAGCGTTTAACACTTCTATTAAAAGTTATGTTTTATTTTAGCAACATTTTTCTTAAGTATTCCTATTTTGCTATACCATAAATTGCATCCTCTGCTCCTTCTTTCTTCTTTGTTTTCTATTCTACCAAAAGGGTTATCCCCCATCTAGGAGGAATGCACAGGCATTAATTATATTTTCCTTCTCTCTCTTTTCTTTTCTTTTTCTTTTTTCAAAGTAGATTTTATTATCCTTTAAATATACTGACCTTTAACATTACATTAAATTAAATGGGCAAACAGAAACAATAATATTTTTGTACAAAAATGACAATATTGTCACATCATGTCAGGAAAAAGTCAGGAAAAAGTCCATTATTCAGTTTACATTAGCAATGTCAACCCCCATAAACACTGGGAATATGCTTATGAAATCCATTGATGTATTCCTAATGGACACTACTTTAAGAGAAGCCTATGAAAATAATTGTTGTTTGGACTTGCCATAAATGTTGCTTTTAAATCTAAGTGCATGAATTCAACAAATATATGCAAAGCAATGCTAAGTTTAATATGATTCTCTTGACTACTGAAAAACACAGTCAGCCCTTTTTCTGTAGTGCACAACACTTTTTACCATGTTTGAAGAAAACCTAAATTGGAATAGAGTGTTAGCAATGCCTATAAATGTATATAATCTGTCTTGAACCACACATTTGACTTTATATCCTTGTACCCCTTACTACTGAAACTAAACTATTGTTAATTTTGGTTATATAGTACTTGAATGTAACACATTCAACCTTATTAAATACCTGTATAGGCAACTAACACAATTCAACCATATTAAAAATGATAATTAAAAAAATGAATGAAAAGTAACTGTATTGCTATCCTATTAAAGGGAAACAGGGAAACCATTTTCTTGCCTATAGTGCCCCATCTTGCTTGTGCCCCTCCACTGCATTTCAGAAAGGGTTAAAAAAACGTCAATGTCGTTCAGTGCTCAGTCAAGCTCCACCTTCTCTCCTCGTAGGAAACCCATAATCCTTATCTAAGGATCACTCCAGACACATAAAGCACTTCAGTTTTCTGAATGAGGAGTATCCTGTTTTAACTCCAGATTATAAAATAGCTTATTTTTTAAAGAAAATCGGTACTATTATAATTAATCAGACATCCAGGGATGTTTCCTTCCTCTTTCTGTTAGCTCCCCTGAGCTCATGGAAGTGACAGATGGACAATACTTGAGTGCGCCTGCCTCCGCTCTGCATACCTGTCTCTCTGACTTCAGATCAGACCTCACAATCAGGTGCGCATTAACGGAAGGAGAGCTTGTCCTGGAAGGGATAGAGCTAGTCCCTTATCCTGTTCCAGGACGGAGAGGCTCCAGGAGAAGCTCTGAGGTTTTCCCCAGTTCCAGCTAGGAAGTGATCCCTGGCAGAGGTACCCATCCAGGGTAAAGGGAGCTCCCACTCTTACTCCCTCCTCTCCTTCCTCCTCCCGCTCGGCTCTCGGTGGTTGCTGGGAGGAAGTTACCGGGGATCATTCCCTGGTATGCAATCACGGCATCTATCCCAATGCAGTGGCGGTACTAAAGTAGAATGAATTTTATTGGGACCCCCAATTGCAAGGTTGGACTAAAGGTAGAACCCCATCTGTCGTGCAACTCCAACAACTGCTTTCTACCAGTTTCCCATGCTTGCAGGGTTGTATTTAGCACTGAGTCATGTTTGTGTGTTTGAATGTAAGCATGTGTTTGTATGGAGTATGTTTGTGTGAATGTGTTTGTATGTGGTACTGGAGTTTGAATGCAAGTGTGCATTTATGTGTAGTGTTTGTTTTTGAATGTAGGAGTGTGCTTGTATGTAGTGATGATGTTTCAATGCAGGAGTGTGTTTGTATGTAGTGTTGAAGTTTGAATGGAGGGGTGTATTTGTATTTAAAGTTGCGGCTCAGATGCACAGGTACACACTCTGACACACAAGCAGATACACAGATACATACACTGACTACATACAGATAAACAGGCACATACACTGACCGACATACTGACACACACAGGTACATATATTGACACACACACAGACACATACACTGGTAGAAGTACTGACACATACACACACACACACACAGGCAGA
Source organism: Pelobates fuscus (assembly GCF_036172605.1). Taxonomy (NCBI): domain Eukaryota; kingdom Metazoa; phylum Chordata; class Amphibia; order Anura; family Pelobatidae; genus Pelobates; species Pelobates fuscus. The sequence goes on from NC_086320.1 coordinate 141,337,798, forward strand.
TATACAGACATACTGACACACACACACAGGCACATATACAGACATACTGACACACAGACACAGACACATACACTGATCAACATACTGACATACATACACTGACAGAAATACTGACACCCACACACAGGCACATACACTGACAGAGATACTGGCACACACTGACAGACACACTGACATCCACATACACTGAGAAATACTGACACACACACAGGCACATACACTGACACACACAGACTGATAATACTGACACACACAGACATACTGGCACACAGACAGATATACTGACACATGCATGCACATGCACTGACAGACATACTGACACACAGACGTGTACTGACACACACATTCAGATATACTGACACAGACAGACATACTGACACACACACACACACACACACACAGATATACTGACACACACACACAGATATACTGACACACACACAGATAGACATACACACACGGATATACTGACACACAGACAGACATACTTACACACACACAGATATACTGACACACACAGACATACTGACACACACACAGACATACCGACACAGACAGACAGACATACCGACACAGACAGACAGACATACCGACACACACAGACAGACATACTGACACACACATATATGCTGACACACACACACACACACACACAGAGAGACAGACATACTGACACACACACAGATAGGCATACTGACACACATACAGACATACTGACACACAGAGATAGGCATACTGACACAAACACACAAAGACAGGCATACTGACGCACACACAGATATACTGACACACACACAGATATAATGACACACAGACACACAGACATACTGACACAAACACAGATATACTGACACACACACACAGACATACTGACACACACACAGACAGACAGACATACCGACACATAGACAGACATATCAACACACAGACACAGACATACCGACACAGACAGACATACCAACACACACAGACAGACATACTGACACACACAGATATACTGACACACACACAGACAGACATACTGACACACAGACAGACATACTGACACACAGAGATAGGCATACTGACACAAACACACACAGACAGGCATACTGACACACACACACAGATATACTGACACACACACAGATATACTGACACACAGACACACAGACATACTGACACACACACAGACATACTGACACACACACAGACATACTGACACACAGACAAACTGACACACATGTAAAATGTACATTTTTAAACCAACCCTCCAGTTTCCTACCTTTTGCTGGAGGGTGGCTTCCCTGGCGTCCAGTGTGGTGCCTGAGGATGATGGGAGTGAGGATCCTCCATCCTCACTGCAGCCTCGTCCTCTCTCCATCGCGACTCCTCATGCCAGCTTCCGTGCAGCTCCTCTCTTATGGGAGGAAGTGACTTGCGGCTGTCACTTCCTCCCAGCCGGCTGCCGGAAAGCAAGGGGCCCGGTCGTGGTGTTAAAGGGCAACAGTGCCCTATTGGGCCCCTGCTGATACAAGCCCACTGGGTGGCCCTAAGTGCATGGGCCACCCGGTGGGACTCAGAGGACGGGGGGCAGCGGGGCCCACGGGGCAGGTGCCTTGTGCCCCCCAAGAGAAAATGGGCCCTGTTTGAACCAAGAGAAGCAGCTGCCCCGTTTGCCCCGCCTTAAAGACGCCCTGCCGGGGATGTCACTTCCTCCCAGCGTTTGACATCATCAGATTAGGCCCAGTCACGCAGAGCTGACTGGGCTCCCTTGAAATTTATTGCAATCAGTTCGCCTTAACAGCATGGGCCACCTGATGGGCCCCTGAATGCGCGGCCTCGGCAGTTATACCGCGAGGGCCCAGCCTGCATTACATGGCCAGCGGGCACCTGGGTCACAGGGGTCCACAGGGCCCCTGCGACCTCTACAACTGCATTACTTCCACCCTGCGACCACTGGACATGGAGTAACCTATTAAGTGTAATGTTGCTTGCTCTTATCAACCTGCTTGGGGCGCTGGCCAGCACAATTACAGTGAGTGTTATTATATGGTTTTGTGAGCACAATTCTAGATGTCTTAAACTAATATTAGTTTATTACCAACTTTGTAGGCTAAAAGTCAAAAGTTTATATTATCTGGTGTCGTGTAACAAGAATATATATATATATATATATATATATATATATAGTAAAATTCTTAATTTTTATTGTGCCTGATATAACAAGAGCTTGTTGCCACAACAGCAGGGACAGGCCCCATAAGTTCAACAGAGCAAATCAACAGCATGGCATTAAAATAACAGCACAATTTTTGGTTTGTTTGGAAACATAGAGATTCAGGCTAGTATAAGTAACTAGAATATTAAATAACTGCTTTCTCGCATTTTCCAAAGACCACTATAAATTATCTACAGAGGTTTTCAGACAAGAGGTCATGCTTGCTTTCCATCCTGGATCTAATCTGAGATACACCACCTTTCACACCCATTTATACTGTATAAATACACTGCTGATGAGATATTTTAGATCGTTGACATGATTACAAACAATGTTTTGTTTGTAATCATGCAGTCTGCTTAAATACTGGTATATTATACAAACCAACAAGTGAGATATTGTCAAAAAGAACAGTTATCTTTTCATTAATGCTTGTACAACGAAACTTATTTTTATCTCACAGCATAATGATATCATTGTCCTGGATGCATGTAAACTTGTGTTACAGTTATACAGGCCCTTCTCACAAAGCATGGACAATATCTTCCACAATATGTACACTGTGCCTGGAAGTAAAATTAATAATAGTCATCATTAATTAAGACATTAATTAAGACAGTAATGAATTGAGAATACAAAACAAATAATAATTGGAGAAATGGTCTGGGCTTAAATAGTTATTGCATGTTAACTGTTTCCTTAATGATACTAGGAATATTTAGAACTCTTCCAATGCAGGATTTCCTTTTGTTAAACTTAGAGGACCACTTCACACCCAAAAAGCACTTTGAAGTGCTTTACGGATAAGGAGTATCCCATATGAATGACCGTTTGTAAACATGCAAATTTCTATTAGATCTCAGATTAGTATGCTGCTCATGCGCACATGGGATGCACACACAACAGATGCGCATGCAACGAGGGAGGCCTTCTTATTGGCTATTTCTCTGTGAAGACTGAAAGTATCTTCCTTGGAAAAAGGACAGGACTTGCAAAGACTGGAGCTCATAAGAACTGCAGATGTCACAAACTGTTTTAAGATATATTCTCAATGAATACATGCATGAAAATGTAGGCATGTAATCATTGGGGGCATATCTACTAAACAGCAATTTCATTTTTAAAAATTATAATATGGCAGTGGAGTGTTCGTTTAAGAGAAGAAGATAAAAGGGCCTGGTTCCAGGGCATGTACTCACAATGACAGGATGAGCAACTAACATGAAATTGTTCACATTGCCAAGACTGTATGAAGATTAGATGTTGTGGGCCCTAAAGTAATAACAATTGTTAATTTAACACTCTAATCTAGCATGAAGTGTGAAAACAGGAAGGATACAGGCACTCCTACAAGAAGGGATTTGTAGTCAGTACAATGTAGTAGATGACAGGGCACTTATCTTGTCTTGCAAGAACTGAGGAAACAGCAAATAGCCTGAATTAGGAGTCAGATGATGAGTAAACATAGTGAAGGACAGAAGGAAAAAGCTGTTTGGTGCTGTGACGCACCGCCTGGCACCCCAACTGGGCACCTCCTCCAATCGATGCTTCCTAGCTGACACTGAGGACCATAAGCACCGCACTGGACACCATAAGCGCTGTAGACCCCACGAACCACCGCAGCTTGGTTGGGGTCTTGCTGTCTGTAATGGACCACCTGGCACCCCGACTGGGTACCTCCATCAATTGATGTTCCTTTCTAGCTGACGCTGAGGACCGTAAGCACCGCACCGTAGACCCAACGAACTGCCGTAGCTTGGTTGGGGTCTTGCCGTTCCTTCCCATCCTGGACCAAACTCCTGGATTCAGGGACTCCGTGGGAAGGCCTCTCCTCCAAGAGAGTATAGCTGTGAAACTCTTATAAGATCTAGTGATAGCTGGGAAACAGGTTCTCTACAAGCACGAGACGAGGCTACGTGTTGAGGGTTAAGCAGGAATTAATTTTAATGGTGTCCCATTGACCTTTTATGACAACCCCCAAGCAAGGTGTAAGCTCACATGAACCTTGTTGGGGACAAGGACACAAACTTAAACCTTAAAAATGATAACACGTTTACAATGTATGACACTCCCACATACAATACAATAAGCCTTCACCTTTAATTAGGAGATCATTGAGTCAAGCACTATACTAAACTCAATTATCTCCAAACACAAAAAACACACATTTTTAAAAAGTCCCAAAAGTACCCCGAAACACATAGTACCCCCACAAATGTTGCCTCCCCTGATAGCCCTGATCTGGGTGACCAACATATCCAAAAATCACCCAGATCAGTTCAGGGGTTCAGAAATGTTATGGAATTCAGAATTTTTACCGACCGCAGGCATGATCCCATAGCCGAAAATAGTTCCATAGAATCGCGGCTAAGTGCCGCTGGAGGACCGACCGGAACTGCAAGGTTTTCAGGCCAAAATTAGTTCCATGGCACTCACGTCTAAGTCCCAGTGAAGTCTTTTCGTGGTTTTGTTCTATGCGAACAAGATGGCCGCCACCACGTGTTTGAATGCCGCTTCGAAAGTTCAAATGGTTCCTTTTACCAGTCCAAAGGGCACAAATAGTGATTTCAATTAGGGTTTAACACAGGGGCCATAGTCACAGGGTAAGAGGCTGGCAAGTATGCCTCTCCAAGAACCCATGACGAGATCCAGTGTGTCACAGGTGCCATTTGGTGCCAATGGGAAACTGTGGAACAGAAACAAAAAGACAAATGTCTATCAGAGCTCGGTCTCTGGTGTGCCCTTGTGGGGCAAAGATAAATTAACATTTTGTACTGTGTAACAAATCTGGTAACTTATGTTTACATCGATGCTAATCGATTAACTTTGATATGAGAATTAGCAACATTGGGGATATTTATCAGCATTAATAATAAACATCAACATCCTATGATACCAATGTGGCCACGGGTCATTCATATGGATATGTCCCTTGGTTATTATGGTTTGTGAATGTATTTCTCGTTCGCGAGAAATGTAATCCATTGCTTCCAAGTTTGGGTATATCTCTTCATGTTTTTCAGTTTGGAGAAAGTGATTTCTTCCATTTGTCGGACGCTCTCGACCCTTTGGACCCATTCCCTGATTGTGGGAGCAACAGTTTGTTTCCAGTGGACCGGAATGAGTTGGTTCGCCGCGGTTAGTAAGTGTGTGAGTAGGGTTGAGTTTTGGTTTTTCGAACGCTTGGGAGACGCTTTTAGGAATAGTATGTGTTCTGGTGTGAATGGGTATTGTATATCCGTTATCGTTTGCGTCAACGTGTGTATACGTTTCCAATATTTCGATATGGTCGGGCAAGACCACCACAATCCAACAATCGTCCTTAGATCCCTTGTATATTTGACTACGTTTTGCTGGAGTGTAATGCCATCAAGCTATACTCTTGTGATTACTTTCTTGGGTTGTGAGGTTCGATGTGGTAGTGTGGGCCCTGAGGAAACTGTTTTGCCATTGTGATTGGGAAAGCTCAAGTGGCAGTTCTGATAACCATTTCTTAGTGAATGTTGGGAGTACTTGGTTTTGCTCCTTTTGAAGGAGTTTATACATTGTGGATAGTGTTTTGTTTTTAATTGAGTGTGTCAAGCAAAGTAGTTTGAATGACAAAAACCAGAAAGAAGGTATTGCTTATGGCGCTGGAGAACAGCTGCTAGAACACACTAGTGGGATTTAATCACCAAAGTCCCACAGAAATTAAGAACACAGCAATACAAGAAAGTGTGCAGCTCTTTTAACAAATATACAAAAAGTATGATGTATTCACCCTATGTGCATATATATATCCTTTATATATATATATATATATATATATATATATATATATATATATATATATATATATATATATATATATATAAAGGATAAATACCCAATATAATGTATATCAGTAGATTGTATATCAGTAGGTATCACTCCTATACATAAAAGATAAGAAAAACCATAGCATAATACTGCATAGGTAAATCAATCCAATGTAGCAGTCTTTATGGTCTCACTCACATGTGTTGGAGCCTGTTATCACACTGGCTCAGGTAATATCACTTTAAAAGAAGTCTTTCACTGGTTTCCAAACGAATGGAGCTTGATCCTCACAATGTATAAAGGATAAGATAGGCAAACACCAAATAAGAATATAGCAAAAATCTAATTTATTATAAAAGCATATAGAATCTTACATTCAAGGTATTTTAATGCCAACCACGAGCACAACGCGTTTCGACGTCAAAGATACGTCTTCCTCAGGTGCAATATTACAAACAAGCTCCCTCACTGTTTTAAAAGAAAATTTGGCGCGGAGAACGGGTACATACAACCCGCCCCCTTTGCACACAAACCAATCATATCAGTCTGTTCCTTCTATCGTTCCGGACTTCAATCTTCTTATGATCGGGTTTCTCCTCTTCCGCGTCTATGCGTTCCACTGTTAGTACTTCTGGGATCGCATGCGTTCCACTTGTAACATTCATGCGTTCCACCTCTTTCCGATATCGTTTTCTCTCGATAATGACAATGTTCATTGTAGATAACTGTCTACAATGTTCAAAACCTTCATAGCATTCAAATCAAGGTCCTTATATATAGATAGTAAGAAATAACTCAGAGAAAGAGAGATAGGGGAAAAAACATATAAACATATAATCAATAAAAATACCCCCAATAAATTAAAACATTATAAAAATATTATAAACTTATTCAAATATAGTTATACATCTCAAAATCAATATTCAGGCCATTAGGAGAGAGGGTTTCCAGTTCAAAAATCCATCGCATCTCCATTTTATTTAAGATTTTGATGTGGTCACCCCCTCTCCATGGCTTTAGTACCCTTTGTATCCCCATAAAGTGCAGATTTTTATATCACCATTGTGAATTTGATTGATATGTGCTGATACAGCATGATTGAGAACCCCCTTTTGTGCGTTCCTAAGTTGTTCACAAATTCTAACTTTCAGGGGTCTAGTAGTGCGCCCTACATATTGCAGTCCGCAACTGCATGTCAATAAATAAATCACATTATTTGAGTTGCATGTGATAAATTATTTCACTGCATATTCTTTTTTAGTTTGACTAGAATAGAATTTTTCAGTTTTCTTATTTATAACTCTACTAGTATTGCATGCTTTGCAGTTTCCACAGTTATAAAACCCTTTTAAATCATTACCCTGTACATCTTTGTTTTTGGGGGGATTTTTAGAGATACAACTCCTTGATAAAACATTTTTAAGATTACTGGCACCTCTATATACAATTTGTGGGTTTTCTCCCACAAAAGTCAGAAGATCTTCATTTTGTCTTAAGATATGCCAGTGCTTTTTAAGAATTTTATGAAATAAATGGCTTTGAGAATTAAAATCACAAACGAAAGAAACTTGATTTTCCTGTACGGTATTATCTTTCTCTCTGTATTTTAGAAGATCTTCTCTTGGTTTTATACAAATTTCTTTAAATTAAGTTTCCACGTATTTCTCTTCATATCCTTTTTGCTGAAATTGCTTCTTAAGAACATCTGATTGTTCCAAAAAGGCATTATTATCAGTACAATTCCGCTTCAACCGCATGAATTGTCCTTTAGGAATGTTGGTAAGCCATGTTTTAAAATGACAACTGTCGCTGTCAATAAAGCTATTGACATGGACAGTCTTAAAAAATGTTTTAGTCTTAACTGCTTTATTTTCTACAAAAAATGTTAAATCCAAGAAATGCACCTCCTGGCAACTAATCTCTGAGGTAAGTTTGAGCCCCCATGTGTTATTATTCAAAAAAATGAGGAAATCATCCAATGAAGATCTATTCCCATTCCATATAAAGAATATATCGTCAATGTACCGCCTATATAGGACCAAGTTCGCCTCCCAGTCATGCTGAGCATATATAAAAGACTCTTCCCAATATGCCATAAACAAATTAGCATAACTGGGGGCGAACTTGGTCCCCATGGCGGTACCTCTTCTCTGGATGTAGAATTCATTCTCGAACTAGAAAAAGTTATTCTGTAGTATGATCTTAATACCATCAATAACAAACTTGATCTGTTCTTCCTTGAACGAATTGGATGCCCTTAAAAAATGCTCAACCGCCTCGCAACCCTTATGGTGCTCAATAACCGTATACAGACTACTGACATCACTGGTTACGAGGATATATCCTTCTGACCAGACAAAATTATGCAGTGTTTGGAGGAGATTAATAGAGTCCTTTAAGTGGGCTTTGGTTTTCAAGACAAGGGGTTGTAGAAGAGTATTAATATATTGTGACAGGGGTGATAACAAAGAGTCGACCCCTGCCACAATAGGTCTACCTGGAGGTTGTATAGGGTCCTTATGTATCTTAGGAAGGACATAAATAACTGGGATGATAGCACATTCCTTATTCAGAAATCTATATTCATCTCTATTTAAGATACCTAATTCCAAACCATGATCCAAAAGTTTAATCAGTTCTTTTTGAATGTTTGGTTCAGGGTTAGTCTTAAGTTTACCATATGTTTTTTCATCTCTCAGCTGTTTAAAAATTTCATCAGTATAGCATTCTTTACTCATAATGACAACTCCCCCCCCCCCCCCCTTGTCTGCCGGTTTGATGATAATGCTGTCATCTTGTGCTAAATCTTCTAGGGCTCTTTTCTCCCCCCATGTTAAATTTTGTTGGAACCTAGAAAGAGGCTTGATAGCTTTAAGGTCAATCATACATGCCTTCTCAAAAGCTTTCATACTAGGGCTTTTTAGATGGTAAGGAAAGAAGGTGGAACTAGGTTTGAGGGCAGTATGATTGAATTCGGATATCTCTTCCATCCTTAGGTTTCCAATGTCTCTAGTGAGAAAAAATGTCTTTAACCACTTAAGGACGGAGGACGGTTCAGGACTGTCATCGGCATTTTTGCGTTGCCGACCGGTGACGGTCCTGAACCGTCCTAACCGTCCAATGTACTTACCCGATCGCCGTCGTTCCCCCGGCGGCGATCGGCGGTGCTCCCGGTGTGGGGAGACTGCCTGCAGCCCAGACAGTCTCCCCATGGCGGTTTAGGACCCCTGTGGCCATGTGATCACCCAACAGGGCGACCACATGGTCACAATAGGTGTCCAAGTATCTGCCTGCAGGGGGACTGTCTGTGCTGACAGGCAGTCTCCCTGCCAGTGTAAAAACTGAAAAAAAATGAAAGTGAAAGTTAATAAAAAAAAAAAAATTATTATATATGTGTATATATATGATATATAGACATATATTATACCTATATAATATATGTCTATATATAATATATATAATGTCATGGTTTTTGTTTCTATATTTGTAATCACTGGTATAGTTTAGGCTGCTTGTTTCCATCCACCCTCACTAATATGGATATATTTGAAAGAAGAGAGGGTTGGATAGAGAATATTAATAACCAATTTAATCAGATTCTAGCAGATGATAACTTTATAGTTAATGAAAGTGATGATTTAGATACCATGGGTGATGAACTAGAGAAATTATTAAGTAGGGAGTTGAAGATAAAATGGGAGGTTTTTACACTAGAAAAATACCTTAAAGAAGAAATCACCCCTAGGGGGCTTAGATTCCATAAAACTCCAACTTTTGACAGGGATGATAATAGATTCATAGGCATATGGAATAATGCACTTGAATCTTTTTCGGTCACTATGATCAGAATTATAGTTGAACAAAGAACTTTGACCTTAAAAAAACTTGATGTGGCCATTAAAAATATTAAAGAAAAATTAGAACCCCTGTCTGGCACTAAAGATTTTGAAGAGCTGTCAACTAAGATTGGCAAGAACCGTGATATAATTGAAAAAGACACCCTCCTTATCAAACGGAAAAAATACAAACGTGATTTGGATGATTATAAAAGGGGTAATGTCAGGAAGTTATATCATCAAAAAATAGACACTCATAAACTAAACAATCAGAAGCATTTTGATGCTAGTAGGAGACTGAGAACCCCAAAAAATTACAATATTGCTCCCAGGCAGCAGTATAGGGAACAAAGAGACAAGTTAGATGATCAGAAATGGACAGAAGTTAGGAGAAAGAGACATAATCTGGATCAAACATCAAGAAGATATACTCATTCTAAAATGTCCCACACTTATAAGACATATCCTAAAGAAAATTACTCTAGGGATTTTACATTGGACAGATCATATGTCCATAGAAATAGATACGAACCCCTTCAAAATGTAGAAGAAAACATTTTTTTAGGAGCCCCGAACCCCCATCATGCCCATGTAAGACCTCGACACTCCCCCCAAAAGAGCAAAAAGAATGAGGAGCGAGAATCCCAGAAATGCGGGAAACAAATCCCCTCAACACTAGTACCCCTTCTGGAGCAATAATACTATATGCACCCACTACCGTGTATTATACAGAGTGAACCAAAAATAATAAAGTTTTATTGAAAGATATATAAAATCCCGTATATAAAATATATAATACACCAAACTGCTACAAATTAGGAATAAAGTGACCTAGAGAATCAGCCTGAGGTGCACATAGCCAAATAATGCACCTTGATACTAAGTTGCTAAATGTCAGTAAGGAAGGAGCAAAATACAGGCTTCTTCAAATTAACAACAGTATCAAAGGGAGGGGACGAATGGAAGGTATCTTGCACAGGGCTTCTGCTATATGTGGTGGAGGTGTGGATCTGGGCATTTAGCCTTTTACTATTTGAAATATAGTTCAGGGTCTTTTTGACCTACTGAACTTTCTCTATCACCTCCCCACTTTATTTTTCAAATCTCTTCACTGATATCTTTCTGTCCTTTCGATTTACCTACCTGGATTAGACATTTGAAGCCACTATGGCTAGTATATACCTATCTACATCTGTAGTTTATCATTAGGATGCTATATCCCTGATATTTATATTTTGATATTTAACAGTGGAGAGTACATTTGTTTACTGCAGGAATTTAAGTGTAGTTTTCAGCCGTTTTGCTACTATGCCTACATGTGTCACTTTTTTGATACTGTTGTTAATTTGAAGAAGCCTGTATTTTGCTCCTTCCTTACTGACATTTAGCAACTTAGTATCAAGGGGCATTATTTGGATATGTGCACCTCAGGCTGATTCTCTAGGTCACTTTATTCCTAATTTGTAGCAGTTTGGTGTATTATATATTTTATATACGGGATTTTTTACATCTTTCAATAAAACGTTATTATTTTTTGTTCACTCTGTATAATACACGGTAGTGGGTGCATATAGTATTATTGCTCCAGAAGGGGTACTAGTGTTCAGTGGATTTGTTTCCTGCATTTCTGGGATTCTCACTCCTCATTCTTTTTGCTTATTTGTTAATATAAGGGTTAGGCCCTTTTTAGTACCCAAGTAACCTATTTCTTTGTATCCTTTTTGCTGAAAAAAATGTTTTCAGCCTAAGGAGCATTGTGTTTGCTCCCCCCAAAAGAGACGACGTTTCTCTGGGGAAGGGGAACAAGAGGAGGAAAGGGTAAGAAGAAGACCAAGGGAATTTTAGAAGACAAAATAAATGAGGAAACTAAACCTATAAACATTTTCAATTTGTCTAATAAAGTTTTAAATAAGAACCATGAAAACATTTTAACAAAAGGGTTTAAATTTGCCCCTAGCTGCAACATCTACAAATTTGATACCTTCTTAGACCTTAATAGATATATGAGAAAACTGTGTTTAAAGAAATGTTTTCTCACTAGAGACATTGGAAACCTAAGGATGGAAGAGATATCCGAATTCAATCATACTGCCCTCAAACCTAGTTCCACCTTCTTTCCTTACCATCTAAAAAGCCCTAGTATGAAAGCTTTCGAGAAGGCATGTATGATTGACCTTAAAGCTATCAAGCCTCTTTCTAGGTTCCAACAAAATTTAACATGGGGGGAGAAAAAAGCCTTAGAAGATTTAGCACAAGATGACAGCATTATCATCAAACCGTCAGACAAGGGGGGGAGGGGGGAGTTGTCATTATGAGTAAAGAATTCTATACTGATGACATTTTTAAACAGCTGAGAAATGAAAAATCATATGGTAAACTTAAGACTAACCCTGAACCAAACATTAAAAAAGAACTGATTAAGCTTTTGGATCATGGTTTGGAATTAGGTATCTTAAATAGAGATGCATATAGATTTCTGAATAAGGAATGTGCTATCATCCCAGTTATTTATGTCCTTCCCAAGATACATAAGGACCCTATACAACCTCCAGGTAGACATATTGTGGCAGGGGTGGACTCTTTGTTATCACCCCTGTCACAATATATTGATACTCTTCTACAACCCCTTGTCTTGAAAACCAAAGCCCACTTAAAGGACTCTATTAATCTCCTCCAAACACTGCATAATTGGTTTGATTGACAGTGAATAAAGTGAACCTTTATCAACTGAATCAAAGAGAAAGTTTAGAGATTTGTGAATAGCTCTCCTGCAATACATAATACTGAGCAATTACTTAATTTGCATGATTAAAGAGTTAAAGGTAAACTCTCTTTCCCTAACCTGTCTCTGTCTTCTAGTTGAATTATACTGTACAGCTGAATGTTAATCAAGGTCACACTGTGTACAGAACATCACAATATCTCTGTTTCCATTTTACCATTTTTAATGTAGTGAAAGTAAAATCACCTGACTGACATTATGACAAGTATGAATCTAGTTTCATTGTTTAATGTTTATGTTGTGTTTTTTCTAAGGGAATTAGGTTTATGTTTCATATATACATGTTCAGGTTTAAAGCAGCATATTAATACACAAACACTCTGGCATCTGCCAGGCATGCATTTATAGATCTAATATACGAATGAGTGTTATGCCAGGTAATAATTATATTAATCGTTTAAGTGTTGAAAGTGGCAATTTCGGCTTGCTACTCAAGAGCAAGTGGTTAAATGCACTAATGTAACCCTTCACCCTCGATACATTTTTTTATTTTTATTTTTTTATAATGCATATTAAATTATATTCTTCCGAATGTTGTAGTTTTCCTATGTCTGCTGTAATGTTGGTAAGGTTAATTTAGTGAAAATGTGCACATTTATTTATTTATTTATTTTTAATTGTTATTCCTATATTTAAAAAAGGGTTCAAAATCCTTGCCTGGAAATTATAGACCTGTGAGCTTAAATTCTGTGACTGGGAAATTATTTGAACGGCTATTAAGGGATAATATTCAGGAATTAATTGAGAAGAACTGTGTTATTAGCAGTAATCAGCATGGTTTTATGAAACATAGGTCATGTCAAACAAACCTAATTGCATTCTACGAAGAAGTAAGTAGAAATATAGATCAAGGTGTTGCAGTGGATGTGATCTACTTGGATTTTGCCAAGGCATTTGATACGGTTCCTCACAATAGGTTAGTCTTCAAACTAAAAGAAATTGGTCTAGATGAAAACTCTTGTTCTTGGGTAGAACATTGGCTTAAGAATAGAGTACAGCGAGTTGTCATAAATGGTAAATTTTCAAGCTGGACAAAAGTGATAAGTGGTGTCCCTCAGGGTTCTGTTTTGGGACCGCTTCTATTTAACATATTTATAAATGATCTTGAAATGGGCATTGAAAGCCATGTATCAGTGTTTGCAGATGACACACAACTTTGTAAAGTAATAAAATGTGAGCAGGATATTGCCTTGCTGCAGAGGGATTTGGATAGATTGGGGAACTGGGCACTAAAATGGCAGATGAAATTTAACGTAGAAAAATGCAAAGTTTTGCAATTCGGGGTTAAGAATGCACAAGTAATTTACACCCTAAATGGTAGTGAACTAGGGATAACCACACAAGAGAAGGATTTGGGAATTGTTATAGACAACAAATTAGGTAGCAATATGCAATGTCAATCTGCCGTTGCTAAGGCCAGTAAGGTTTTGTCATGTATAAATAGGGGCATAAATTCTCGAGATGAAAATATAATTTTGCCTCTTTATAAATCGCTGGTAAGACCACACCTTGAATATACTGTGCAATTTTGGGCACCTGTTCTAAAGAAAGATATCATGGCACTAGAAAAAGTGCGGAGACGAGCTTCAAAATTGATAAAAGGAATGGAGCATTTTAGTTATGAAGAAAGGTTAAAAAATTTTAATCTCTTCAGTTTGGAAAAACGGCGCCTGAGAGGGGATATGATAAAATTATACAAATATATTTGGGGCCCGTATAAACCATTATCTGGAAATCTATTCATAAACAGGGCTATACATAGGACACAAGGTCACACATTTAGGCTTGAAGAAAGGAGATTTCATCTAAGGCAAAGAAAAGGTTTTTTTTACAGTAAGAGCAATAAGGATATGGAATTTATTGCCTGAAGAGGTGGTTTTGTCAGAGTCTATACAGATGTTTAAACTGCAATTGGATAAATACTTGCAAAAACATAACATACAGGGATATCATTTCTAATTAGTGGGGTAATAGCTGCTTGATACAAGGAGACATCTGACTGCTATTTTGGGGTCAAGAAGGAATTTTTTCCTAGTTTGTTGCAAAATTGGAAGCGCTTCCGACTGGGTTTTTGGCCTTCTTTTGGATCAACAGCAAAAGCATTAGTAAGGAAGGCTGAACTTGATGGACGCAAGTCTCTTTTCAGCTATGTAACTATGTAACTATATGTAACTATGTAACTATATTCTATTGAAATTGCAAAACTGTTCTGTAGCCTAAGTTAAGCAATGACAAACAGCAAATTGTTCCATCTAAAGGCAGTTCCCCAATTATATTATTTGAGATGAATGAGCAAATAATAACATATACTAATGTATAGAAAACCCCATCTTTTGATATCTCAAGTGGTTAAAGGAAGACAAGACCACCCTGCTATTATTTGGGATTATCTAAATATTTATATTCAGCGGCAGAACTAACACTCACTGGGGCAAGCACACTATAGAGACCCATCAGATGGCAATGTGTCTCCAGGGGCCCAGTTGTGTGCTGCAGCATCTTAACAGCACAAACAATGTGTGTATCTGTATGCCTGTGTCTGTATGTGTGTTAGTGTGTGTCTGTGTATCTGCTTTTGTGTCAATTAGTGTATCTGTATGTTTGTCAGTGTGTGCCTGTGTATCTGCATGTGTGTCAGCTTTATGCTTCCTTATCGTCCCAACTTTCGAGTCCTGTCCTGCGATCCAGCCTTAGCCCTCAACAATTATAGCATGAGCGCATCATTAGATATGTCTGTGCTGACACAGTGCTCCGTTCAGCCCTCAGTTAGTTGGCCTGCATGATGGACAGGCAGCTTAGTGTGTATTAACACCAGGCTGACCTGCCAATAATGCGTGTGGACATGCCACTTTTCAAGTGAGCCCTCCCCCTTTCGTGTGATGTTTACCTATGGGTTAATCCAGCCTCTAGTGGCTGTCTCATTGACAGACGCTAGAGGGGCTTCCGCGCTTCTCACTGTGATTTTCACAGTGAGAAGACGCCAGTGTCCATAGAAAAGCATTGAGAATGCTTGCCGCACATGCGCATTCAGCCGATGACGGCAGAAGAAGGAGGAGATTCCCCAGCACCGAGGGAGCCCGGCGCTGGAGAAAGGTAAGGGATTCCTTCAGCGCAACAGGAGTGGGACCCTGAGGGTGGGGGCACCCTCAGGGTACTATAGTGCTAGTTTGTTTTCCTGGCACTATAGTGGTCCTTTAAAGGAACTTAACATGCATAGCTTCCAGTAAAGACTAGACAGGAGGGATATGATAGAAACATTTAAATACATAAACGGAATCAACACCATAAAGGAGGAGACTATATTTAAAAGAAGGAGAACTACAACAACAAGAAGACATAGTCTTAAATTAGAGGGGCAAAGGTTTAAAAATAATATCATGAAGTATTACTTTACTGAGAGGGTAGTGGATGCATGGAATAGCTTTCCAGCTGAAGTGGTAGAGGTTAACACAGTGAGGGAGTTTAAGCATCCATGGGATAGGCATAAGGCTATCCTAGACTCAAGACAAGGCCATGGACTAATTAAAAGTATTTTGAAATATTGGGCAGGCTAGATGGGCCGAATGGTTCTTATCTGCCGTCCCATTCTATGTTTCTATGTTTCTATTGTATATGGAGTGTTTTGATGCCTTTGATTGAGGATTCTGCTTTGCCGCAGTAGGGGGGATTTTAAGAATAAAGTGGGGAGCCCCAACTCTACTCTCTCCCATCACCCCCTGGGGAGCAGGTGCATCTTGGTACAAAATGACTGTAAATAAGTCAGTTTCATTCCGGGGTTTGCTTTTTTCAATAACAAAAAAGCGTTGTTGGTTGCAATCTGAGTGTGTAGTGTGAAAGTGACAGACAGTCATTATGTCTCACACTGTTTAACTAACACACATGTTCACTGACAGACACTCACTGACACAAACACTCTCTCAGAGACACATGCACTCACTGACATACAAGCACTCACTGACAGACACACACCTACTGGCAGATACACATTGACAGTCATACACACATTCAATGACAAACACACAGACATCACTGACAGTCAGAGACTCCCACTGATTTAAAATACATTCGCTGAGAGACACACACTGACAGGCACACAAACACTCAATGACAAACACACACACATTATCTCGCGCACACACTCACAAATGACTAATATTAGACACACATATTCACTATCAGACACACACATTCACTGGCAGACACACACACACACATTAACTGACATACACACACACATTATTTCGTGCACACACTCACAAATGACTAATATTATTTGAATTTGTCCACCCAGCCTCCCTACCTTTGGAGTGGATCTGCTGTGAGCTGTGAGGTGGGCAGCTTTGAGCACATCAGTGGCGGCAAGGGAGCTGTAATCCTCCTGCTCTTCTCCCTCGCGAGCCATCTATTGATGCAGGGAGCTGGATTATGACATCATATTCTGACTCCCGGAGTCAGTAGACGGTGCACGAGGGAGCAGAGTAGGAGGATTACAGCTCCCTTGCTGCCTCTGATGTGCTCACAGCAACCCGCCTCAGGGGTCCATACTCTGCTTCCTCCATGACAGGAAGAAACAAAGTGCTGCCTGTGGCCATCAGCAGCACAATTTCAATTGAAGGGTACAAAGGGAAAGCACAGCATATGGTAGGGGGGACCATGGCACTTTCTGACCCCTGCCTAGCGATGCCAGTGCTACAGCCCAATCCTCCTCCAGCAAAGTCATCAAGACGGATGACCTTTATACAATCTTTGATACTTCTCTATGAAGCATTCAGGTCACATGGTAGTTAGTCAACAATTGCCACGATCCACCAAGCCAATGATATTCTATGAACTTTACTTATTGAATCTATTTCAGCCTGATGCCCATGTCTCACAGCCATGATAAAGCAAAAAAATTGCAAAATGTAAAAGTGCCATTTATCAGAAATGGCACTATTTGCATATGCTAGGCTGCAGAGACAACATCTATGCAGCAAAATATCTTTATTAAAGGGACACAATAAGCACTAAAACAATATTGATTAAGTTGTTTTGGTGCATAGCTATTTCCCCTGTAGTCTCACTGCTAAATTCTCTGCCATTTAGGAGCTAAATCGTTTTGTTTATGCAGCCCTCATCACACATTACATAGCTGAAAAGAGACTTGCGTCCACCAAGTTCAGCCTTCCTCACACATGTTTTTGCTGTTGACCCAAGAGAAGGCAAAAACCCCAGTCTGAAGCGCTTCCAATTTTGCAACAAACTAGGAAAAAAATCCTTCTTGACCAAAAAATAGCAGTCAGATATTTCCTTGGATCAAGCAGCTACTACCCCATTAATTATAAATTATATCCTTGTATGTTATGTTCTTGCAAGTGATTATCTAATTGCTGTTTAAACATCTGTATGGACTCTGATAAAAACGCATCTTCAGGCAGAGAATTCCATATCTTTATTGGTCTTACTGTAAAAAAAAATGATATGCCTTAGATGAAACCTCCTTTCTTCCAACCTAAATGCGTGACCTCGTGTCCTATGTATAGCCCTGTTTATGAATAGATTTTCAGATAATGGTTTGTACTGGCCTCCTCTGAACATGTCCTACGCAATCTTCCTACACATTTTCTGTAAAGAGAGATCTAATGTTTACACTTCATTTATTGCATAGTTAGAATTTCTTATCTCTTGCTCTGTTAATATTCTGCTAGAGCCTCCAGAAGCTTCTTGTGTGTATTTAAATTTAAATTCGAAAATTAGAGATAGAAATTAAACAACAATAATTATAAAGTGAATACAATTTAGTATAAAACATTTTTTCATGCAGGCTGTGTCAGGCACAGTCAGGGGATGTGTGGCTAGGGCTACATAATTATTTTTGTGAGTGGAAAATCCCAAAGTACTTTTTAAGGAGCTATGAAAGCAGAAATATGGCTTGTATATATATATATATATATATATATATATATATATATATATATATCAGACATATGCATTCGTTATCGGACGAATATGATTTCATCTGAATTTTTGGACTTTTTCGTATTCATTTACTATAACAAATGAAAGTCCAACATACAAATTTTATATGAAATGAAAGAGCAAATGCCAAATGCATTAACTTTTCGTTTCAGTAAAACAGAGAATGTGCAATAACACTGGCGCTAAGGAGGTGCCGCCAATCCCCAGATGGGAATTAATCACCTAATTCAGAATCTACAGAATACAGAATAAAAACACAGAAAAAAAAGTGGGTGGTGCACTTTACATGCAATCAAAAGTGCAAATGCAGAATAAATGTATGCTTAATCAGGTTTGTTCTTGGCAAATAGCTGTAAGAAATGAACTTGACATAGAGCAGTATAGTCAATCAACAACCAATATCATGTATATGTATAAGGTGATGTATTCACATCCCACTCACATTTATTAGAGCCTGTAAGAACTGGCTCAGGTAAACGCATTTTTTAAGTAGTGATGGTTATCCAGTATTCATTATGGCAAATCGCCTCTCTCCCAGTATATATAAATGGAAAGGCACCAGATTAGACGTAGACATAACATTTATTTAACAAAAATAAAGTAAAATCTTAATGGAAATACACAGCCTTCAGCTACAGATTCCTTTGGCAACACAACGCATTTCGACCTCTCAGTAGGTCTTCATCATGTGTAATGAAGTCTGTCCAGTCAATTTGAGAAATATATACCCTTCTAAATTACTCCAGAACCAGATGCATGTGGGATAAGGGCCCTCCCCTCCTTCCCATATATGGTCCATGCTGGATGTGCTTTCTGCCACCTCTATCATTGAAGACCATCTGGCCAGGACCTAAATACATAAATCAGTACAGATACACCCGGCGGAATGCTCGATCTGTCGATTAATTTCCACCAGTGTGCAAAATGGCTTTGTGGGAACTTCTTGTGACCTGCTTCCACTTAGCGTCTTCCTATTACTTGTCTTAGCCGACGTCCAGATGAGAAAGTCTATTAAGAAGTCTGTGCCTTGGATGTTTCCATGGCAATAAATATATTAATATATATATATTATATATTTACATATAATTATATATACACAACTCAGCTGTATGAATACAGGAAAAACAAATACAAATATGGAATAATGTTAGATCTGGTCTAGATGTAGCATGAAAATATACTTGATAAAAACAGAACCTTTATATCTTCTATGTTTATAAAAAAAATCCTTATAAAATCAATATACCATATATACTCGAGTATAAGCCGAGTTTTTCAGCACATTTTTTGTGCTGAAAAACCCCAACTCGGCTTATACTCGAGTCAGAGTCTGTATTATGGCAATTTGCATTGCCATAATACAGACAGGGGCTGTGGGGGCTGCAGAGAGATGTTACTTACCTTTCCTGCAGCTCCTGTCAGCTCTCTCCTCCTCCGCCGGTCCGTTCAGCTCTTCTGTCAGCTCACAGTGTAAATCTCGCGAGAGCCTCGGCTCTCGCGAGATTTACACTGGGAGCTGACCGAGGTGCTGAACGGACCGGCGGAGGAGGAGAGAGCTGACAGGAGCTGCAGGAAAGGTAAGTAACATCTATCTGCAGCCCCCACAGCCCCCTCCTACACAGTGCCCATCCACTGGACCACCAGGGAAGGAGAGCCCCCCCTCCCTGGCCAGCTAGCAAGCAGGGAGGGGGGACGAAAAAATGCATATATATATTAATAATAATAATAAAAAAAAAATAATAATAATTAAATAAATAATAATAATCAAATAAAAAAATAATAATAAAAAATAAAATGTAATGAAACAAAAAAAAATTAAAATAATTAAAAAATAAAAATGCCCACCCCCCACCAAGGCTCTGCATCACACTCTGCATTACACACACACACTGCATTCATGCACACACACTGCATTCATACACACACAGCACTCATACACACAGCATTCTCATACACACACACTGCACTCATACACAGCATTCATACACACACACTGCATTCATACACACACTGCATTCATACACACACACTGCATTCATACACACACACTGCACTCATACACACACACACTGCATTCATACACACACACACTGCACTCATACACACAGCATTCTCATACACACACACTGCACTCATACACACATCATTCATACACACACACTGCATTCATGCACACACACTGCATTCATGCACACACACTGCATTCATGCACACACACTGTATTCATACACACACACAGCATTCTCATACACACATCATTCTCATACACACACACTGCACTCATACACACAACATTCATAAACACACAGCATTCATACACACACACAGCATTCATACACACACACAGCATTCATACACACACACAGCATTCATACACACACACTGCATTCATTCATACACACACACTGCATTCATTCATACACACACACTGCACTCATACACACACACTGCATTCATACACACACTGCATTCATACACACACTGCATTCATACACACACACACTGCATTCATACACACACACACTGCACTCATACACACACACACTGCATTCATACACACACACACTGCATTCATACACACACTGCACTCATACACACAGCATTCTCATATACACACTGCACTCATACACACACTGCATTCTCATACACACACACTGCATTCTCATACACACACACTGCATTCTCATACACACACACTGCATTCATTATATACACACACTGTAAATAAATATTCAATTAATATAATTTTTTAAGGATCTAATTTTATTTAGAAATTTACCAGTAGCTGCTGCATTTCCCACCATAGTCTTATACTCAAGTCAATAAGTTTTCCCAGTTTTTTGGGGTAAAATTAGGGGCCTCGGCTTATATTCGGGTCGGCTTATACTCGAGTATATACGGTAATACACATAGTATAGAAAACATAAAAGAACAGTATGAAATACATTATTGAAAATTTTTTTTAGAATTCGTGTGTAGTGGCGCTTAAAAAGTGTACAGTAGTATAGAGCTGCTACCACCTAAAGTGCCGTCCTCTCACAGCTTGGCACTCACAGATACAATATGGAGGAATTACTGAGTATTTATACACGATAAACCCAGTGTAAGGTGGAGCGCTATAAAATGAATAAACTTACCCCCCCTGGGGTTTTCAGTATAGCCTAAGGGGGGAGAAAGGTACAATAGTGCAGACTATTAAGTGCAATTTGAGTGAAAAAACCAAACAGTGGTTCACTCACATGGGTCTGAGCCTAAATAGGACAGGCTCAGATCTCTCGAGCAGACGTGTCCTTAAGGAGACACGAACCCTTCAGATGCTGGTTTTCTAAACTTTCTTTCTGTGGGGTATATAAAAAAAACCGAGATCTGGTGCAGTATGTTTCGGGTACCAGTGTGTGCAGATAGATAAAATATAACTGCTCACCTTTCATAGAGCCTCAGACTTGGCTCTAAGTGTTTCAGCAAATGTGTCTATAAGGGGACACATACCCTTCTTTTGTTGGAGCGGGAACTGCAGAGTGTAGACTAAATCAGAAGCTCAGGTGGACATATAATAAGTAATAACAATATATTTATTGATAAAAATACTTATGTGTATAACACTATAAAAACAATAAAAATATATGAGTATATATAGAAATAATGTCCAAACTTCTGAGGTGGTCCGAGACGCGTTTCGCCTGGTCGGCTTTCTCAATCGGTGAGCAAACCGATTGAGAAAGCCGAGCAGGCGAAACGCGTCTCGGACCACCTCAGAAGTTTGGACATTATTTCTATATATACTCATATATTTTTATTGTTTTTATAGTGTTATACACATAAGTATTTTTATCAATAAATATATTGTTATTACTTATTATATGTCCACCTGAGCTTCTGATTTAGTCTACACTCTGCAGTTCCCGCTCCAACAAAAGAAGGGTATGTGTCCCCTTATAGACACATTTGCTGAAACACTTAGAGCCAAGTCTGAGGCTCTATGAAAGGTGAGCAGTTATATTTTATCTATCTGCACACACTGGTACCCGAAACATACTGCACCAGATCTCGGTTTTTTTTATATACCCCACAGAAAGAAAGTTTAGAAAACCAGCATCTGAAGGGTTCGTGTCTCCTTAAGGACACGTCTGCTCGAGAGATCTGAGCCTGTCCTATTTAGGCTCAGACCCATGTGAGTGAACCACTGTTTGGTTTTTTCACTCAAGTTGCACTTAATAGTCTGCACTATTGTACCTTTCTCCCCCCTTAGGCTATACTGAAAACCCCAGGGGGGGTAAGTTTATTCATTTTATAGCGCTCCACCTCACACTGGGTTTATCGTGTATAAATACTCAGTAATTCCTGAAATACATTATTACATATATGGAAATATAAAATACATAATTATAAAGTGTGACTGGGGGTTAAAGTATCCATTTAAAATATCCACCGCATCTCACTTTTGTTTCATTTTCAGCGTGGTTACACCCCCTCCAATTTTTTTCCACCTTTTGTATCCCAATAAAGTGCAGGTACTTGAGGTCTCCATTGTGAGTTTGAGCAAAGAGTGGTTGACCACCTTATTTTTTATGTTCCGAATGTGCTCACAGATTCTAATCCTTAATGGACTAGTGGTCCTACCTATGTACCGGAGGCTGCATTCATACGTTAACCCCTTAAGGACACAACTTCTGGAATAAAAGGGAATCATGACGGAATATTTCCGTCATGTGTCCTTAAGGGATTGATAAATATATTAAATTGTTAATGTCACAAGAGATACATGTATCTATCTTGTAAACTCTATTGGTAATCCTAGAACTAAAATCTGTAGTCATTTTATTTTTAACCATTGTTTCCTTGCATGCCTTGCATCGACCTCAATGATAGAATCCTTTTATTTCACTTCCTAATAAATCCCTATTATTTTTTCTGTTGTTATAATGCTTTTTGTCAAGATAAGCTTTAAATTTCTAGCCCCCCTATACATAATTTTTGGTCTGTCTCCCATATATTTACTTATTTCTTCATTTTGAGTTAAAATGGACCAATGTTTATTTAACCCCTTAAGGACACATGACATGTGTGACATGCTATGATTCCCTTTTATTCCAAAAGCTTGGTCCTTAAGGGGTTAAACATTTTTAAAATATATTATTCTGAGCAGGGCCGGATTAACATAGGGGCTGATGGAGCTGCAGCTCCAGGCCCAGGCCCATGGAATAGGCCCATTGGTTTTAAAAAAAAAAAAAAAAAAAAAAATTTTTTTTTTTTACATATTTTTTTTTTTTTTACACACTACTCTTAGGGTTGCCAGGTATTTCTCATGTATTTCTTAGGGTTGCCAGGTATTTCTCAGAAGTATTTATCAGGTATTTGAGGCTGCCTAGCCGGTGCCGGTATTGCAGTAATACCGGCAATACAAATGTCTGTCTCAGTATAAACATAGTTTATTCTGCAATACCAGCGCCGGCCAGTAGGGGTCGCTGTTTGTGTGGAGAGAGGCAGTGATAAGAAGTTACGGCATCTCCCTCCCTGCATCTCTCTACTCACTGATCCGCGGGGACCAGTTCTGCACAGAGAGTCCAGACAGCAGCTCCGAGACATGGGGACGCTGAGACATTGGGACACTGGGTAACATGGGGACCCTGAGCATGGACGTCCGCAGGAATTTTTCCGGGGGGGAGGGGGGACATAATTGTAATGACATCCATGCTTGGCCCCTTTTTGACAGTGTCACGAAAGGGAAGGAGCATAGTCATTTTCACATAAAGCCAGGGTGAATAGCGTTTTCACAACTATGGTGTCAGGAATATATGTTTGTATTCCTTACACTATAGTGTTCCTTTCATCAAATTACAGGAACATTCTGGTCACCATAACAACTTTATCTAAATGAAAATGATGTGATGCAAGGAGGCCC
The DNA here is from genome assembly GCF_036172605.1 of Pelobates fuscus. NCBI lineage: Eukaryota > Metazoa > Chordata > Amphibia > Anura > Pelobatidae > Pelobates > Pelobates fuscus. The sequence goes on from NC_086320.1 coordinate 141,362,274, forward strand.
CTGGGTGCTCTTTCTTTGAAGGGGTTAAACCGCTCTCAAATGGTTTACCCCCAAAGGCTTCCTTCAGCTCCAGATCTCCAGGTCGCTCAGTGGTATTCAACTTCTGAAACAGAGTGTCAGGAAGTGCAGATTGACGTCAGGCATGGGTGCTGCAGATTGGCTAGAGTGGTCAGCTGACCCTCTAAGCCAATCGCTAGTTCCCGATTCATAAAAATGTTTTACGTTTTTATGAATGGGGAGCTACTGATTGGCTTAGAGTGCTAGCTGACCCATCTAGCCAATCAGCGGCACCCCTACCCAGCGGCCCTCTGTGTTTCCTGACACTCAGTAAATAAAAGTGAACACATTAACACTGATATTGTTTGTTTTTACCTGGGGAGATGAGAAGGTCCAAAGTTTCCCTGCCAGGCCCAGGTACCAACGCCTAATGATGTGGTGTCCAGAATGAAGTGCTCCAATCTCATTTTCTTCTCCTTCATTTGACAGTCTTCTTTGCCTTCTGAGGCTCCTTCTGCTCCTTTACCTTTCTGCTACTTTCTGCTTATTTTGCGCCCTTCTGCTCTCTTTCTGATCCCTTTCTGCTCCTTGATGGCCCTTCCTGCTTCTTGATGGCCCTTCCTGCTTCTTGCATACCCTTCCTGCTTCTTACTGCCCTTCCTGCTTCTTTCTGCCCCTTCCAGCTTCTTGCAGCCCCTTGCTGATCCTTTCTGTTCCTTCTGATTCTTCCTGCCCCTTCCTGCTCCTTGCTGCCCCTTCCTGCTCCTTGCAGACCCTCCCTGCTCCCTCTTCCTACTCCTTGCTGCCTCTTCCTACTCCTTGCTGCCCCTTCCTACTCCTTGCTGCCCCTTCCTGCTCCTTGCTGCCCCTTCCTGCTCCTTGCTGCCCCTTCCTGCTCCTTGCTGTCCCTTCCTGCTCCTTGCTGTCCCTTCCTGCTCCTTGCTGCCCCTTCCTGCTCCTTGCTGCCCCTTCCTGCTCCTTGCTGCCTCTTCCTACTCCTTGCTGCCTCTTCCTACTCCTTGCTGACCCCTCTTGCTCCTTGCAGACCCTTCCTACTCCTTGCAGACCGTCCCTACCCCTTCCTGCTGCCCCTTCCTATTCCTTGCTGACCCCTCCTGCCTCTTGCAGACCCTTTCTGCTCCTTGCTGACCCCTCCTGCTCCTTGCTGCTCCTTCTACTTTACCCTCCTGTTCCTTGAAAACCTTTCGACCCCTTCCTGCTTCTTGCTGCCCCTTTCTATTCCTTGCTGGCCCCTCCTGCCCCTTGCAGAACCTTTCTGCTCCTTCTACTTTACCTTCCTCTATGCGGTCTCCCCCACCCCCCATCCCTCACTTACCTGCTCTGTAGGCTGCCTCTGTGCTGCTCCCCTGCGGTTTCAGTCATGAGAGAGAGGCAGGGATAAGCTGTAGCTTCCTGCCTTTCTCCATTCACAGCGCCACCTACTGGCCAGCGCTGGTATTGCACTGTATTCTCACACTAAAACGAAAAATAGCAGCACAAGCTGAAAAATCCGGGGGGGCCAAGTACCCCCTTTACCCCCCCATTCGGATGCCCATGACCCTGAGACACTAGGGACACAGTGGCCCCATGTCTCCCAGTGGCCCCTAGTCTGTGTCCCCATGTCTCCCAGCCACTGTCCCTAGTGTCTCAGTGTCCCCATGTCTCCCAGTGTCCCCATGTCTCTAAGTGTCCCCTAGTGTCCTAGTGACATCAGGACACATGGAGACATGAGGACACAGACTCAAAGGGACACTGGGAGACATGGGGATACAAACACTAGGGGACACTGGGCGACATGGGGACACTGAGAGGCATGGAGACACAGGGAGACATGGGGACACTGGGCGACTGAGACATAGGAGACATGGCAGTGTTCCCATGTCTCCCAGCCAGTGTCCCTAGTATCTCAGTATCGCCATGTGTCCCTGGTGTCTCTCAGTGTCTGTAGTGTGCCAGTGTCCCTAGTGTCTCAGTGTTCCCTAGACTCCCAAAGTCCCCTAGTCTCCCAATGTCTCTGTGTCCCCATGTCTCCTAGTGTCTCAGTGTCCCCTAGTATAAAAGAAAAAATCTCAGGCACTCAATGTGATAGATTTAGGCAGGTTTATTGGACACCGCAACGTTTCGACCTGTACCCAGGTCTTTATCAAGTCTCCAATGTCCCCTATGTATCAGTGTCCCCTATGTATCAGTGTCTCAGTGCCCCATGTCTCTCAGTGCCCATAGTGTCTCTGTGCCCGTAGTGTCTCTGTGCCCGTAGTGTCTCAGTGTCCCCTAGTATAAAAGAAAAAAATCTCAGGCACTCACTGTGATAGCTTTAAGCAGGTTTATTGGACACCACAACATTTTGACCTGTACCCAGGTTTTTATCAAGTCTCCAGTGTCCCCTTTATATCACAGTATTTCAGTGCCCCATGTCTCCCTGTGTCCCCTCGTGTCTGTCACCCAGTGTCCCCAAGAGTCTCAGATTTCCCAGGTCTCCCAGTGTTCCCTAGTATCTGTGTCCCCATGTCTCCCAGTGTCCCAATGTCTCTCAATGTCCCCTAGTGACATGGGGACACTGGGAGACATGAGGACACAAACACTAAGGGACTGGGAGACATAGGGACACAGACATCCCCCCTTTTTGTGTATGTTCGCCCTTTCGGACGTTCTGGTTATGTGATTTGTGTCAGTAGCCCACCCTTTTACCGCATCCATAGACTTCCTGCTTTACTGGACACTGCTGTTAGGGGGTATGGGTTTACTTGAAAGATGAAAGCATGAGATTAGCAAAGGGTATGTGTTTTCTCATAGTTGCATCCTATGAGTTTCCCTACAGCATCATCTCCATCAGATACATGACGCTTAGGAGGTAGGACTGTTTTAGTGTTTTTGGTCAATAAGATTTTGTAATTAGGCCCATCATAATTATCAGCACCAGGCCCACTGGGCTCTTAATCCGGCCCTGATTCTGAGAACTGTAATTGCAGATGAAAGGAACTTGTTCTTGTACTACATGATCTCTCTTTCTATATACTAAAAGATCACTTATTGATTTCTTTATAACATCTGCAAACAGTTTTTCAACTTCCTTTTGGTTATATCCCCCCCCAAAATGTTCCTTTTACATTTGGGATTGCTCTATAAATTGGTTATCATCCTTACAATTATCTTTAGGTATGTATCTCATACACAGTGAGAAGTGACAACTCTGCATATCAATATAGTTATTCACATCAACCATTTAAAAAAAAAAAAAAAAAAAAAAGGCATGTTTTAAGAACCTCACTTTCCACATAAATTTTAATGTCCAGAAAGTTTATTACTGAGGGACTCACACCTTGGGTTCATTATTTGGGTTAAAAAAACCTTTTAGTTGCAGTTTGTTTAGTTTATTAAAAGGAGGGAGCTACTGTCTCGTGGTATTTCCATAATTGTCCCGTCGCAAATGTTAAAATAAAAATAGAACCAGAGCGCCCCTCTACCTCCCCCCCCCCAAAAAAGCAGCAAAAGAAAAAAAAAAACAACGGAAAAATAATCCATGTTCACCGAGGGAAGGTTCCATGCAGAATGAGCTTTGCAGGGCGGGGGAAGCCTTATATAGGCTACCCATGCCATGCAATTTGACTCAGAGAACTCTGATTGGTTGATTCCAAGCCAACCAATCAGAGTGCTCTGACAGGTAAATAAGTCTCTACATTTATCTGTCACAGCACTAATCAGAGTGCTCTGCGTCATTTTACACAGTGTGGGAAGAGTGTAAAATGACTCAGAGCACTCTGATTGGTTGAACTCCAAGCCAACCAATCAGAGTGCAGTGACCGGTAAATGTAGAGACTTACCTGTCAGTATCTTCATTTATTTGTCAGAGCACTCTGATTGGTTGGTTTGGAATCAACCAGAGTACTCTGAGTCAAATTCCCTCCCTTTTGTTACCAGAGTGCTCTAAGTCAAATTACCCCCCTTTTGTTACTTTTGGCCCCCACCTGCTGCTCATGGTTGGGGGCTGGGGGAGACCATAGATCCCCCCCATTGATAATTAGGGCCCTCACCCACCACTCATGGGTGGAGGCTGGGGGAAGACAAGAAGACAATAGGTCTCCCCCCTTTTGCCCCATGTGCCAGTCATGGATGGAGACCTGGGGGGGACATTAGGTCACCCCATTCTTTATTTAATTAAGGTCCCCACCTGACAGTCATGGGTGGGGACTTGGGGGACACTAGGTCCCCCCATTTATATTAATAGCCCCCACCCATGGGTCATGGTTAAGGGCGTGGGGGGGACCATTCCCCCCCCACTTTTAGTTATTTGGGTACCCCGCCATGGGGGAACGGGGAGACCAAAATGTTCACACAGTAAAGTGAGAGCAAGGTCCCTGGATAAGAACAATGTTGCAATATGAAAAAGTAGCTATTT